>NC_085844.1:80234698-80543325 GCF_035594765.1 Anolis carolinensis
GCTGTGTGTGTAAACGAAGAGGAGCAAAGTAAAGGGAGGCAATGTACTGTCTGGCCCTTAGAATTAAATGCTTTTTTTTTTCTTGTTTTATACAATTAGGCTGAAAGGAATAATCCTTGGGAGTTGGGCCTCAGACATGTCTTTGGCCCCATTTACACTGTCATATAATGCAGTTTGAAACATGTATGATATGGTCAGTGTAGACTCATATAATGCAGATAAACTGCATTATATGATAGTGTAAATATGTCTTAGATAAGTGGACATGGACATACTAAAGTAATAAGGGGATTTGTTCTGACCATTCTCACCGTTTGGAAAGTAATAGGCACATCTCCAGTTCAGATCTACTCGGTAGTAAACTCCATTCAAGTTAGTCTGGTTTAAGGCCCAACATTGTGCATGGTAAGCCCTCTTGAAAACAACAAGTATGAAGAGTGTTGAGAAATCATTGACATATGTATTGTTGTGATCATTAACCTCACTAGAATGTTGCATGGCTCAATAATTTTTGAGTAGTCTTTTTAAAGAGTTCTCTGTAATGCACATACTTCATTCACACATTCATATGCAAAACACAAATTATAGTTTATTCTACAAGTCTTTCACTCAGAAAGCTCTCCATGCTTTTTGGGCCACGGCTATAGCACAGCAGGTTAAACCACAGACCGGACGGTTGATAGTTCAAGCCATGGGCGGAGTGAGCTCCCACCGTCAGCCTAGCCTCTGCCTACCTAGGAATTCGAAAACAGTTGTGAGTCGATAAATAGGTACCACTTTAGCAGGAAGATAAAAGGCGCCTCTGGAAAACATGCCAGAGGTTTGATTGGCAGTTCCTTGGCATGGAAGAATGGAACAACAGCACCTCCCCATGGCACAGAGTTGAGCACAGCCTCCAGATGCCGGAAATGAAAGAGGGAAGCCTGCCTCTATTTATGTATTATCTATCTCTGTCAATTGTATAATGGCATTGAATGTTTGCCGTATATGTATCTGTAATCTGCTTTAAATCCCCTCGTGGAGAAAGAGCAGAATATAAATATATTATTATTATTATTATTATTATTATTATTATTATTATTATTATTATTATTATGCATTTTGTTATCCTTTGTCCCTTGGTAGTTTTGTTTCAGAGCTTGCAGCCATAAGCTCCTGTAAGTTTTCCAGGAAGGTTAGGGGTCTTTCTCCCTTTAAACTACAATCTGATTACTTTAGTAAACTCCAAGACGCAAAGCATTTTTAACAATTTGCTTTCTCTTGCTCTACTTCTGTAGAAGTTACTGAAGCAGCTGCTTCAGATTTAATCCATTAGGTCCTCATGGCTTGTTTCAGGATGTTGTTTCCGCCCTACCCTGCCCCTTCATTCTTAAATGCTCGCATATGCTATTTCCTTTCCTCGTGGTTTTATTTTTGACTTGTAAAAAAGGTCATGGCGTGGCAGATGATTTTAAAAAGGCTGTTCAGGGAAAAATGGCTGTCACGCCTACTGATGAGTACACAGAAAATAATAGGATGTGCATATAATAAAAGCTCTGTGTCTTCTGAGTTTTGAAAGGCCAACAGCTTGTTTCTAATAAAAGTATAGCAATAACTGGGTGTCATACACTTTCCAACTGTCCTGATTTGGCAAGGACAGTCCTGATTCATCTGATTAATTTTCTGTCATCCCAATTTTTTTCACTTTCTTATAAAAATGACCAATTTTCTCTCTCCTCTTTCTCTTCATCCCTCTTGTCCTCAGCTTTTTTCAACTGCTGCAAACTGTGTTCAGAATGAAAAAGTAGTTTGCACTTAATCAAATCAGCAGAAGGGGAGCTGATTATCTCCAGTAGACTCAGGCCCCTTCCACACAGCTGAATAAAATCCCAGATAACAACAACAACAACAGCAACAACAACATTTTATTTATATTCCACGCTATGTTCCCAAGGAGACTCAGGGTGGATCACAGTACACAGTGTTGAGCTGTGAAATGTTGGAGGGTATTTAACCACTAAACTAAGAACACCCCAAAATGACAATACAGAAGCTGTCCTTAACTTTCATTATTTCATGCCTCCAACTTTCAAGAGTTCACTCCATTTCAAAAGGCTTGAAAGGGCCCAGTGTGCCTGAATATTTAGGAAATCAAAAGGAACACACATCTCTTGTTTAAAATTAAAGCATAACAACAACAACAACAACAACAACAACAACAACAACAACAACAACAAACCTTATATTCCACCCTCTCTCCCCAAGGGGACTCAGGGCAGAATATAAATAAATACATATCATCATTATGATGTTATGTAAACACTTAGATCTGATGGGACTGACTCTTCTCTCAATTTCTATGTAACACTATACAAGCCCTTGGTATCTACCTAATCCATGGATGTTCAAATTATATATAATGGCATAGTAAAATGGTACCCCTTGTATAAAATGACAAAATTGAACATTGCTTGTGTTGTCGAAGGCTTTCACGGCCATGATCACAGGGTTGTTGTATGTTTTCCGGGCTGTACGGCCATATTCTAGAAGTATTCTCTCCTAATGTGGGCGAAATGTCAGGAGAGAATACTTCTAGAACATGGCCACACAGCCCAGAAAACATACAACAACCCTGAACTTTGCTTGTTGGGATTTTTGAATATTTTCAAGCTATTGATAGTTAAATTTGTGAATACAGAACCTGTGGATACAGAGGGCTGACTGTACTTAGTTCCTCTAAGAATATTGTATAACTATCGCATATATCTGATTCTTACTAAGGTGTTAACTGCCTTGATTAATGATCATAATTACAAAAAGCAATGAACCAGTGAAAGAACATACACAATAATGACATTGCCAGCAATAAAAAGCATACTCCATTTCACTACCCATATTGCTTGCTTTAGGTGGTGTTTTTCCATTACTGACATGTCTATTTAAACCAAATACTATACACAGGCAAGATTACCCTTTGTTTCTTTGGCAGTTGGAAACATCAATGAGGTAGAAAACCCTAATAAGTTGCATACAATATTGTCACTTAGTTCTACATTGCATAGGAGGCAAACAGGACTGAAATATATATAATCAGAAATGTTCATGTAATTATGCCATGCATCCATCAAGTTTGAAGGGCCTGGATATAGAAAGACAAGCTTATGATGCCCAAATTCCAAAGAGAGGCTGTAAAGGTATTTTTTTTAAAGATTAAAGCTCCCAGAAAGTCCCAATTAGTATTGTTACATACTGGGAGGTTCTGAGAGTTGTGCTTCTGGAAAAATAATGTTTCAAAGCTCTGATTTCTGGTGTTAGGAGATTTGGTAAATTCTGTGTCTAGTATCCTTAAAAGGCCACACTGAGTACTAGATTGGAAGGAAGGATATGAATTTAAATACTTAAATAAATACTGGACCATTTCTTCTTTGGGAATGGTAAGCTCTATTTTACTTACATCAGTTAATTCTATTAAAAGTCTATTCTGTGCGCATTTTCATGTATTTCTATCACACTGGTTATAAATAGTCTTATAATTAGATTTATTTTATACCACCTTTATATAAGAGTCATCGAAGCATTTTAAATAAATATACTCAACCTAAAATACTAAGATATGGCAATATTTTCACAAGCTGCAAACCATGTTGGTAGTAGGACATCAAGCCATTGGTTCATTAAGCCATGTATAGACTGAACCTTTAATGTTAAGGTCAGCTTAGTGTACTTTTAAAAAATATATAGTTTTATTAAAATATTATGTAGTTAAATAATCATACCTAGAGTTAAATACAGTTTTAGGACTACTCAGAGGTAATGCATTAAAATTAATGAGAATTAAGTCTAATTTCAATATTTATACTCTAAATAGGACTTTAATATATCCTCCACCCACATATGCATATCTGCACACTACATATTTAATTTTTTTATTTCACAGCCTTCACGGTTATATTTCCCAAGATAGCCTACAAGACGTTAAAACATAAAAGTATCTCATAACATATTTCATCTATAAAGCTACAGTTTCAAAATGCGCGATGCATTCCCAATAAAGCCAAATGCCCAAGTGGTCACCGTTGCATAAAATAAAATTTCTTTCATCCTTAATTAAAACCCATGGAAGCAAAAGAGCAGCTTGTGTTTCTTTCTGTCCACAACATCTAACAACATGATATTATGCAAGCAATCCTACTCCACCTCCTCCTGGCTCTTCTTCATTACCATCATAAACAAGACTGAGATTTACAAGCAAACCACACATGCCAAATATTTTGGACCTCCTAAACTCTGCTGTAGAAAAAGAAATCTGGAATAAAAAAACCCATATATAGCACATCCACTGATGGGATAGGACTGCTTCTGTTTAAAAACCTGCAACATGAATGCAAACCATAGCTTCAGGACCATGTGCAAATCATGTTCAGCTTTAACAACAAACAGTGACTTATCATAAAACAAGCAAGCTTTGGGAAGGGACAGTAAAGTTGTTAGAGTGCATAGAGTCTTTAGATCATCTTCTCCAGCCTTCAAGTTCAAGTAACAAGTGGTGGCAAGACTTTCTGTATGAGACCTCTAAAAGCCATTGTAAATCAGAATAGAGAATACTGTGCAATGTGGACAAATGTAGTGTGTGTGTGTGTGTTTGTATATGCCTTCATCATCCTTTGACTTATAGTAATCACAAAAACCACATAAAGTTTTCTGGTTAGGCAAGGAACACTCAGAGATATTTTTGCCAGTTTCATCCTTGAGGGCCGGGTTGTGGCGCAGCTGGTTAGTAGCCAGCTGCAATAAATCACTACTGGTCATGAGTTTGAAGCCAGCCTGGGTCGGAGTGAGCTCCCGACCATTAATAGTCTAGTTTGCTGTTGACCTATGCAGCTTGAAAACAGTTACATCTGTCGAATAGGAAATTTAGGTACCGCTTTATGTGGGGAGGCTGATTTAACTAATTTACGACATCATAAAAACTTCCAGTAGCGTGCGGAAGAATGAGGAAGTACTCCATCAAGGATTCGATGTCATAAGTGGATGGCGAAGAGGCAGCTCCCCCTGTGGCTGGAATCGAACATACCCTCATGAAGACACGGAGACAATGTAACATTTTCCAGCTTCTGGCTTCATGAGGGTATGTTTGATTCCTTTTTACCACTTTATGCAAATATTAATTAAAACTTTTTTTAAAAAAATGTAAGTAATGTGACTAATAAATCTGTGTAGACCTTCTCCAAAATTATTGTTACAGAACAGTACAGTACAGTACAGTGATGTATGGGTACCTGATCCCCATACATCACTGTACTATACTGTACTGTACTGTACCCCACAATTCCAAAGATGTCAGTTTTATAACTACTGATTTTTAAATAAACATACAAGAAAAAAAATTGTGATTTGTTGTCCAAGACATATCTCTCATTGGTGAAGTGAAGCTCAAGCTGAACGTGCCTGATGAAAGTTCAGGTTTGGAGCATGATTTCATTTAAGGGCTTGGGTCCATTCCTAGTTGTCAGACAATATGCTGAAGACATGTGGGTGGAGTTCTAATATAAATCAGGATGTTCCTGTTCCATTTTGTTCATCTGGTCTTGCATGTAATAGGGAGGGATCTAACCAAACAGCCTTGTTTTTCCACCAGTTAATATTTTTCAGTGATATATTTTTTCTAAACACTTTCTAAGCCACCCATAAACATAGAAAGATATCTCTCCATATTGGGTGGAGAATTTGCCCAAACAGGAAAGTAGGCCTCAACCCGATGGAAGGTGCTCATCCCTCAGTGAATTTTCACTTATATATCAGCAATTCATTCAGCAATATTATTTTTCGGTACTCATTTTAGTCTTAAATCAAATTCTAAATTTGAGCGTTGTTGCTATTGTTAGTGCTGCTGCTTTCATTATCACCACCACCACTACGAACATTAATCATCTTTAACTTCCTAGGGAGCACTGCTTCCATCAAAAGTTGTAAAAATGTAAACCTTATTTAGCACACAGAACACAGAGTAAATAAAAATATAACAACAGCAATGACAAACAGATCCAAGGAAGCAAGTCGAACTTCTGTTGATGACTAAATGTGTGTCTGTGGAATTAGGGCGACAGAACTGCTGCTCTGTTAGATAAGCTGTGTGTCTACCATGGGAGGGTGGAGATGTCAAACTGCCCTTCCCAGCTACATTAGGAAAGATTAGTAGACCATGCTGATGAATCAAGATTCCAACTTTATTGAAAGAGAGAATAAGTTCTTATTCAAGCTACTCCTGTCCTGGAAATAGGTTCAGTACCTTGGATAGTGATCTACATAGGGACCACCAAACACTAATCAAGGAACATGAAAGGTACTGCAGGCGAACTCAACCAGAGAAGTCAGCCATAGCAGAGCCCTTGATGAACCAACCTGGACACAGCATATTATTGGAGAACACAGAAATGCTGGACCACTCTAGCAACCACCATGTCAGACTACACAGAGAATCCATTGAAATCCACAAGCATGTGGACAATTTCAACAGAAAGGAGGAAACCATGAAAATGAACAAAATTTGGCTATCAGTATTAAAAGAAACTCTAAAATCAGGACAGTAAATAAAGAACACCACTCAGAAGACAGGGGAATTTCAGACATGAATCAATCAGGACCAGCTAACACTTCCTAACAAAGGTTTCCCCCAGCCAGGCTTTGAAGCTGCAAGGCTATTCAATGCTAATCAAGATGGCCAATTGCAACATTCACACTTGCCTTCTTTCTCCCACCCTGAACATTCCACAGATATATAAACCCCACTTGCCTGGTTTCCAACAGACCTCTGAGGATGCCTGCCATAGATGTGGGAGAAACGTCAGGAGAGAATGCTTCTGGGACATGGCCATACAGTCCGGAAAACTCACAGCAACCCAGTGATTTCAGCTATGAAAGCCTTTGACAACACAGGGTTCTTAAAGTTCATAATATTGATAAATGCTCCATTGACACCAGACCTCATTGTAGCCATTCATAGCTGTACTATGGTAAGATGGATACCCTAAGGAAATTATTACATTAATTTCTCTTAACTTTTCAAATTCTTCAGTGCCAAGTCATGTCACTGAGTCATGCCATATAAGTCAGTGATATCACTGACTTAACCCAGAATAACCCAGAGGTATTTCTGAAACAGAGCAATAAAGAACAAAGCATCTCAAGCCAAGAGATTATTAACATTGTATTTGGATTAAATCGTAGTTCAGTATTATAAGAATTAGATTACGTAAACTTGAGGCAAGGTTTTCTTTCATCCACTCCCTTTCCATGCAGCAGTGAGAAAGTAATGGGGAGCTTCCATTTGCATTTTATATTTATTGTTATATTATTATATTATGATAATAGTATGTAGCCTAAATGTCTGACAAGGTTAATTTTAACCATAGTTGGTGAAAATAAGCTAGGGTTTCCTGTTGTCTTGTTTCCATTAATGTTACTTAAGATATGTAGCAGAAAAGCAAACTGTGGTTAATCTAAAATGGAAACAAGAACTTCCCAGTTGTTCCCATCTTTACTCCAGAGGAGGAGAATCAATGGCGATTCGTGACTCTAATGTTCAGCAGGGTGAGAAATTCACTTTAGATTTTAGTTCAAATTGTAAAAAAAAATGCTATGGAATATTCCAAACTGTGTCCCAAAATAAATTCCACATATTGAATGTCTCTTTTAAAATCCAGCCTAAAACTTGACGCTAATTCACTGCCTTGCTGACATTTAAACCATGAGCTTCAGCAAAGGATAGGGACTGGAAAGAGTGTGTGCTCAAGGCTCACCTGGATTTTGTCTTACAATGCTAAACAAGGATTTAGCATATTGTCCAACAACCCTGCATCAGATATCATTTTAGATAACTCTATATTTATTTTGGAATTTAAAAAAGGACCCAGATCTGTCTTTCCACCCACGGGAAAGGGAGACACAGTGACTAATGCACCTTTACAAGCCTTCAAAAGTGACCTACATTTCTATTTCCCTTAAATGAAAATACTGCATTATCTGATATTGTAGGACTTTCCTGAATTCAGGACCATATTTTGTACATCGTTCTGGACAAGAATAATGATAGAAGGAAAAAAAAAGAAGAAGTGCAGTATATTAAAGGTTAAGTTATCCTTATACATGGGAGGATGGTAGCAAGAAGAAAAGGTGCTGTACTGTATGAAGAGACAGGGATGCTGTTCCCAGGCAACCACAGGACAAGATAAGTGCATTACTAAGGGGAGTTCTTCTACTAGAGTGATTAGATTGCAACACATTTAGGTAAAGAACATGTCAGAGATTCAATGTGGTGTAAAAGTTGGGGTGCTGGAGTACAATAGTGGTGTAAATTATGTGGCCTGCCAGATTTTGTTGCATTCCCAGCAAATATGAATAAGTGAATACTTGTTGGAAATAGCAGCCTCCTAAGCCGTTCACTATTTATTTGCTAACCTGTATTATATATGTATTTTGATTTGCCAGTTTGACTGTACCTCTTTGGTGTGGGAGGGGTTATAGACATGTGATTGTACTGAGCATGTTCAGATACAGGACTCCATTTTGTATTCAGTTTGCATCAGACCTCAGTGGAGGTGGATGCGTGTCTGCTTTACACCTCAGTGGAAGTGGATGCTTGTTGCATCAGACCTCAGTGTTGCTGTTTGGACTTCAGTAGAGAAGTGTGACATTATACCAAAAGACTATGGACTATTAATTAAGAATGATACTTTGTGTACTCAACACAGAAAATAACTACATCCTATCTACAACTGAACTTTAATAAGAAATGTACCTGTATGGTGAATTAATACAAGATGTTTGTGAGTAAACAAGATATGTTATTTTTCAAAGAAGACTTTGTTTTTTTTATTATCTCTGAGTGCATATTTTAAACTAAAAGGTTTTTAAAGGGAGTGTATATGCTTTAGGCAATTGCAATTGCAATTAGATTTACAACTGCGATTTCAACTTGAAAGAAACAATCATCCTCCGCTAACCAAATATATTTTTGTAGTGACATGTCTTTATCCTTGGCAGTTCAAAGACATGGTTCTTCAGTTTAACAGCTAAGTTACCTGTGTGCCATTACATGAATGCTTATGAATATCACTTGTTCAAAGGGTTGTCTTCTAATAAGGTCATACTTTTCTTGACTAGTGATTTTCAAAAAGTGGTCTCCACATGTTCATGGAGATTCACATTTGCCAAACGGATATGACATCATTGTTCCTTTTCAATAAGGTTATGATTGCCATTTATTTCCAAAAGGATATGTGCCCAAAGACTGGGTGCACTTATTTCCAATAATACCGTGCAGTCTAACAAAATTTGGAGGGGCATTATTGGGCTAGAATATAGGGGAGCTGATTTGAAATTTCCACTAAACCATGATGAATGATTGTACTGTCATTTTTGCTCTGCTAAAATTGTCTTATGGTATCGTTGTGAGGCTAAAAATGGAGTAGGGTAAATAGAAGCTCTCTGAGTTCCTCACAAAAGAAGATGAGCACTTAGTAATAATAGATAATAGATAGTAATAATAAAGTCATAACACATATATTTTGCATCTTCGCATTGCTCAGTATCTACGGTACAAGTAACCATTCCCAGGGAACCCATTTATCTTTCAGATTATAATGGAACAAAATAAGCCCATAGTCCAGTTGTTTTTTGGGGTAGATATCTGGCCAGATACCAGCAATGACACATTCTGCCATCTAAATTCATTTGACGAAGTTTCTCGGTAGTGAGCTATGTTCCAAAAGCTGTGTTCCCAATGGAAACTGGCATGACTTCTGTTTACGCAAGGCTTGGCTGAAGAAATGCATTTACTGGTTATAGCTCCATTTAGCTCCAACAAGCTTGCTCTCTTTATTTCAAACTGATTCACACAACAGTAGCTGGTTAAAAGCTGTGCAACTGAGGTCAAACATAACTGGTCTTTCCCCTCAATGTTTGCTATGCTCAAACATGAGCAATGCCACAGAAACAACTGTTCCTGAATATCTGAATACAAAATTAATGGGCCTATAAAGCCAAAACATAGTCATTGGTTTGGCCAGAATTTATCTAGGTTTTTTGATCCCTCCTATTTACAATATCTAACATACCATTAAAAAACTCTTCTCAATTCCACTTTAAATATGCTCCCATCAGCAGTAATTGAAGGCTAATACAGGAAATTTTTATTCAGAACTGGGCATGTATATGTCAATACAAAAGCACTGAAACTGTGTCCCATTTTATTCTGTTTTGTTCCTTGTGTATAGACTGGCATAAGTGTTACTAGGTCCTTTATGGCTATCTTATCCAAGGCATTCAACTGACAAAGGTCTACAAAACGGAGGGTCAGAAAAGCTTTTAAAAATATAAACTTGTTTTATAGGAATTTGACATTCCAAATCTAAAAAATGACCTCAGGTTTGCCACATCAGGTACATATTTTTTCACAATTTGCTTTGACATTTTTATTTTACAATATGTGACAGAAGCTATTAAAATATGAGCAACAGTCAACTCATGAGTTTTAAATGGTCCAATTCAATTTTTAAATGAATTCAGTGGTTTTATGTGTTTACCAAAGCTTCCTGCTTTTTATATCAGGAATATATTTTTGACACTTGATTGTTTTAATATCTTTGAAGCATGTGATATACCTGCTAAAGGTGCAATGGATATGGGCTTGATGCAGAGTACATCTACACTATAGAATTAATGCGGCTTGACCCTCATTTTAATTGCCATGGCTCAATGCCATGGAATCATAGGAAGTATTATAGTTTTACAAGGTCTTTAGCGTTCACTGCCCAAAAGTGCTGGTGCCTCATCAAACCATAACTCCCATAATTCTATAGCATTGAGCCACGACATTTAAAGTAATGTCAAACTACATTAATTTTATAGTGTAGATGCACCCAGAAATAAAATTTGACTTGATTCAACTTCCCAACATGATATAAGAACAAGTAGGCAAACATATTTGTACAGTAGAGTCTCACTTATCCAACATAAACGGGCCGGCAGAACGTTGGATAAGCGAATATGTTGGATAATAAGGAGGGATTAAGGAAAAGCCTATTACACATCAAATTAGGTTATGATTTTACAAATTAAACACCAAAACATCATTTAACAACAATTTAACAACAAATTTGACAGAAAAAGTAGTTCAATACGCAGTAATGCTATGTAGTAATTACTGTATTTACGAATTTAGCACCAAAACATCATTATGTAATTAAAACATTGACTACAAAAATGCGTTGGATAATCCAGAACATTGGATAAGCGAGTGCTGGATAAGTGAAACTCTACTGTATATGTCTCTCTCTCTTTTGTTGTTGCCCTCAAATGAAGAAGTTGAATGCCTAGGGCTGTAAAAAATATGTAAATGTAATTCTCCAGATGTCATAGAATCATAGAGTTGGAAGAGACCTCAGAGGCCATCCAGTCCAACCCCCCACTAAGAAACAGGAAAATCGCATTCAAAGCACCCCCGACAGATGGCCATCCAACCTCTGCTTAAAAGCCTCCAAAGAAGGAGCCTCACCACACTCTGGGGCAGAGAGTTCCACTGCTGAACAGCTCTCACAGTGAGGAAGTTCTTCCTAATGTTCAGGTGGAATCTCCTTTCCTGTAGTTTGAAGCCTAGTCTCCAGGGCAGCAGAAAACAAGCTTGCTTCCTCTTCCCTATGTCTTCCCCTTACGTATTTATACATGGCCATCATCATGTCTCCTCCCAGCCTTCTCTTCTGCAGGCTAAACATTTCCAGCTCCTTAAGCCACTCCTCATAGGGCTTGTTCTCCAGACCCTTGATCATTTTAGTTGCCCTCCTCTGGACACATTCCAGCATGTCAACATCTCCCTTCAACTGCAGTGCCTAGAATTGGACACAGTATTCCAGGTGTGGTCTGACCAAGGCAGAACAGAGGGGTAGCATGGCTTCCCTGGATCTAGATACTATACTCCTATTTATGCAGGCCAAAATCCCGTTGGCTTTTTTTGTCATTGCAGTTCCCATCATTGCCAGTGGTGAGGAATGATGATATCTACAATTCAACATTTTGAAGGACAAGCCACCCCAAGCATAAATGAACAACTTGGCTTCATGAGGATAATTCCCTGCTTACAAAGAACATGGAAGTCATTTTTAGTATGTTAAATTGTACCATCTTCACTAATTGAAGCTAAATTATTTTCAGTTCCTCTCCCTCTTTCTCTCTCATTCTCCTGTTTGCATGTAAAATGTAATCTGAATCTTTAGTAGTCTCTTTTTGGACTACAGTGTTCCCTCACTACTTTGCGGTTCACTTTTCATGGATTCGCTGGTTTTTCAATAAACTCTTAAAAGACTATTATAAATAATTAAAAATGACAATTTACAGCCTAAGGAAGGGAGGAAGGAAGGAGAAGCCAAAGGGAGAGAAAAGGAGCCCAAGTGGCAATGGGAGGAGAAGGAGGCGATTTATCAACACATGATTGGTTGATAAAGACTTAAAATAGTGTATAACTACTAAAATAATTTATAAATATTAAAATAAATATAGCGCCTCTACTTCACGGATTTTCATTTATTGCGGGTGGTCCTGGAACCTCACCCCAGAGATAAGTGAGGGAACACTGTATTTCTCAATGCCAGAACACCTAAAACTATCTAGAATTTGTTGTCGAAGGCTTATCCATACCTCACAACCTCTGAGGATGCCTGCCATAGATGTGGGCGAAACGTCAGGAGAGAATACTTCTGGAACATGGCCACACAGCCCGAAAGACATACAACAACCCTATCTAGAATTTTCCACTTGATGTGCTTTCCTCTCCTGATTTCAATAAAATGCCATTTTTTAAAAAAAGGAGTGTGGTGATAAATGATTTTTAATAAAGCAAAGAGAATTATTCCCAATATTTCCCTCTCTCTAATGCTTTCACATTGATTCCCTTTTCCTTCTTCATATAAAATGTGCAATATTTTACATATAAAATATGCATTCCCTCTGGGCATACTAGGACTCAGCAGAAAGCACAGATCAAATGACGCAGGAGAACTGCAACTGTCTGCATAGTCGTATACTTCACAATCATGCTGTCTCTGAAGTAAACCCTTTTGTGTTCAATAAGGTGTTCTGCCAGGTAGACACGCATAAGTGTTTGACCTAGGATGGGCTGAAAATACCCATTCCCACTTGAGGTGCTTTGTAAGCATGCTTTGCTGAACTTGCTTACTAAACGCTTTTCAGTTCTTTGACGAAATGTGTGAAGATCTATAAGTCAGCCAAATGCAGAGAGGGCTTGTTTGTGCACAGACATCCACTCCTGGATTTTGATCTTGCACAAGAAAATGCCTGCATTGAGCTGGAGTCCTGCTGTGTTCAGCGGGATCCACTCTATATAAGTGTATAGAGGATTGCCGGCTTACTGCTTAGAGGAACACAAATGGCAAAAAAACAAATCTAAATGCAACTAGGCCTTAGAAATATATCTTAAAAAATAAATAAGATACAGCTACAATTCTAAGTTGTTAGTTACACTTACAGTCACAATTTTAAAAGTAACTTTTTGTTTTCCAGTCTCTCTCTTAAATAAAGCTACAGCAGTGGTTTCATCTACAGTGTAGAATTAATGCAGTTCATCACCACTTTACTTGCCATGGCTCAATGCAATGGAATCATGGGAATTATTGTTTTACAAGGTCTTTAGCCTTTTCTGCCAAAGAGTGCTGGTGCCTCACTAAACTGTAATTCCCATGATTCCAGAACATTCTCCCCTCTTAATTAAACACAAACAAATAGAAATGAATTAAAATATGAATTTATTTTAGTTTTTTCCTTTTATTAATTTCACAATTTAAATATGCCATCCCACCTCAACTGTGGAAAAGTTTTGTCAGCTATATCTCCTCTTGTGCATGAAATCCACTTTTGTGAAAGTATAAAAATAATATCAAATGAAATCAAGCCCTTAAAGTGTAGCTGGAACTGCAAATGTATAAATCTGTTTTACTTAATCTCATGCCTTGGGACAGGAAATGGGCTAAGACGACTAATGTATGCAAGCCCGGGGTGTGTGTGTGTGTGTTTAAGTCTCATTGATAGGATTCCTACTGTGTTTATGTAAATGGCAACTCCCTTCTATTGTCAAACCTCTCCCCCATTCATAAATCCACTTACATGCACTGGGACGCTTTCTGACTCCCACTGATGAGATCAGAGACATCAGCTAATATGCACCAGCAGATTTGCTATGGATGAAACCAGCCTTTGTTTCACCAAATAATCTCAATCACTCTTTTGTGTGTTTTGGACTATTATTTTGTGTTTACTTGGACTGAATATTAAGTCAATCATATAACCATGTGCATTTTGCATCAATACATTCTTGGACTTACCGTGTTTCCCCTAAAATAAGACCTCCCCAAAAAATAAGACCTAGTAGGGGTTTGGGGGGATTGCCAAATATAAGGCCTCCCCTGAAAGTAAGACCTAGCAACTAAGGCTGCAGCAGAGTTCCATTGGGAAGCATGGCTGCAGGGCAGAAGCAGCACTCATACACACCGGAGGGAGGGAGAGATGCGGCTTGCAGAACCATCCGTGGCTGCTGCTGTGCTGCTGTTTCTTCCTTCAGAGACAAGCCTCCGTCCTGGCCATGCTCCCTTTGCCTCCAAGGCTTCTGATTGGCTCCTGGAGCCAGGGCAAGGGAGGGTGGAAGGGAAGGAAGAGGGCTTTCCACTCGTCCTGCTCTTTCTGCTTCTTAAAGGTACAGGATGCATAGGAATTCTCCTCTCATCCTTATTCCTATCCTATGCCATGAAACTTATTATTTTATACTATTATTCTATTATCATATTATTATTATCATATTCTGTTACTATTATTATATCTCATTATTATATTATCCTATTAATATATTTTATATCATTATATTATATTTTTCTATTATTATTATATCATTATATTATTATTATATTATTATTCTATTATATTTTCATATTATTATATTATTAATCTGTTATTATGATCTTCGATTTTATATTATCCTATTAATATTTTTATATCATTATATTCTATACTATTATTCTATTATATTATCATATTATTATTTTATCATTATTAGCATATTCTGTTATTATTATATTCCATTTTATATTATCCTATTAATATATTTTATATCATTCTATTCCATTCTATTATCTCTATATATAAAAGAGTGATGGCATCACGGCGACCCACAAAACAACAAAACTACAGGCCCCCCAACCTCAAAATTTGACAACACAACCCATCATCTACGCCTCTAGGTTGATACAACAAAAAGAAAAGAAAAATAAAGTCCTAATTAGAGAGAGAGGAATAATTGCTTTTATCCAATTGCTGCCAGTTAGAAGGCTAAGCTCCTCCAACTTGGTCTCCTAGCACCCCAATAAAAAATAATAAAAAACACTTAAAAATTGATACAATAAAATACTATAATAACAGAAAATAACTAAAAATAATACAAGAAAATAATAAAATATAATAAATAAAAATATAACTTACAATAAAATTAATAAAAAAATGCAAATAACGTCAAATAAAAATTACACAACAATTTTTAACCAGTACCACCACCACTTTGCAACAGCAACGCGTGGCCGGGCACAGCTAGTTCTATTATATTATCCTATTATTATTATATTATTATGCTATTCTGTTATTATATCCCATTATTATATTATCCTTTTAATACCATATTATTATCATATTCTGTTATTATTATATCCTATTATTATATTATCTCATTAATATATTGTATATCATTATATTATTATTATGTTATCATATTATTATTATAGTATATTATATTATTCACCATTCATGACTACACTGAAACTAGAATAGAGAGAAATCAGCGTGGAAACCTTGTGAAACCTAAACTGCAAGAGGTACCATAGATTGTTGTACATGTAAATAATGGTAGTAACAAGAAATTCTTGATAGGATTCATAGTTTGTCTGGTTATGCTGGTTTCTGATGACAACTACTTTACAGTATATAATAAATGTTCATTTTGTTGTTGAACAATAAATGTGAGCTCTTCTTCATGGAAAAATAAGACATCCCCTGAAAATAAGACCTAGTGCATCTTTGGGAGCAAAAATTAATATAAGACCCTGTCTTATTTTCGGGGAAACAGGGTATGCCCCTCTCAGGGCTAGATCTTTAAACAGACTTGGACTTTGAATTTACCAACCACAGCTGTTACTTTTTACCATCACGGGAGGACCTTTTCCAGCCAGTGACATCAGGAGGAATCCCTAGCCAATAGGAGCCCAGATCCACATTGGTCCAGCTTGTCATCCAATCCGGGAAGAGTGCGAATATTTTGAATGGCTATTAATGGATAAAATACTCTGTAGTTCTCTGTAAGCTTTATGTCTGTTCTTTTTGAGTACAGATTCTGTACTGACAACCTTTCTGGCCAGAAAGAATGAACCTCTGTTTGTTGCCTTCAAACCTGGTTCGTGTCTTAGATCTGGCCTTTTGGGAGTAGCAGACTGAGCTGGGCTTGTCCCCAGATTTTGTAGCTAGCTGAAATCAATACAAAACAGTCCATCTCACCAGAACCTCAATACACATAAGACAACATTTTATGTGCTATTTCTTCTCCACTGTTCAGTCAGCACTACATCCTGCAACTATAAAGGTGATAGTTATATTACAAAAGAAATGAACTTAGGCTTTGTTAAAGTTATAATATAGTATAATTATATCTTCATAATTATTAACAGACACAACTACTGTATATCCAAATTATCCTTTGTAGCCGTTTTTACAGGCTCTGAAGCAACTTCTTGTGAATGACTCTGCAGAATACTATGGAGTTAGAAAGCTTTGGAAAAACCAATATCTATTTCATTCTATGAGGCTGTCATGCTAGAAAGATGATCGTTCACTTTTAATAAGGGATGTCCTTGTTTTGATCTTCACTACTGTTAATTATACATGCATCGATATGCATCAATAGAAAGCTTTATATTTAATATGCCCAGATAAAATGTGCTCTTAGCTTAGAAAAAGGCAGTAAAAACAGATTAATAAAATCCAGCCGCAGAGGAGGAGAAAGGAGGGCACAAGCTGGCTATCCGCAGACTTCTGCAGTTATTTTTGGGCCCCAGCCATGAATGAATGTATTTGATTGGTTAAATTAGCCAAATGAGTCTGAGAAGGATAAATCCAGCAGATTTATTGCAATGTAGTACAAAGTCCAAAAGATACATTAATATCATTTATGGAGCTGGCTGGGCCATTAAGGGAATTTTAAACCAACATTCTAATTTTCCAAGGGGATAAAATGTTAATGCCTATAGAAATACCCCTGACGTATCATTGTAACTGATTGTACTTGGTGATGTAGTGGTGGACACAGAACAATATCTTGGGAAGTTGGGAACGAGCCTCCTCTCTTTCTTTAATAATAATAATAATAATAATAATAATAATAATAATAATAATAATAATAATCTTTCTATCCCACTTTTCCCCCTAAATGGAAAGCTGCTTGCAACATTATATAAAAATACAAAACAATATACATATGTAAGACAATAACCTATAAAAACAATTTTACAATAAGAAATAAATAAACATATTTAAAAAGATTTGTCTAATACAGTAATTGCAGGCAACTCAACAAGATAGATGATAACGTTAAAAAGTTAATCTTCCTGTCATTACGGCTAAGTGTCTTCATTCTTTATTATTTCTTTCTCTTTATTAAAAGTATTTTTTACAAGTTGTTCTTCTGCCAGCAGGCAAAAAAGTTTTGATTCATTCTGACCTTTGGCAATTGATCAGTTGTAGACAAAGGAGCTTTTAACAAATTGGTGCCGTAATTTTTTTCCTAATGTGCTGTTAACTTTTTTTTTTAAAAAATGCAAGAGTTCTTTAACATTAGGACTTGTTTTAGTATTATTACTTTTTTATGTGGTGAAGCATCAGAACATGATCAAGGTGGAAAATGTTATTAAGGAGGAAGTTAGGAGAAGCTGCTGCTTTTTGTTGGACTCTACAGGGAAGGGCAAGATTCTGCCTCAATGAGTTAACCGAGAGCAAACTACTTTTGCACTTCGAACCCAATTTGCATCAGCGAAGGCAGTGGTTCTCAACTCTTGCTCCAATAGGTGTTTTGAACTTCAACTCCCACAATTCCCAACAGCTGGCCCCTCTTCCTTTTTCCTTCCATTTTCCCCAGCATCATTCCCTACTCCAAGCTTTCCTCTAAATAAATCATCCAAATAAACCATTATATATTTTACGAATTTAACATGTGGCTTTTTATATACTACCACATTTTATTTACTACAACATTTTATTTACAGCTGCATGTCATGACCCTTTTTGAAGTAGACTGTGGCATGACATTCTGCAAAACTTGCTGAATTGTTGCACTCAAATGTGTGATGCAAGGCCAGAAAGTTATTTTTGTTCTTTACATGATGTTCTGTCTACTTGATCTTTATGAAACAAATTGCATTTCCTGTCTTCTCATTATGTGGCCAAAGTACTTCATCTTTGCCTCTAATAATACGAGGGTTGAATGAAAAGTAATGCCTCCACCTTCATTACTTGAGTTTGTATGGGAATATTTTAATAAATCAAACACAGAAATAGTCCTTAGAATGTGCTCTTTAACTACTGCTATTCGCTTTTCCACATAATCACCAGACAATTGGATACATTTCTGCCAACTATGAACAAGTTTTCTAAAGCCGTCACAGAAAAAGTCGACTCTCTATTTCCACTACCAGCATCTCACAGTACCCATCGTGCACAAATCTTCTAATAGCCAAGCAAAGCAATAATGTGACCTACACGTTCTTGTGAAATGCCAATTATGCTTGAAATTTCTCTCTGAGTGATACGACGATTGTCCTGAATCAAACTGTCAACCTTTTGCTTGTGAAACTCGGTGGTTGCTGTCACAGGACGTCCAACTCTTTGTTTGTCATGCAAGTCAGATGTTCTCACCTCAACATCTTTAAACTTACTCACCCAACGATGCACAGTACTCACATCAACATAATCACCACAAACAGCTTGCATTCTCTGATTAATCTTTTTTGGGGTGACACCTTCTGCTGTCAAGAATTCAATGACTGCATGTTGCTTAAGTCGTATTGACCGACCTTCTGCATAGGGTTCCATACTTGGCACTTTAACAACACAACCGTTCAATGCTAAGGCTTCCCGCCAAATGGAACTGTAGAGGAGAGTCTACTGAACAAGCCAGTACCTGCCGCATACCAGTACTGCCATCTGTTGAGGAGTTATGAAGGTGGAGGCATTACTTCATTCAACCCTCGTAGTAATAATTTCCTGGAGTATGGATTGGTTTGATCTTGCAGTCCAAGGCACTCTCAGAATTTTCCTCCAACATCACAGTCCAAAAGTGTCTATCTTCCTTCACTCAGCCCTCCCTATGGTCCTTATGGTTCCTTATCGCATATCCTCCAATATTTCATAGATGAAAACTGAGACACATATAATCCGACATCAGGTCTAACTGGCAAAATGTAAGCACATAGAAGCTAGGAGAAACTGTAACAGTTTTCTATTGCATGAATCTACTGGGAAATCAAGATTTTGCCCCTCTTCCAATTGAGTACAAACCAGTTTGCTCAAACTGCAGCAACTGATGCAAATGGGAATAAAGAATCATGTATTTCAAAAGGGGCTGAAAGGGTTGGATGTTTAATCTGGATGGTCCCTGTGAAACTGGGACAGCTGAAGGCTATGGGATGATTCATTTGCGCAACAGCAGTTGTTTATGGCATATAATGTCTGTTCTTGTTTTTACTAGAGAAGGGGGAGCCCCTAGTGGCGCAATGGGTTCAATCTTTGTGCCGGCAGGACTGCTGACTGAAAGGATGGCGGTTTGAATTTGAGGAGTGGGGTGAGCTCCCGCCTGTTAGCTCTAGCTCCCCATGCGGGGACATGAAAGAAGTCTCCCACAGAATGGTAAAACATCAAAACATCTGGGCGTCCCTTGGGCAACGTCCTTGCAGACGGCCAATTCTCTCACACCAGAAGCAACTTGCAGTTTCTCAAGTCGCTCTTGACATTTAAAAAAACCCCACAAAACAAAGAAGGTGCTACTCAAGGCCCTTCTACACAGCCATATAATCCAGAATATCAAGGCAGATAATCCACAATATTTGCTTGGAATTGGGTTATCTGAGTCCACTCTACCATATAATCCAGCTCAATGTGGATTTTATACAGCTGTGTGGAAGGGGCCTCAGAGAAAAACAGGAAGTGGTGATTGTGGGGAGCAGAGACCAGACAAATTAAAGTGCTACTTCTATTTTATTTCTTGTTTTTTTTAATGTTTCTCAAAGGTTTAAATAAGCCCAAAGGAATGAAAAATATGCTGAAATTGCTCCTTTATTCCCTTCGAGAGTACGAGGGGCATTTCAAGTTTTAAAATATAATAAGTGGATCAGGAGCTCTTGGGAATCGCAAAAATGAGATTATGAGCTGTGCTATGCCCACGGGTTTGACTCCCCCCAGTTTAAATGAAAGTGCATTGCTTGTGTATTTTCCCATAAAAACTGGGATTTGTCCTTGCAGTAATTTAGATGAAAAATAACATGAATTGTCCATCACGTACCTTGTACACAAAATACTTGCAAACAAGAAGCATAGAATAACTGTGCTTGTATTTGCTTACTTGCTTTAGAAGAGCATAATCTTTTTATATTTAGCCGACTTGTGCCTCTTTTCTAATAATTACTCCAGTACAACATAATGTTTTATATTGCAAAATCATTATGTTGTCCAATTAACGCCACTCATAGAAACAGGGCTCAAACTGATGATCCTTACCTATTATAATTATAGATTTCACAGCTCAGCATATGCAAATAAAAGAAAGCAAACCCTATTTATTATGACAACATGTATTCGAGAGCTGCAAACTTAATTGCAGATAAGGGTGCCTAGTACAATTCTGTAATTAGTACTAAAACTGTTATTTCCTGATAATTAAATCATTACATTGGCCTGGGCAATCCCATATCAAGCATATTTTTTTTTAAGTGGGGCACAAAGGAGGATAAAGGCATTCCAGGAACGTGAAAGGGTATGCTGAATGTTTAATCCCTAAAGCATTATAGGGGAAACATTTGAAATCTTACGATGACCTCTTCTACAAATCTGAGGAACCGTTCCAAAGATTATTTGGAGTGCATCTAGCACTTTAGCCCGGGGAAACATTTTGATCGCCTTGATTAGCATTAATGGCCTTGCCAGCTTGCCTGATTGACATGAATTAATTGGGGCAGCTAACACCTCCAAACAAAGGATTCCCCCAGGCAGGTAGAAGCCAGGTCATGAAGCTGGCAAGGCCATTAATGCTAATCAAGGTGATTAATTACAACATTCACACTAGCTTCCAACAGACAAGAATTCTTTCTCCCATCCTGGACCGTCCACAGATAAATAAACCTCCCTTGCTTAGTTTCTCCATATATCTCACAACCTCTGAGGATGCCTGCCACAGATGTGGGCAAAACGTCATGAGAGAATGCTTCTGGAACATGGCCATACGGCCCGGAAAAATCTCAAAAACTCAGCTTTTTGAAAGCATTCAGTATCAGAAAGAAACAGTGGTATCACCAATATTTTAACTTAATGGACTTGAAATAATCTCCATTGTTTACAATAGCCTAGATGTATTATTAGGAGAGGTCCCTTCTATTCAAATTCTTCCTTTTGTTTGTAATGTACGTGAGGATTATTTGGACCATATCTGCTGATATTACAATAGGAAGGTTTGCATTGATTAAAGATTCCAGCCACACTTGGCATATGCCCAGAAGCTCATTACTTTAATCTCTTCCTCTTGAATGGATTACTGGAATTGACAAAATTTATTTTTTAATAGGCTTGTAATTTATAAAATACTTTGCTTTGAAGCTAACAGTCTGGCCAGGAATGTTTGAATTTGAGAAAGTCATATATGCCCCAGGAAGCACATTTTTCAGTGACCTTTAAAAGAATTACTGAGTGTTAGAAGCAATAACTCATGTCACGAACAACAAGCTAATAGATGAAAAAGTTAGAAAAAGTACTATTTTCATCATCATTCTATCCAAGGCCAGGGCTAGCACATGTTAATAAATCCCCTTGATCTTTGAGGGAACATAAAGAACAAAGCAAAACAAAAGAGTCATTTTTGCTGTTTGGTTATTTCAAAAATCTGTATCCTTCCAATCATGTTCACTTGCACTTCAGCCTTCGAGACAATAACAATTAAACAGGATAGAAAAGGTAAAGGTTTTCCCTTGACATTAAGTTTAATTGTGTCTGACTCTGGGGGTTGGTGCTCATCTTCATTTCTAAGCCAAAGAGCCGGCAGCATCCGTAGATGGCTCCAAGGTCATGTGGCCGGCATAACTGTGTGGAGCGTCGTTAACTTCCCGCCGGAGTAGTACCTATTGATCTACTCACATTTGCATGTTTTCGACCAGCTCGGTTGGCAAAAGCTGGGGCTAACTACAGGAGCTCACCCCACCCCCAGATTCAAACCGCCAACCTTTCAGTCAGCAAGTTCAGCAGCTCAGCGGTTTAACCCGCTGTGCCACCGGACGCTCCAATTAAACAGGATAGGTGCCGTGTATGATATTTTCTCCAGAGTGGCCCTGCATCCTCTTTTACGTGCCACCGTCCTCTATCTGAAAGTGTATTTAGAAGGACTATTCAGCTCAAATCCAGTTTAAATTTTATGAACTAGGAAGAGCTTTGAAGTTGCCAATTACTATTTTTTAGCTCCTGGATAAGAGCATGAACACGCACATAGCTGAACTACTCATTTTCCCCCATTGTTGAATAGTTTTGACTTCAATTACAGTAATAATTTTCATAGTGTCATATCGCTGTATGATTTAGTGTATGCAAAGCTGTTTGTTTGGAGGACTGTTGGAGATGGATCTCCCTCCTCAGCCCTCAAGCTTGGTAATGTATAAGTGAGAGAGCCAATGTGATAACAGTGGGTTGAGTGTTGGTCTGTAGGACCAGGGTTCAAATTTCTGCTCAGTCATGGAAACCCAGGAGGTGATGCTGGGCAATCACGCTCTTCCAGCCTTTGCAGAAGGCAACAGCAAATCAGCTCTGGGCAAATTTTGTCAAGAGAACCCCATGGTAAGTTCTCCTTAGATTTTCCATGTGTTGGAAATCACTTGAAAGCACAAAAAGAACAGGTAAAATATATATGCTACCCGAGGTGGTGCGGCAGGTCAAACTCCTGAGCTGAACTTGCTGACTGAAAGGTTAGCGGTTTGAATCCAGGGAGCGGGCTGAGCTCCCGCTGTTAGCCCCAGCTTCTGCCAACCTAGCACTTTGAAAACATGCAAATGTGAGTAGATCAATAGGTACCACTTCTGCGTGAAGGTAACGACACTCCATGCAGTCATGCTGGTCACATGACCTAGGAGGTGTTTATGGACAATGCCGGCTCTTCGGTTTAGAAATGAAGATGAGCACCACCACCCAGAATCAGACTCTAGACTTAATGCCAGGGGGAAAACTTTACCTTAATATATACATGACCATATTAGATCTCAGAAATTAGTTTTTATTCACTTTTAAAATAAACCTTTTGCTCCCTCTAAGGTGGACAAATCTTTTATTTCAGCAGCTTCCAGCCACAATGTTGATTTCATCACCACAAAGAACTGAGATCTGTGACATTGTGGGGAAACCAGTAGGGTGACTGGAATGTGCCCTTTAGCTAGGTTTGGCTAAGATTCTATACACGTATTGTTGCTATGTGTCTTTACATTGGCTTTGTCTTACAGTGACCTAATCATGCAGTTTTATGGGCAAGATTTATTCAGATGAGTTTTACCATTGCTATTTAGCGGAGAGACTGTAACGTGCTCAAGATCATGCAGCCGGTACCCACGGCTGAGCAGGGACACACTTCTAGCATAGGTGGAAGCCAGGGCCGACCCTAGGTAACTTTCAAGTGTAAGCAAACAGTGTTTTGCCCCCCCCCCCCAAACTAATAACTGAAAAATAAAAGGTAGAAGCCCGAAATACCTACAGCACAAAGCAACACAGTCTCTATGCTGCATTACAGAGAAGTGAAAATGAGTGAAGTATCCTGGAAAGAAGAATGCTGTTATTATTTGCTGTCAAGTCAGCATCCTATGAATGAGAGACTTCCAAGTCACCCTTTCCTCAAAAGCCTCGCTCAGGTCTTGCAGACTCAGGACTGCATTTTCCTCAATTGAATCAATCTATCTGTAATGTGGCCTTCCTACGGCCTGCCACTTTACCAGGCATTATCGTTTTTTCCAATAAATTTGCTAATAATGCTAGATGGCTCCAAACTAAACCTCTTAAATAAAAAATGCCCCCTGTGCATATTTTTTTAAAAACGAAATGCTGAGGTCTTGTATTTTGCAAATCTTCAACAACACTTTGAACAAGAAATAGTAGCCTTTCTTCTATGAATAAATGTTCATTTTGCTAAAGTGGCAACAATATCCTCTAGCTGGTTATGGTACAGCTTGAGAGCTCCAGGGACTAATATCTTACTCATAAGATATGTGCATCTTAAAAGTTTCATTGCCCTCTTGTGTTTTATGAATGTATTACAACCTAAAGGCTCAAATGAAGAGAATAGCAAGACAGTTATTTAAAAAAAAACCTCAAAGCCTTTCTTTCAGTAACAGCATATAGTAAAACCAATGGCAAAAACTATTCATAAAAATCTAGCATTGGAAGAGATTGCAAAGATCCTTAAGTTTTATCAAATGATAAACAAAAACCATTCAATATACTATTCAATATAGTAAAGGCAACGGTTTTCCCCTGACGTTAAGTCCAGTCGTGACCGACTCTGGGGGTTGGTGCTCATCTCCATTTCTAAGCCGAAGAGCCGGCATTGTCCGTAGACACCTCCAAGGTCATGTGGCTGGCATGACTGAATGGAGCGCCGTTACCTTCCCGCAGGAGCGGTACCTATTGATCTACTCACATTTGAATGTTTTCAAACTGCTAGGTTGGCAGGAGCTGGGGCTAACAGTGGGTGTTCATTCCGCTCCCTGGATTTGAACCTGGCACCTTTTGGTCCACAAGTTCAGCAGCTCAATGCTTTAATGCACTGTGCCACCGGGGGGCCCAGATTCAATATGCACATTATTTAATGGGGGGTGTAAATGATTCTGCTAATTATTAAGCTAATCATCACAAAATCTCTTATAGCAGGCATGCAAATGTTCATATATTTGTAAATAACACAATTACAATTCATTATATTGAGAAATTGCTTGCAAAAATATGTATACTGAGCAAAGCATAAAAAATTCATATACTGATATATTTGAAAAATGTGCATTAAATTCTGTACAACCCTTTAAAAATTAAAAACAGTGTTTAAGATGGAACACATTTAAATTTAGCAATATAAGAAAGATAATTTATCAGGAATCAAAACACAGCAGCAGGTGCCTACTTTTTTCTCTAAGGGCATACATAGTTTAGAAGTACTTTGGACTACATTTTCCAGCCAACACAGCTACTGATCATGGTTGTTTTGTGTGTGTTTGTATGTGTGCATCTGGAAGCTGTTGTGCAAAGAGGGCTAACATTTCCAACTTTTATGAGAGTAAGCTCTGCTTTTTCCTTCCTTCCCTCCTGCACCAACACATGCACTGGGCTTCAGAATTATAATCTTCAAATATCAGTTGGGGCTCATGGGAAGTGATTGACAATTTGTCACTTTGTTAAAGACCTGCCCCCATTATCTGACTAAAGTATTCCTTGAACTTGAAATTGGCTTGACCATGTGCAAAGTGCTCATGTGAGCTTGGCTTTTCTATTCAGAAAAGGGGATGGTTGCTTTTTTAAATGAGAGCTAAGGCGCAGTACTACTACACAAGTTGACCCAGGTTTTGGGGGTTGATTATTTTTAAATTAAGTTTCTAGACCTATACATGAGTATACAGCAGGCATGGGCAAACTTCGGCCCTCATGGTGTTTTGGACTTCAACCCCCACCATTCCTAACAGCCTCAGGCCCCTTCCTTTTCCTTTAAGTGGCTGAGGGGGAAAAGGAAGGGGCCTGAGGCTGTTAGGAATGGTGGGAGTTGAAATCCAAAACCCTTGGAGGATATGTGGATTTTCTTGTACCTGCTGTGGTTCAGTCTGATGATGAAGGGGGATTTGAATTTCAGCAGGTTGACCAAGTAAATGTTGAAGGCTCTGAATTGTTAGAAAGGCCGCAGGCTAGCAGGGAAGCTGAAATTAGTGATAAAGGTGACCTTTCACAGGATTTTGAACATCAACAAAGTCCAGGAGGCGCTGGCAGCGAGCCAGAGGAGTCTTCCTTAGATTAAGATACAAGGTTAAGGTTAAGGGTTAATCATCTCAGACATTCTCTGAGAATAGCTGGGAAACATGTGGGAACTCAAGGACAGGGAAATGCTTTCTTAGCCTGTAAGCATGGTTAAATATAGAGAAACAGGGAAAGATTTCAGACGAAGCAACGTTGGTTTTGGAACCTTAACTCCTGCCTTGTCTCTGCTCATGGAAAATGTTTCTTGTTTTTGTTCATGCATAGTTCCTAGGTTTTGGACTGTATTTTGGAATTCATGCTGCCTTGTTTTTCAGGACTGATTTGCTATATTCTACAGAGACTTTCAACTATATTCTGCAGATTGCCTTTACAATTGGATTGCTGCTTTCTTTACTGCTTTTTATTAAGAGTTTGCTATCATTGATCAATAAACTGTAAAAACTAAGTCTGCTGTGGTGGAGTATGTGTTAAGAGCAAGGTGAACCAGCGCTGAGGTACAAAAGTATCTAAAAGTCCATAACTGCTCATTATCTTCAAAACGGGCAGATTTCAAGGACTTTCACACAGTGGGTAGAAAACAAGCACACAATACCACAAGAATTACTTTATAAAGAGTAACATTCCTACTTTGAGTATTGCGGAATACCCTTGATTTGGAAAATACATATCAAGGCAATTCCTTCACAATACCATGGACTCCTCACAGTAATAAAAATAAGAATAATCTACACTGATGCACATGGTACAAGTTAAAAAAAACTGCTTTGAAAAGAGCTAAATTTCTCTGTTTTTGACAAACTCAAGTTAATTTGAATCCGTTCCCTTTCAAATGAATTCCTTTAGCATCCCTGGTAGAAGTCTAGTTCATCTTGTTGTCACTACTTCTTTTCTCTTGCATGAGTTTGCTTAAGGCTAGAAATCCAAAGTGAGAATACGGTTTCCCTCATGAGTCTAACATTGATTTCCAGCTTCTCCCATATCATACAATTTTAAATATATCCACAAGATGGAGCTCGCATTTAAACAGTGACGACTAGCCTGACTTACTGTGTGAGAAACTTCAGGAAGGCATTAATGTCTAATAAGGTTGAGCTAATTGATGAAAATATTATCCACATGAAGGGGATTTCTTAGTTCCCCAGTCTACGATCCGCAATCCGGGATGCAATCAGCATAAAGTAAATATTGTCTTCCTTGTCATCAGGGGAATCTCCTCTTTGCTGGAATAAAGGATTTATACTTTGCGTCAGGCGCTATCGTCTTTGATTCTCCCCTTGAATTCCAGGGCCAATAAAAAAATAACAAGCTGTGCTCAGTAACGCTTCTCCCTCATGGGCTCTGGAGGATGACTAGGATTGGCATAATTAATTGGAAAATGAAAAGAGGGAAAAATATAATTCCTAGTTTAATGTGGTTTAAAACTATCAGAGCAGAACCTTTCACAAAATCAGCCTGCATGGAGTAAGATCCTGAAAATGAGATGGTGAGGCATAGTTTTGAATACGAACAAACAAGTTACAAGAGAACTTTGCAAAAACGCCTGACCAAGCACCAAGAAAACAGAGGAGCAGATATACCTACTGTGAAGTGACTTTTAAAATAAATTTGTATCTATATAACAAAGACATAGGAGAAATTATCTAGGCCAGTGGTTCTTAACCTGTGGGTCCCCAGATGTTTTGGCCTTCAACTCCCATAGATCCTAAAAGCTGGTAAACTGGCTGGGATTTCTGGGAATTGTAGGCCAAAACACCTGGAGACCCATAGGTTGAAAACTACTGATCTAGGTACTCTCAAATAAGTGTCAGTTCAATAGGTTGATTTGAAATGCTTGGGGCCGGAAGTGTTTTGGATTCTGATTTTTTTTTCCAGATTTTGGAATATCTGCATCTGTATGTAAAAGATATCTCAGAGAAGAGTTCCAAGTTTAAACACAGAATTCATTTAGGTTTCATCTACACTTTAAACACATAGCCTTAAGGTAATTTTATGCAATGTTTTAATAACTTTATATATGAAACAAAGTGAGTGTACATTGAAAACAAAGGTGTCACTATCTCAGAGACCTAGGTGTAGGATGTTGGAGCATTTCAGAATTCCAGAAAGTATTAAATAGGTTTCAGTAAAAGTCATGAGCTCATAAAATAAGGTTGGTACGGTAGGAGTCCTGCATAGTATAGTGTAGGACTAGGACATTGGGAGAAATTGATTCAAATTTTCATTCTCCCTCAGCCTAGAGAAAGGCAGCATGATTATTATAATATTTATTTATATTTATTTAAAGTAAAGATAAAGGTTTTACCCTGACATTAAGCCTAGTCGTGTCTGACTCTGGGGGTTGGTGCTCATCTCTATTTTTTAGTCGAAGAGCTGGCGTTGTCCATAGACACCTTTAAGGTCATGTGGCTGAAATGACTGCATGGAGCACTGTTATCTTCCCGCTAGAGCAGTACCTATTGATCTACTCACATCTGCATGTTTTTGAACTGCTAGGTTGGCAGAAACTGGGGCTAACAGTGGGAGCTCACCCCGCTTCCCAGATTCGAACCACCAACCTTTCGATCAACAAGTTCAGCAGCTCAGCAGCTTAACCCGCTGCACCACCTGATGTAGGCACCGTCTATTTGCAAATAAGGATGTTTTAAAAATCAAAGGCAAATTTTAGATTTGGAACAAAAGCACAGGTTAATTCATTATTTTTTTCAAATAGAAATTTTATGGATTAAGAATGTAAACTAATGTATAAATTGAAGTTAGGGTAAGTGGATTCTTCTCCATGTGGATAAAATAAATCCCATAAAGCTAAAATATACCCTTAAGGCATTGTCAAAGGAGTCTGGGACGACTATATTGTTCATTATGCATCCTATTTATATAGTAAAGCTGAGTGATTATGGAAAGGAAGATGGCAATGTATGTATTTGGGACATAATTGCCACTGGAGATTGGGGAAGTTACTTTTACTCAAACCACTGCACTTTTCATTACCCAGGGGACTGCAAACATGAATGCGTGTTTACGTTTAGAAAGAGCTAATGAATAGACCAAATATCCTTTCTAATGATAGATTTTTAAAATCATGTCAGAAGTGATTTGAGAACATACTGCAAGTCGGTTCTGGTGTGAGATAATTGGCTGTCTACAGAGGTGTTGCCCAGGGGATGCCCGGATCTGTTACCAACCTGCTGGGAGGCTTCTCTTATGTTCCCGCAAGCTAGAGCTGACAGATAGAGCTCATCCCATCTGACAGATTCAAGCTGTTAACCTTCAGGTTAGCAATCCAACCTTCAAGTCAGCAGTTCAGCCAACACAAGGATTTAACCCATTGCGACACCGTAGCTTGTTAGAATGATAGATTATAAAATGTGAATACAGAAAAGACCATGATTTATCAAAAATATCTTAATTCTTTATCTTCTTATTTAAAAGACTGCCATTTTCATTAGACTATCTTGTTGAAGAACTGCTTGAAAATCCTAGATGATGTAATTTCAAATTTCCACAATCTGACAGTGTCCTTTTCCTCTACCTATATCCAGCTACTGCACTTTTTCTGGCCCATTTCATTAGAGTCTACAAGATATTGTACATATAATTTTATTGCCTTGCCTCCAATTTTGAATAAGCTCACTGCCTCTGACTATTGGTTATCAGTTCTGAATCTGTTTTTATTGTATTTTATATGCTTTATGTTTACATGTTTTAAACATATCTATCTATGTTATTGTATTTTATTGTGTATTACTGGGTTTGGTCCCCATGTGAGCCACCATGAGTCTCTCCGGCAAGATAGAATGGGATATAAAAATAAAATAATTATTATATATTATTATGTGTAATCTAAAGTCTGAGGCCTAAACAAGTTGTTAGTGTCATTTCAAGTAGATCTATTTTCCATTCCAGCTGGATTTATTCCAGGTGAAAATAACGTCTGGACTTAAATCAATGCTTGGGGAAAAATAACTTCGTGATACTGTTCTCAGAATCTTCTTTTGCTGGACAGTGGTTCTCTGTATTGTAGTAACTTTTCCAAAAGTAACATTTCCAAAACTCTATATGGCACACAAGAACAATGGCATTGGCTATGGGTTGGCCAAGACTAAATCCAGTGTTCCAGCATAATGCAAAAGCAGATATTGTCCAAGCCTGTTTGAATGGCTTTTGAAAGGGCTATTGTGGTCAGTATGGACCTGCTTGGTTCTCCTTGTAGAAAGATTTATTGTAGGATGTGATGCATTAACATCACTTTGATGAAACCTTGAATAGATTTTTATCCTGAGAATTATCCTGTGTTGTGTGGGTCAAGGTGAACAAACTTCAGTTGCAGAATGCATTTGTTAGAGGTACTATTTAATTCCAGTATTTAAACAAAACCCAAACAACAGCTTTCAGGTTTATAACGCTCTTTACTGCACTCTTGAAATTGCAGTTTCTTATTTTATTGATTAAGTAGTAAGGCTTTCACTTCATCTTTGATTCAAAATGAAGGGAACCGCTAAACCCAATCTTGGGCTGTTGAAGGAAGATCTGATCAGGCCTGTGCTGTAGACAAGGCAATTTATAATTAAAAGCCTACCCTATCCCTTTAGGAGAAGGCTGTCAATCCCTTGAGGTTTTTTTTAATAGAAAGAGTTTTTACACTTTAGCAGAAAATGCAATCTCTTTGTTCTCTCTAATTGCCTGACAAAGTGCTAAAATACTCTTTGGGTCCTTACAATAAAAGCTACACCAAAATTAGGGCTGTACGTGGAAATGTGTCAATCCCCACACTTAGTTCAGAGGAAGTTTGCTCGTGCTTTGCTCTAAAGATGAGAGTGAAATCACTATGCCACTCTGGTTTTCATTTACAATGACTTAAAATGGCCAGTAAGGAATCAAACTGACAAGAGATGTGAATTATTGCTGCAAAATAGCATCTTGGCATTCAATGATTAAAATAATTCAAAGTAGTTGAAAATTTTAATGAACTGGAGCAATAAACTCTAATAATAACATATTATTTCAAGGTTTTGGTTCGACCAGATAAATTCTAACATAAAATAAAATAAAATAAGAAGTTTGATGACTTGAACAACAGAAATGTCTTTTGGGTAGGTGAAAGGTGGCAAACCCCTTTGGCTTTTCATTCCTGTTGGAAGTAGTGGTTGCTGATGCTTTCCAGGTTAGCAGGAAAGTAGAATTCACTCTGGTCATTTGTCCAAACTTTAAAGGAGCTATTCCTGGTGCTGATCCTCTCTTGGGGAAATGGTCTAGTATTTTGGATAGCTCCTTCAAGAATTGATTAAAATTCACAGGACTAACCATGCTAATGACAATTAGAATATCATCCCTTTACTGTCTGGAGAACAGAGATATTAATATGCTTTCCAGCCTGACCTGCAATCCCCAAAATACATTCTAACCTCAAGTATGGTCTAAGATGTTGTCCTGTTGACTACAACTAAAAACGAATGGTACATCTACACCAGAATGTATGTAATTTGACATCTCTTTAACTGCCATGGCTCAATGCTACGATATCATGGCAATTGTAGTTTTACAAGGTGTTTAGCCTTCTCTGACAGAGTGCTAGTGTTATCAAATGACATATCTCATGATTTCACTGAGACATCGCAATCATACTGCATTAAGTCTACAGTGTAGATGTACCCCAAATGAGTCTATATCCCAGAATAAGTCTTGAATAATATAATCCTATAGAATAGTGGTTCTCAACCTGTGGGTCCCCAGATGTTTTGGCCTTCAACTCCTAGAAATCCCAATAGCTGGTAAGCTGGCTGGGATTTTTGGGAGTTTTAGGCCAAAACACCTGGGAATCTACAGGTTGAGAACCACTGCAACAGAACAAAGACTGGAACGATGGGCCTTCAGATGTTGTTGATCTCTCTATTATCCTCAACCAGCATGGCTGGTGATCACCAATTGTTATAATAGGAATTGTTAACAGGTTCCTTGTGCTATGGGATAATATAGCATTGAGTCATGTCAGTTAAAGAGGTGTCAAACTGCATTAATTCTACAGTGTTTAAGTTCCCGAAGACTAAATGAACTCATAAAACAAGTTGGTAACTATGAGTATAATCTTAAACTGGCCTTCTGGCTGTGACTCCAGCTGTGTTCTTTCAGTGGATAAGAAGCCCCATTTCTCAAATTTACTTGCATATGCAATCCAGGCCTTTAAATAAAGGAAAGCCTTTAAATAAAAATAAACCTCATGATCAATGTGTGAGAAAAACTTTGAGTTAACATTTTTGCTTATAACATTTTTGGTGAAATAGTTTGAGAGTGTTGAGGGGGACCAACAGTTTGGAGGCTGTAGAAGTGAGGTGAGGCACCATTTTCTATTCAGTTACAAGTCCACAGAAACCGCTATTTTATATTTCGCCAAAGTTTGCAATCATATCTGAGAAAGGTCTGGGGTGAGGGGTAATTCTCACAAGATTAATGGTGTTGAGTAGGTGAGTCGGTGAAGGAAAAAGGGCATTCTGAGAAACACTTGAGAAAAGTATCAGCCACATAACAACTGGGTTGGCTTGTATATGTTTATTAAGTGTTGTGAGGAGGTGGAGAAATAAACTAAGTGGAAGCGTGGGATTAGACTACTTCACAGATTATATATTCTCAGTGCAAACCTCCAAGAACAATTTCAAAATGGAAGAAAGAAGTGACTGGAAGTAACAATGTCAGATGGGTTGTATTGTCTGCAGGCAACTCCTCATCTTGTATATAGGTAAAGGTAAAGGTTTCCCCTGACATTAAGTCCAGTCGTGTCCGGCTCTGGGGGTTGGTGCCCATCTCCATTTCTAAGCCGAAGAGCTGCCGTTGTCCGTAGACACCTCCAAGGTCGTGTGGCTGGCATGATTGCATGGAACGCCGTTACCTTCCCGCGGGAGCGGTACCTATTGATCTACTCACATTTGCATGTTTTCAAACTGCTGGGTTGGCAGAAGTTGGAGCTAACAGCGGGCGCTCATTCCTCTCCTTGGATTTGAACCTGGGACCTTTCGGTCTGTAAGTTCAGCAGCTCAGCACTTTAACACACTGAACCACCAGAGGCTCCCATCTTGTATATACTTGGTGTCAAAAAGAATCTACTATAAGACAGTGGTTCTCAACCTGGGGTCCCCAGATGTTTTTGGCCTTCAACTCCCAGAAATCCCAACAGCTGGTAAACTGGCTGGGATTTCTGGGAGTTGTAGGCCAAAAATATCTGGGGACCTACAGGTTGAGAACCACTGCTGTAAGACCTTATCACACAATAAAATAGCCCATCTCTGCTGTCCATGTTCCTACAGGTCACTCTCCTGAGGAGCTTAAAACTCAAATAAGCTCTTATTAAGGCTAGTTTTGCATATACAATGCTTAAGAAAATTGCAGAGTCCTTGACAGCAGGGAAAAATGCTTGTCATTTTATTAGCATTCAGAAACAAACAAACCAACAAAAATCTCCCAGCAATTGTCAATTTCTCAGCAAGGTGCCTTGACATTTGAACATCTAATCTCAGCAGATACACACATTTTTGGGATGGTGTTGATTTTAGTTTCCCCAGACTCTAAATGCTTTCTGATTCAATGCTGAGAAGGTATCTACCAATCAATAACTCTTATTCAGAGAAAATAATGGCTTTTCTTGTTAACATCCCCATCTGCCACCAAGCAATATTTGACAAAGACAATAAAAGACAATGGCAGCTGTGCTGGCCAACAAGGTGGAAAAGCACTCAAAATCTACAATTGGGCAACACAATTTAATTAGGAGACAAATAAAATGCTGGAAAAGCATGTAAGCCTTTCAGTTATCCAGTACTCTCAGCAAACAAAATGCTCTAAAAAGAAGACAACAGGACAGAAAAGCAAAATACAAAATTAGTCTGAATGTGGTAGCTCTAAGGTCAGCCTTAAACTCAAGATGGAGATAACTGACCGCATGAAAGGTTTAGGTTAAGCTTAGAGAAGCATATTGGAACAAAGAAGCACTGGAAGTGTGATTGAGGCCTTCTTTGGAGGCTTTTAAGCAGAGGCTGGATGGCCATCTGTCGGGTGTGCTTTGAATGTCATTTTCCTGCTTCTTGGCATGGGGCTGGACTGGATGGCCCATGAGGTCTCTTTCAACTCTATGATTCTATAATTCTGTGATTAAGCAATGGGTATGTGGCCTGGCCACTATTTTTGAAAGCACAAAGCCCAACTGTAGCTCAGTGAGCGTTCAGCAAAAGAACGCAGCAAAGTTGTATTGTTGTTTTTCAGGACCTCTGCCCTGTCTTGACTTGGTCACCTGCATGTTAGTGAAGGCCAACTGCTCTTGTAGGGCGGTGAATCTGCTCTTGAGATGCTATGCAGGGACGAGACTATTTCCAGCATAGGTTCAGGACCATGGAGAGCTCAACGATCCAATAAATTGTAAGCTTCCAAGAAAAGATTCAACCAGAGCACAAGGAGATATGTGGTACAATGCCCCAGTTAGTTCAAGTTATTACATATGACTTGAATAAATTGTCCTTCTCACATAAGCCACAGTAAAATGAATGGATTTTGCCACCCATCAATGTCCAACGTTTGTGATTTTTAAAAGATAAAGCTTTTTATCACTTTTTAAATTGTTTAAGGAGCTGAATGTGGCTTTGCCTATCTCTGCTGCTGAGAGTCAAGTTAATATGAAAGAGAGAGAAAGAGAGGAGTCCTCCTGTTTATATTGTTATTCAAACACTAATATCGCTGTCTTTTATTTGACAAACCCATTAGCAAACCCATAATAAATCTCCACGCTCTGGTAGTTATAAAATGAAATGCTGAAAGCACTTCCTATGTAATGTATATGAATGCCAAAGAAAGGAGTAATTCAAAAATTACCATTTTCTTTTGAAAATATACAAGTGACTATTACAAATGGGGATTGGAAGGCAGGTGTTTCCTGGTTATAGAGTATGAAACATGTAAAACTTTTTACCTGGGCTATATTTAATCAACAAATACAGAATTTCCTATTCCCCTAGTTCAGCATTTCTCAACCTGGAGGTTGGAACCTCTTGGGAGGGGGGGCTTCGTGAGGGGGGTTTCAGAGGGGTGGACAAAGATCATCACAAAAAACATATTTCTGATGATCTCAGAAACCTAAATCCCTCCAGTATTTTCTGTTGGTCATGAGGATTCTGTGTGGAAAATTTGGCCCAATTCTATTATTGGTAGGGTTCAAGGAGCTCTTTGACTGTAGGTGAACTATAAATTCCAACAACTACAATTTCCAAATGTCAAGATCTATTTTGCCCAAACTCCACCAGTGTTCAAATTTGGGCATATTGAGCATTCGTGACAAGTTTGGTCCAGATCTATCATTGTCTGGATTCCACAGTGCTCTCTGGATGTAGGTGAACTACAACTTCAAATGTCAAGGTTAATGCTCACCAAATCCTTCCAGTATTTTGTGTTGGTCATGGGAATTCTGTGTGCCAAATTTGGTTCAATTCCATAGTTGGTGGAGTTCGGAATGCTCTTTGATTGTAGGTTAACTATAAATCCCAGCAACTATAACTCCCAAATGACAAAATCAATCCCTTCCTAACCCCGTAAGTATTCAAATTTGGGTGTACTAGGTATTTGTGCCAAATTTGGTCCAGTGAATGAAAATACATCCTGTATAACAGAAATTTACATTACGCTTCATAAAAGTGGCAAAATTACAGCTATGAAGTAGAAACAAAAATAATTTTATGGTTGGGGTCACCACAACATGAAGAACTGTATTAAAGGGCTGCAGCATTAGGAAGGTTGAAAACCACGGCTTTAGCTGGAGGTTGGTTTGTGCAGCCATTTTCACCCCCGTTGAGATAGGTTGTGTTATGTTTTGTTCACATAATAATGGGAAGTGCCACACAATGTGATGGAGCACAATGTAGATGGCAGGGATTTGCTTTCTTTTTCAGGAAGTAGGAAAGCCCTTGTTCAGGTTGACTATTTGTTTGGGCTGAAGAACAGCTTAGAGCAGGCATGGGCAAACTTCGGTCCTCCAGGTGTTTTGGACTACAATTCCCACAATTCCTTACAGCTGGTAAGCTGGCTGGGATTTCTGGATGGTTGAAATCCAAAAGACCTGGAGGGTTGAAGTTTGCCCATGCCTGGTTTACAGAGTTCAAGAGAGGTAGTGGGTTAAGATACACAAGCAGTTCTGTTCTCTAGCAGTCTGAGGACCTACTTTAGGATCAATCAATTAAATCAGTTTTTCACTCTATCCAATGGTAGGGTTGGCCCTGCAGGCTTGTAAATCACACTGAGAACTCACTCCCTGTTGAAGATGTTTACCTGGCAGTGCATGGATGGTCAGGAAATAAGGTGGCAGGGTGCAGTAATGAGGCTAATAGTAAAGGTAGTCCAGTCGTGTCTGGGGGTAGATGCTCATCTCCATTTCTAAGCTGAAGAGCCGGCATTGTCCATAGACACCTCCAAGGTCATGTGGCTGGCATGACTGCATGGAGAGCCGTTACCTTCCCGCTGGAGTGGTATCTATTGATCTATTCACATTTGCATGTTTTCAAACTGCTAGGTTGACAGAAGCTAGGGCTACTAGTGGGAGCTTACCCCACTCCCTGGATTTGAACTGCCAACCAGCAATTCAACAAGTTCAGCAGCTCAGTGGTTTAATCTGCTGCGCCACTTGGGGCTCTCTACTCTTTCAACTTAAATGGTCTCTTCCTTATTTTAAATGCCCAGAACCCTAATTCTAATGGAAAGAGAAAGAAAGCTTCTTTTTGTCCCTTCCTCCTTCCTGCTCTTTCCCTCCAAGGTAGAAAAAGAAATATTATTGCAGAATGATGCATTTCACTGTTTTAATCAATGTAATGGAAACATGTATCTCTTTTCGGCAGCTGGAGTCCCCATGAGTTACAATCCACAACGAATTCTGTGTGATTGGCTAGGCAAGGCATATTGTATAGGGCTTTGGGTTAAATTAACAGGATTCTACTTAGAGGATAATTAATATGCCGGAGGGAAAAGCTTGTGTATGTTAGAGAAGATAGATTGGATGACAAAGTGTTCAGAATCTTCCCTTGTGTGAAAAATGTTTATCACCTTCCTTGTGGGTTTCAAAGATGGGATAAGCAACCTGTTAATTAGAATAATGGATTGCACCAAACTTGATGTTTCTGTAAATGTGCCCAATGATATACTGCACGGCTGTACTATAAAGCACATAGAAATAGAGTCCTGTAATGACTAAATGGGGATATATATATAGACATAGAGACATAGGGAGAGGGCGGGGGGGGGGGGGAGAGTTGAAGGAGAGTGAGGGCAATTCAGAAGGAATAATTTGGGAAACATCCAAGACAGTTTGCATAATGGCCAAGAACAAATGAGACATGATATATTTAAGGAGGAAAAATACCCATCTGGTCCTTGGATGTATTGTCCTCAACTAAGAGTAGTTTCCACCTCAAACATCTGAGCAAAAACTCTCTGATGATCATTTCCTTTCTAATATTCTAGGAAAAGACTTCAGCTAGAGATTTCTTCCGGTCCTACCCAAACTTTGGCAACTATTAATAACTTATGTGTCTGGTCCCAAGAAACATTATTAAGGAGTAGCGATCTCTGTATATCATATGATTTATAGGAAGTTTTGGTCTCAAGTCATTAACCTTACCCAGTCTACTTTTATAACCTCTCCATTTTAATCCATGTTTTTATTAGCTCTTGTCATTTGTTTTTACTGGCTAATGTTTACATTTTTATAATTGTGTATGTTTTTTGTCTATTGTTGTGTTTTATATTGCTATTGTTTTTATTCGGGCTTGGCCCATGTAAGCCGCCCTGAATCCCCTTTGGGGAGATAGAGGCGGGGTATAAAAATAAAGTTGTTGTTGTTGTTGTTATTATTATTATTATTATTATTATTATTATTATTATTATTATTATTATTATTATTAGACCCCAAATTAAATTTAACATTTTAAAAAGTTGTGCTACACAGTTCAGACATCAAGTCCTGCCATTATCTATTTTCCCAAACCATTTATTACCCTAGTTTTTAGATGGTTATGAGAAACAAGCTCAGTTGCCTGAACACAGTTCCCATTATTTAATATTAAGTAGGGAACATGTAGGGGCCGTGGTGGCACGCTGGGTTAAACCACTAAGCTGCTGCTCAGAAGGTTGGCAATTCAAATCTGCAGATGGGGTGAGCTCTTGTTGTTAGCTCCAGCTTTTGCCAACCTAGTGGTTCGAAAACATGCAACTGTGAGTAGATCAATAGGTACCGCTTTGACGGGAAGGTAACGGTGCTCCATGCAGTCATGCTGGCCACATGACCTTGGATACAGCCAGCTCTTTGGTTCAGCAATGGAGATGAGCACCATCACCCAGAATCGGACACAGCTAGACTTAATATCAAGGGGAAACCTTTACCTTTTAGGGAACATGTGGTCCTATGGGAGATGCTGCACTGCAATTCCCATCAGCCCTAGCAAGCAGACAGACAAGGATGTGAGGTTCAAGAACTTCAGGATGCCAAATGGTCCGCACACCCAATGTAACATGTCTGTAGCATCTGTGGTTATCCACAGAACATATCAGTAGCATCAACTGACTTGAAACCAAAATCTGATTGGTTTAATTTATGCAATAAAAGCTGTTAAATGGGTATGAAAGACAGGCAAACAAAAGTCTTGGGTGTGATGTTATCAAAGTGAAGGACTTGGGAGTCCCAAAGGTTTCGATGGAAAAGAACAAACAATGGGATGAACACCAGCAGGAGTTTGCTCCTTCATACTTAATGAGCGAGACACTTGGAAATTTCAACTGTTCTAAAATATCACAGAATAATCTATGTGATAAGGACTCCACGTTAGCCTGACAAACTGTACTTAACTAAGCATGACATTCTTTATCGTTTTGCACATACCAATTTCAGTGTCCATAGACTGAGTAAGAGCAAACTTTATCCTTATCTCTCCCTGCCCCTAAGAAAGAGACTTCTGCCTAACAGCAATTGGGTTTGGAAGAAAATTCACAACAAAGAGACCCATACCAGTAAGTCTTTTAAAAGTGGATCTCTTCTTGCATGTGAAAAATAGATTTTGCCCTTTCTTTCTCCATCTTGCAAATGTGCCATGGGCCCTTAAATTTGTTTCAAAGTGCTCAAATATCCAAAGATGAAGAGACAGGTTTTTTTTTCTGTGGTAGAAAGGAAATCTGTTGTATTGGTTGATGCCACTCCATTGGTGGACAGATTAAATTGGATTTCTCCCTTGGTTATTTTTATTGATTCGTACATATTTCAACACCCAAAGTACTAAGAGCCAAAGCGTATTTTTCTCTTTTGTTAGGTTCTGGTTCTGTTGAGTCATAGAATTTTTATGCAGATAAACTGTCAGCATTGATAAAATATGGAACTTTTAATTATACATCTGTCATTTCAGTAAAAGTGATAGCAACCCTAATATTAGAGAACAGTCACTGAATTATTATGACGCTGCTGTTCAAGAAGAGAAGGTAAGCTGTTCTGAACACCTTGCATCAAAGTCCAACAATGCTCCCAAAGCTAATCAGGACATGAGACTATTAGTTAGTTTGAGCAGATTTGGAGTGTTGGTAAAGTGAATTCAAAAAGGCAAAAAAGGTTTGTATTATTGATGAATCATTGATACTGTTGGGTACTGAAAGGGATTAAAATGTGCAAGAATCATCTAATTCTGCAGTCTTTTTCACTTCTATGGTTGCTCATTAGTATTCATTAGTGTTCATGGTTACCAGGGCAGTTTGGAAAATATACTGTAAATTTTTTGGCAGGGCAATCGATGGATCAGAAACAAAGAAGCATGTAAAAAACCCTGCAGTCTAATTCCTAATTACTTCATTAATTCTCTAAACCAGGGGTCCCCAAACTTTTAAAGCCGAGGACCCGTCCACAATCCTTCAGACTGTTGAGGGGCCGAATTGTCATTTGAAAAAAAAATGAACAACTTCCTATGCACACTGCACATATCTTATTTGTATTGCAAAACAACAACAATAACAATGAAAGAACAATACAATATTTAAAAATCAAAATAATTTTAATCAACATAAACCTATCAGGATTTCAATAGGAAGTGTGGGCCTGCTTCTGGCCAATGAGATAGTCAGGTTAATTAGGATTGTTGTTGTTGTGTGCCTTTAAGTCATTTCAGACTCTGGGGGAGCCTAAGTCTAAAATTATTTATTTATTCATTTACTACATTTATTTACTACATTTATATCCCACCCTTCTCACCCCAAAGGGGACTCAGAGCAGCTGTATGTACATACAATATATTATATTATTAGCATAGCACAATATTAGCATTATATATTACTATATTGAACTATACCACTATAGTGTAATATATAACATATAATTAATATTATTATATGGCATTATTATTAGTATTATATTGTATAAAATGATAATATTATTATCAATATCATATGTATATACAATATGTTATATTATTAAAACTGATATAAAAATATTATATTATAAATGAGGGCGGGGGCCAGGTAAATGACCTTGGAGGGCCGCATCCGGCCCCCGGGCCTTAGTTTGGGGACCCCTGCTCTAAACCTTTATCATGTTCAAGTACACAAACTGTTCTTGGCCTGATTCTGGGTTTTTTCATTTGCATGCAATGATGTCAGCATAAGACCGCTAGCAAATCAATGCAGCATTATCAGGAAAAAAAATGAAAAGGCCTACACAAATTAACTTTGGACTCTTGATACAGAAAGCTATGGGCTCTGTCATCGTGGAAAAAATGACACAACAGGTTCGCAACTCAAGAAATGAATGTCATGATTTCTCCTTTATTACAAACTAGCTTGGGTATCAGGCGTTGCTCGGGTTATTTGAAAAAGTCAATTTTTTAATTGTATAAAATGCATGAGATTGTGGATTAACTACAACGGACATCATGCCAAGGTTAACCCTGAGAAAGTCCATCAGTACTTAAAGTTTGTTATGTTGGGCAAGTTGCCTCTAGATCAGTGATGGCCAACCTATGACACGTGTGTCAGCACTGACACGCCTAGCCATTTTTGCTGACATGCTGCCGCATGCAGATTGATCGGATGACTAATATCTTTTGTGACCAAATTTGGTGTGATTTGGTCCAGTGGTTTTGTTGTTTACTCCATGGGAATTATGCATGCATATATATATATATATATATATATATATATATGTGTGTGTGTGTGTGTGTGTGTGTGTGTGTGTGTATGTATTCATTCTATTATTCTCTTATTATTGTAGTATATTATTATATTATTACTATTATATTATTATTATATTATTCATTATTCATGACTACATTGAAACTACAATAGAGAGAAATCAGCGTGGAAACTGCAATAGGTACCATAGATTGTTGTACATGGAAATAATGGTAATACATAGTTTTTGATTTATTAAATACAGTTATATATTACAACTATATATTTTTGTTATTTAAACTATATATATTGTGAAATTATTATTTTTTCTCGAAGTGACACACTACCCAAGTCATGCTAGGTTTTTTGGTGAATTTTGACACACCAAGTGTAAAAAGTTGCCCATCATTGCTCTAGATGCATCATGGGTGGGGTTCAGTGTGCCCTCTGGCTGTAGGGTAAACTACAACTCCCACTATGGTGAGTCAGTTCCCTCAAACCCCTCCAGTAGGTTGAATTAGTCATGCGGGTTCTGTGTGCCAAGTTTGGTCCAGGTCTATCATTGGTGGAAGTCACACTTTCCATGGTTGTGGGTGAACTACAACTCCCAGAAAGGAAGGTAAGTTCCCAAACCCCTCCAGTAATCAAATTTCAGTATCTCAGGTACGTGTGCCAAGTTTGCTCCAGATCCATCATTGTTTGGGTTCATAGTGTGCTGTAGACGTAGGTGAACTACAACTCCTATAGATCCCTCCAAAGACCTTGAGTATTTTTTGTTGGACATGGGGATTCGGTGTGTGAAATTAGTTCTAGGTTCATTGTTGGTGGAGTTCAGAGTGCTTTCATCATATTTCCATCATCTTTTAGGCCCCACACTTGTAGGGTTTTGTCTCTTGAGCAGAGGCGGTCCAACCATAAGGCAAACTAGGCATTTGCCTGTGGCGCCATTGTCCTGGGGGCGCCATCGTCCTGGGAGGAGGGCGCCAATCTCTGCCTCCTTCTCCTTCGGGCCTCCCAGTGCCCGCGCTGGGCCTTCCAGCCGGCGCAGGCCCGCCTTCGCACCATGCGAGCCCACCTTTGGGGCCTTCAGAGATTGTGAGGTTTGTGGGAACTTGGAAGCTAGGTATGTGGGGTTTATATATCTGTAGAAGATAAGAGAAAGAATTCTTCTTTGAAGCAGGTGTGAATGTTGTAATTAATCACCTTGATTAGCATTTAATGGCCCTGTGGCTTCAAGGCCTGACTTCTTCTTGTCTGGGAGAATCTTTCTTTGGGAGGTGTTAGCTGTCCCTGATTGTTTACTGTCTGGATTTCTTCTGTTTTCAGAGTGTTGTTCTTTATTTATTGTCCTGATTTTAGAGGGTTTTTTTTAATACTGAGTGTTATCTGGGTTATCTAAGTCCACACTGCCCTATATCCCTGTTCAATGTTTAGTGCTAAATTCGCAAATATAGTAATTCCTACATAACATTACCATGTATTGAACTGCTTTTTCTATTGATTTGTTGTAAAACATGATGTTTTGGTGCTTAATTTGTAAAATCATAATGTAATTTGATGTTTAATAGGCTTTTCCTTAATCCTTCCTTATTATCCAACATTTTCACTTATCCAACGCTTTTATTTTTCAGTGATTGGTTTTGGGGGGGGGTGCCAAAATTCTGTTCGCCTACACTTGAAAAATACTTGGGGCCGGCTCTGCTCTTGAGGCAGATACCAGTATCAGACTCCTATCAGGGATAGGCAATAATTCAATGCCATACAGAAGCATCTTCTGCAGAAGCCATTCTAAATACTGCATTTTGTTGCTAACAGGTTTACCTAATTGGGTGATATTCAGAAATCTTTCACTGTTGCCAAATTTTTCGTGACCCCAACTTGATCTAATGGGACCCCATTTGGTTCTGGGACCCACAGTTTAAGAGGCAGTGCTCTAGATTCACCCAGTTGTCATGGGAGTCTTTGGAATGACCTCTCAACCTGAAGGCTAGAAAATGAAATGCATGTATATGTGTTTACTGCATGTTTTGTTAAGGAATTTTATATTTTCCTGTTGAATTTTGTCAAATTATATTTCTTTCAAGTAAAAAAAACCGGGGGGAAAAGAAACCATGCATGAAGGTGAGATAATATTTATACAAAGGGTGTAATGTAATATGCAATTTAGTAATTGACTAATTGCAACTCCTCTATTTTTTTTGAGCACAGGGTCATGGTACCTACAATTTGTTTAGCATTAATTGCATGTACCACAAGCCTGAAATCATCACTTGAAGAGGAATTGACCTGTACCTTCAGGATTTATGGGGTCTCTCGAGGGAGGATTGAGCATGCTGCTGCCTGAGTCTTAATGCATTAATGGGACATATGCAAGACTATTACATGATTTGTTTCTAAAATCTATTCCCAGGCACACAGCTGGAACGGATGGAACAGAATCGCTATGGAAAACATTCATGAAACAGATGTGTGCAAGCATAGCTACAAGGAGATTTGCCAAATAAATGGGCATTAAGCAATCTTGCCCGTCAAAACCTTCCTATTTGCTGAGGTTGTAAGAAAAATAAATATATAACAGAAGAACTTGGGGAAAATACCCTTGGACTACAAATACCATAACCAAACTGCTGGGGGAAAGTTTCTGGGAGTTACAATCCCTCAAAATATATTTTCCAAACTCTGGATAGAAGAATTACATAACAAGTAAAACATTAAAAATACACAGGCAAGTGCTATCGTTATTAGGAAAATCAAAATGTCTCAAAAACTTTGAATAATTTTTTGCATTTTTCAGTGTGGATGTTAACAGATGGGATGGTACAATGGGGTTAAAGCTAGGTTAATGCTGTAGGCACAATCTGCATTTAGTCAGTTTTAAGGTGAGATGTCAGAAGAGATAGCAAATCTACCAAATTATGAGATGAGCAGACAGACAGCTACTGCATCAAGACTGCATTTTCTCCTCTGTCCTGCCACCATCAGCTCTCTTTGCTTTATTTCACATCTAGCCTGACAAAAAGTTCTGGAGAAGTTGAGGTTTTGCACACTATTTTATAATGTTTTGATCGATCAAATGATAGTATTAATTAAAAAAAAAATAGGAATCTTTACAATAAGTTGAATTTGTTTCTTCAATGGGTTTACGTTTTTTCTCTGTAGCAGGAGTAATCTTATTTATTAATCACTCAAATCTGAATGTGATTATTTAGATCTACATTAGCAGATGATAAAAATGAAAAAAAGCAAAACCATCAATTAATGGAAAAATAAATAGATAAAATGTTGTGTTATCTCTTACAGTGTCACATATGAAAAGTTTCAATTAATAATATGGAATTATCAGTACTGGACACATCCCTTAGTGTTAGTCATGCCATGGATAGTGAGACTTTTAGTCATATCTTCTGTTTTCACATAAGGTATTACAGTAGAGTCTCACTTATCCAACATAAACGGGCCGGCAGAACGCTGGATAAGCAAATATGTTGGATAATAAGGAGGGATTAAGGAAAAGCCTATTAAACATCAAATTAGGTTATGATTTTACAAATTAAGCACCAAAACATCATGCTTTACAACAAATTTGACAGAAAAAGCAGTTCAATACGAAATAATGCTATGTAGTAATTACTGTATTTACTAATTTAGCACCAAAATATCACAATGTATTAAAAACATCGACTACAAAAATGTGTTGGATAATCCAGAATGTTGGATAAGCGAGTGTTGGATAAGTGAGACTCTACTGTATTTACAATCATACCTATGCTCTGGTGTTGAAACTTTAGGTTATCTTTTCCATTAGATGTCTAACCATGGTAGTAGTAAGCTGGCTCTGAGACAATTTCTAATTAATACACCAGAATTGTAAATCCAAGAATGGGTTATTATTCCGAAGAGGAGATTTCTCTCACTTCCTGTTGTCTCACTCCCATTTGTAGCTATGAATCATTTGTAAGTTGGATGTTCGTAACTCTGGAAAGGCCTGTATTTTGGTTAGTGTTGCCTCCCATCTAGTGAGTGAAGATGGTATTACAGGCTGCAAGCACATTTAAATGGATTAGTCTGCCACCATGTGACTGAAAATCATACTGCAGTATACAAATTAAAAGGTATGTAAACTGAACCTGTGGCAGGCACATATCTACAAACTTATTATAGACTTCAACTTAAAACTAGACCTTTTATCAAAATATCACCCTTTAGCTTCCACTGATGAGAAGTCAGTCAAACATTCTGCACTAAACTAGAAACCTGTCTATCAAGATAATTACAATAACATTCAATATAAATGCCACAGATGGTATTTTGTGCATTTTATTTACTCTTCACTTTCTTTTTCGTTTATAATTGCATTTCCCCTACCATACAATGTGAGTATACAGACCTGCCACTTTAGGATAACACTTCATCATGTATTTGACAAAATTATTTCTAGTCCACAATGGCTCATGAATAAGATAATTGGTTAATCTTTAAGGTGCCACAAACCTCTGCTTCTCTCTCTCTCTCTTCCTATAATACACCTGCCTCTCTGGAAATAGTGAAAAGATTTACCATTCTTTTACTCCCATGCACTTAGTCACTCCAAACAGAATTATGGCACAATAATTTCCAAAAGAAAGCAAGCGGTCCCACACAACTGTTTGTTCAAGTGATTTTTAAAAACGTTATTTTGATATATAGCTTTACTTGCTACAATAGCAAATCAAACCATGCGGCAGCACATGAAAGCTGAACAGTAGGTAAATAATAGGATTTCCCCAAGGTGTTATCTTCCCTTATAATATCCACTGTGACAACTCAATTGGTCTCAGAGAACAGGCCTACATGTGGACTTCAATACATCACAGAGATTTCCTTCAGAGTAGTAATTATATTCATCATACTGGATGCTTACTGATTGTCACAGAGATTAGAGCAACTGGCACAAAGAGGAGGAATTATATGGAAAATCTGAATTTAAGAGGCAGATTGCATGTGTAACATGTATTTTTTGTGCAAGTAGGGTAGTTATAGAAAACTCTTCCATGAATCACTAATGGCATTGTTTCATCATTATCACCCTCCCCCTCTTTGGACCAAGATCCAAAGAGATCTCAAGGAAGTTTAGTAGGTAAAGGTAAAGGTTTCCCCTGATGTTAAGTCCAGTCGTGTCCGACTCTGGGGGTTGGTGCTCATCTCCATTTCTAAGCCAATGAGCCGGCATTTTTTGTAGACACCTCCAAGGTCATGTGGCCGGCATGACTGCATGAAGCGCCTTTACCTTCCCACTGGAGCGGTACCTGTTGATCTACTCACATTTGCATGTTTTCAAACTGCTAGGTTGGCAGAAGCTAGAGCTAACAGCAGGCACTCACTCAGCTCCCCAGATTCGAACCTGTGACCTTTTGGTCTGCAAGTTCAGCAGCTCAATGCTTTAACACACTGCGCCACCAGGGGCTCCCAAGGCAGTTTACAACAGCATTAAAACAGGTTGAACAGGCTTAAAACGGTAAATAGTTTAAATAAAGGTAAAGGTAAAGGTTTCCCCTGACGTGAAGTCCAGTCGTGTCCGACTCTGGGGAAGGTGCTCATCTCCATTTCTAAGCTGAAGAGCCAGCATTGTCTGTAGACACCTCCAAGGTCATGTGGCCAGCATGACTGCATGGAACGTCGTTATCTTCCTGCCGGAGCGGTACCTATTGATCTACTCACATTTTCGAACTGCTAGGTTGGCTGAAGCTGGAGCTAACAGCTCCACTCCCCGGGTTTGAACCTGGGACCTTTCGGTCTGCAAGTTCAGCAGCTCAGCGCTTTAACACACTGAGCCTCTGGAGGCTCCAAATAGTTTAAATAAGCAAAACCATATCAAACACTGAAATGAATCTGATTTTTTTTTAAAAAATTGAAAGACTCCAGGGAGACAGGTGCCATGGCTGAGATGGCTTTCTTCCATGTCCTAACACAGTTTATTGACCTCACTGGGAGGACATGGAGTCAAAGATCTTAATCCTTGGATAGGCACATATGGGGAGAGAGAATCTCCTTCAAGCATTGAGGTGCCAAGTCATTTAGGGCTTCAAATGCCAACAGCAGCACTTTGAATTCAGGCTGGAAACATATTGGCAGCCAGTTATTCTTTCAAGAGTGGCATTAAGAGTGGAGTTGCTGTATTTTGCATTAGTTTCCAAGTTAACATCAAGGGGAGTCCCATATAGGGGACATTACAGTAGTCTAGTTGAGAGGTTACTAATCATGGACTACTGTGCTAGGTTATCTCTGTTCAGAAAAGGACACAACTGACACATTAACTGAGCTGCAGAGTCCACTTGGATCTTCAGTGAAAGGGATGGTAGGAGCGACACATCCGACCCTTCAATCATATCTAGAACAGACTGTTTATCCAATTTCCAGGTGTGAGTGCTGTTACTACTCCGTTATATAGCAACCTTCTTACTGAAGTCTTAGACTGTTATGATGTCTTGATTTCTGTGAAAAAATAATGGTTGCATCCTTAGACCCCAAATACCTATTGGATACTATGTAGGATGTGGATGATGACTATGAGGAGTTAGAATTAACAGCCCATGGGGTTTTGTATTCTTGGATATGGGTCACTGTGAGTTTTCCAGGCTGTGTAGACATGTTCCAGAAGCATTCTCTCCTGATGTTTCACCCACATCTATGGCAGCCATCCTCAGAGGTTGAGAGGTCTGTTGTAAATTAGGCAAGTGGGGTTTATATATCTGTGGAATGTCCAGGGTGGGAGAAGCAACTCTTGTCTGTTTCAGACAAGTGTGAATGTTGCAGCTTCCCAGCTTGATTAGCACTGAATAACCTTTCAGATTCAAAGCCTGGCTGCTTCCTGTCTGGGGGAATCTTTTGTTGGGAGGTGTTAACTGGCCCTGATTGTTTCATGCCTGGAATTCTTGACTATGTTTTCTCACTCTGTTTTCTTCCTGGGTCAGTCTAGGGACTCTAGACTGGGCTCAGGGACTTGAGCTGTCCATTGGGAAAAAACACAGCCAAGAATGTTAGTACAGTTCCTTCTGTCCTACACTTGTGCTCAAGGGGTGCATCTACACTGCAGAATTAATACAGTTTGATTCCAATTTAATTGCAATGGCTCAATGCTGTGGAAATCTGGGAATTGTAGTTTGGTGAGGAACCAGCACTACATTAGGCAGAGAAGGCTAAAAACCTTGAAAAATGACAACTCCCATGATTCCCCTATGTAGACCTATGACAATTAAAGTTATGTTAAACTACATTAATTGTACAGTGTAGATGCACCCAATACCACATCTAACCTACTTATTAAAGGAAGCATTAACAAAACCCAAGGATAATCATAAATTTGGGGTGGGGACGGTTTAAACAATTTTCTCCCCATTTCAGGAATTTCTTGGACTGTGCAGTTTTTGAAGATATTCTTGCTGAGCTAAAAAAGTTTTCCATGTAAACTCCCACCGCTCAAGAGTGGAAAATTACAGTTGTCTTATGAAGAACAGGTTGGTATTTCTAGGTGCAAAAGATGTTTTAAAAAGTATGCGTTCATGAATATTATCGATTAATTACCACTGAAAACAAGTATGTTTTTAGATATATTTAAGCAAAGCCATTTAATTATAAAGCTCCAGCAACAACATCATGAAATCTTTCAATATTAATTATATATGTTCCTAAAGTAGGATTAGGGATACGCTAGTTCACTGCAAAGCAATTCAGCCATGACCCAAGCTGTGAAAATTGGCCTGAATACGCAGATGGAAATCTGTTCACAAGAAGCTGCAAGATTAATGACAATGCCTAATAAAAAGCTAAAGGGGAAGGTCACTGAACATTTTACTTAAGGGAATTTAAAATCTCCCCACCATCCCTTTTATGATCCATCAGTGCAAAGCAATCTGGAAACCTTTCGCTTCTTGACATAGATTCGCAGGTTCAGGAAAAAAAAATTTTTGCTTGTCACTAGAAGGTAGTGAAAAATAAGAAAGGAGAAATCAATGCATAGGGGGGAGGGGGGTTGTTTATACAAAACACTAAGTATTTTGCGAAGCTCTCCCAAGACACATTGTCTGTTCCATGGGAGGTGTTCTGGTTTCATTCTAGTTGCCTCTCTGAAAGCACAAGCCAACCAGGGATGTCTAGCATGTCTTTCCTATTGGTGCAGAAGATGGGCCATACTTCTCATTCCCCCCACTGTAATGCCTGAGGCATGTCCTCACTGTACCTCATAAAATGATAACATACTCATTCTAGCAAAAGTCCTTCATATTGAAACAAATAATAGCACATTCTCCAACCCTAGTTCACATGTGTCAAGTACAAAGCTCACAGGCCAAATTCAGCTCTCCGCATCATTTCATGTGGCCCATGAGGCTTTCATTGACAGGAAAACACATTTACACAGTCTTACAATTACAAACAGTTCTTTGAAGGCAACCATAAGGCTGATGTGGCTCTTGGTGAAAATTATTTGACACCCCTGTCCCAGTTCATATATGAACTATAAAGCAAGGAGGGGAAAGTCAAAGACGGCTCACATGGAAACCTACCTTTATTGGCCTATCACATGCACCAAACACATCGTGCAAGCTTTCAAAGCTCCCCTGACCTCTTCATCAGGGAGTTGGACTGGATGGCCTGTGAGGTCTCTTCCAACTCTATGCTATGATTCTATCAGGCAAAAGATGTTTTTGAAATCAGACCCAAGAAGAAAGGCAATGGCATTGTGAGTCACACTTTAGGAATCACTGGTCTAGACTGCGGTTGTCAAAGTGTGCTCTGCAGAGCTCTTGGGCTCTGCAGTTTCCTCCCTCTCTCCTCCCCCTCCAAGCTTTCCCTCCTCTTTCCTGCTTCTCCCCCTCCCTTGCCTTCCTTGCCTAATAATAATAATAATAATAATAATAATAATAATAATAATAATAATAATAATAACAACAACAACAACAACAACTACTACTACTACTACTACTACTACTACTACTACAAAGGCTGGATGGCTATCTCTTGGGGGTGCTTTGATTGTTCTTTTTGTGCATGGCATAAGGGGGTCAGACTGGATGGCTTCTAGGATTGATCTTCTTCTTCTTCTTATTATTATTACTAGTACTACTACTACTGCTACTAAAAAGGTTGGGTGGCCATCTGTTGGGGGTGCTTTAATGGTGCTTTTTCTGCATGACAGAAGTGGGTTGGACTTGATGGTCCCTGGAGTTGCTCCTATTACTATTAGGATTATTACTACAAAGGCTAGGTGGCCATCTGTTGGGGCTGCTTTGATTATGCTTTTCCTGCATGGCAGAAGGGGGTTGGACTGGATGGTCCCTGGGGTCTTCCACTGAAATACTGTTACGTTTATGTTGGTTAAAGTTGTTCTGCAAATGTTTGCCCATGTTTGATATATATATATATATATATATATATATATATATATATATATATATAAATAATCGTGTCAGAAGTGAATTGAGAATATACTGCAAATCGCATCTGGTGCGAGAGAATCGACCGTCTACAGAGACGTTGCCCAGGGGATGCCAAGATGTGTTACCATCCTGTGGGAGGCTTCTCTCCCTGCATGGGAAGCTGGGGCTGACAGACGGGAGTTCACCCTGTTTCACGGATTCGAACCGCCAACTTTCAGGTCTTCAGGTCACCTCTCATAGGGTTCTCTTGGCAAGATTTGTTTAGAGCAGGTTTGCTATTGCCTTCCTCTATGTCTGAGAGAGCATGACTTACCCAATTTCACTCAGTGAGTTGCCATAGTTGTGTAGGGATTTGAATCCTGGTTTCCCGGGACCTAGTCCATACTACATGATTAAATCTGCAGTTCTATCTCCCAATTTCACCAACAGTATGGAAATGTAATATGCAGTGATTACAGTTCAGATTTGCTTCCTCCTTTCTCCCAATAATAGCAACAATAATTTGTGTAGGTTACATTTTTTAATTCTGCAGCCTGAAGGACAGGGGAAATAAAATATGACCCATTCTTTTCCAACCTCTTTGGAGGATAGATAAAGTTATGAGCGCTCTAATGTATTTTCTCTAATCTGATTTCATTAGGTACACATTAAAAAACAAGCAACTGTAGAGTAATGTCTGTCTCTACACCAAAGTCATCCTCTCATCTCCCAAGCTTCTCTACTATACTACTATAAACTCAAGTTTCAGCAATGCAACAGCTGGGTTTTAAGCAAAACATTACCTTAACATTCATGCAAAAATTAAACTGGGGATCTGGAATACCGCACACGAGGATCCCAGGGGCTTCATGCGGCCCATCCCTGCTGTACAATGGTTATTATTTTAGTCGGCCAAAGTATCTTTTTATTAAGCTAAGGAAAGTTGCAAGTACACAACCTTCCTATGGTTCCCAATGTGGCTTCTTGGATACCTCTGACATCAGTCCTTGCATCTCTGAAATACACTTTTTCTAGACTCTGAAAGGTTCGGGATTAATATTGATGCATTTCCCTGAAGTTTCTGGGAACACAATTTTTTTTTTAGTGGGGGCTAAATAATAGTGTTGAGGATCAGGCAGTGTATGTAATTTTCAAGGTACTAAAGAAGACAGTATTCTCTTTCAGACCATCTGAAGTTAGCCACCCCCAATTTAAAGCGTACATTGTTTTTTTAAAGGAGCAATGTTCACAGGAGAAATGGTCAAGCAATGGTTAAAAGCACAGAAGAATAGGAAGCTGCCTTTTGTTGAGTCCAGCCATTAGTTTCCTTTTATATTATCTGTCCACAGCGGAAAGGTCGAGATCCACTACCGTAATGTTGCCTAACCTTAAATATATGGTTTAAAACAATAGGCATGTTGATGTTTAGATATTACAATAAGCATAAGATAATTCCAACTTTATCTCAGGAGGATTTGCTATAATCATAAAATCCAAAGCAAAAATGATGTGAGCAACTTAATCCATAAAAGTGTCACAGTAGATAACAGTTGCCCTTCTCAACCTTCATTGACCTTTAATACAGCAAACCTTGAGCATCACAAATGAAATATACTGGCATAACTATGTAGATCAGTGGTTTTCAACCTGGGGTCCCCAGATGGTTTTGGCCTTCAACTCCCAGAAATCCTAACAGCAGGTAAACAGGTTGGGATTTCTGGGAGTTGTAGGCCAAAAACATCTGGGGACCACAGGTTGAGAACCACGGAGATAGATGCAAATAAAACAAAGAACTCTGGTGCCGTCACAGCAAAGGTCTTAATATGACCCATTAGGTGTGGCCTGTGTTTTCCACCATCACTACATTGTCCACTATCATTCTCACTGCTTCATGGATATAAAATACGGCTCTTGTCTATCCCCATCAGCAAGAGAAATTTCTTTTAATTGTCTGGGTCATCATTACCCAGGGCTTCAACTTAATCTCTTGTTTCGGAGGCAGGCAACTCTTACAAAGCCATCAGAAAATATTTTGGACCCATCTCCCTTTTAAACTTTCTTTGAGGTCTCCTACTTGTGCAGAGATTATGAGTTTCCATAGGTCTAAATCCCACCAGACAATGACCTTAAAAAAGTAATCACACCTCCCAGGTTGTCATAATTCTGTCGAGAGCAAAAAAGCAAGGCACAGTCATGTGTGTGTGTGTGTAAGGGGATGAGAATGGGACTATTATCATTAAGCCATAACCAACTGATGATCTTCACATGTCACCTTGAAATTGAAGTCATCCAGTACTCTTAACCCAGGGCAAAGTTCTCAAATTGTGCTCCTCCAGATGTTTTGGACATCAGCTCCCACAATTCCTACTAGCTGGTAAACTGGGTGGGATTTCTGGGAGCTGAAGTCCAAAACACCTGGAGGAGCAATTTGAGAAATACTGACCTTGGGACTCTAGCACTGTGGTGTCATTTCCCTCTCTTCAAACAAGCTCAGGAAATAGGTGGGCAAAGAGTTGAGTCTATACCAGGCATGGACAAACTTTGGCTCTTCAGGTGTTTTAGACTTCAACATCCACCATTTCAAACAGCCGGTAAGCTGGCTGGACTTTCTGGGAGTTGAAGTCCAAAACACCTGGAGGCCCAAGGTTTGCCCATGCCTGGTCTATACCAATGGAGTCCCCATTTTGTTTGCATCAACTGTCCTTAAAAACAATGACTCAAGCTGGAAAAGTGCTGAACAGAAATCTTGGCATGGCAATACGATCACTTTGCTTCTATTCCAGCTTCCAAAGTTTTAGTTGGTGCTGTATACAGAAAATCCTGGTGGGCCAAGCTGGGAAATATTCACCATATGTTCTTTATTTAGCCATGTTCCATAATACATAGGGGCCCCTCATGGCACAGTGTGTTAAAGCGCTGAGCTGCTGAACTTGTGGACCAAAAGATCCCAGGTTCAAATTCCGGGAGCGGAATGAGCGCCCGCTGTTAGCCCCAGCTCCTGCCAACCTAGCAGGTCGAAAACATGCAAATGTGAATAGATTAATAGGTACCGCTCCGGCGGGAAGGTAACGGCGCTCCATGCAGTCATGCCGACCACATGACCTTGGAGGTGTCTATGGACAACGCTGGCTCTTCAACTTAGAAATGGAGATGAGCACCAACCCCCAGAGTCGGTCACGATTAACACCAGGGGAAACCTTTACCTTTTCTCACCATAATACATGTCAGGACAGCTTTCTCAGATCTCAGATCCTAGATGGGTATGCTGACTTGGCATCCAAGAGCATCTTACTTACTTACTTAGGTGATCCCTCATTGTCCAAATATGTTGGCCTTCCAAGTGTAGTGTCTTGGTGGTGGGTACGTAGATGACTATAGTGCCCTATTCTTGACCCGCATGTTCTTCCACAGTGAAGACATCGGTTTCCAGGTGGAAGGCAGTCCTGGTCAGGGTTGGCTTGATGCACCTTCCTCTTGGCACATTTCTCCCTTTCACCCTCCATTCGTATCTCTTCAAATTCCACAGCGCTGCATTTCCAGCTAGAGTGCTCAAGAGCCGGGGCTTCTCAGTGTTTATGCCACTGTTTTTAAGGTTAGCTTTAATCTCATCTTTGTTTGTTGCATGTTACACCATCTTTAAGTCAGGAGGGTTGCCATCCAAATGACCAGAAACTTGACAGACCTACAAACTAAAAGGTGAAGGACAGTTCCACCCATTCATTTGTCCTTCTATAGCAGTGTCTGTCAACCTGGGGTCCCCAGATGCTTTTGGCCTTCAACTCCCAGAAATCCTAACAGCTGGTAAACTGGCTGGGATTTCTGGGAGTTGTAGGCCAAAAACATCTGGGGACCCCAGGTTGACAACCACTGTTCTATAGCCAAGATTTTGTACACTAGTAATGTTTGATCTGTGGCCAATGGCAAAAGGTTAAAATCAACCGTGACTTCCAAGACTGCTTGCTCAGATTTCCACACAACAGAGTAATTACACTAGCTGCCCACCATGTCATACATAATTATTATCCTAAATACCTGAGTGGGTAGTCACTACAATGACAAGCAATTAGACTGGGGAAAAAACCCAAGTGAAAGCGTTATGTGCCAACTCAGTAAATTGTTTCCCTCACTAAGGGGTGGTCCTTCAAGGTCAATTTATTTGGAAGTCACTGCAGGTATATATACAGTGCCAAGTGAGAGCTGTTCTGGAGATACAGCATTTCGTATCTAGGGCTGTCAAGCTTGTTTCAACAGCTTGACTCTCTCATGAATGTATAATTTTGTTTCCATTAAAGCTGGGCATCAATCAATGATTTCCTTGATTGGAGGTTCTAAAAAGAAATACTGATGAAAAGGAAAGTTCTAGTGCAAGCCAAAGAAATTGTTATTATTTCTGTTGACATTTTCCTGATGCAATTATTGTCTTTCTGTCAAATCCTAACTACCTATATTTGTTGTTTGGAAATATAAAGTTTGTGGCGATACAGCAGTTCATTTTCCCATCACCAGAATATACAAGCCCACAAATATTGCGCATTGTCAAGCCCAAGCAAAGGACACATGGAATTGCAACACAGGAGTGGTGCTCAAAAGGAAAGGTCCCTTCACTGTCTGATGTAGAATCTGGGAGTAATGGGTTATTATTTTAAAATAATCTTAAGTCTGAATATATAGCACCACGGAACATTCAAAGATATGAGCAAATGTTAGCAAATTTCAGTTGGCAGTTGTAACCAATTAAAGTGTTAGGAAATTTCAGCGTTATGGTTTTCTAGCAGTGTAGCCCCAATGATCGATAGCATTGAGGACAAAAGGAAGAAGCATTCAACGAATAAAAGGCTGGAGGGCACATGTAACTGTGGCATGTCTGTCTGCATAACCCTCTTGCTCTCAATTTCACCCTTTATACAGCTCAATAGACAAAGAGAGGAATGATCTCCAGAGAATCAGATCAGTATTGGGGATAAGATCATCATGGATTCTAAAGGAATTATGCTTATTATTTAAAGCATATATTTATTACAGTTACTTGTAGAATAGAAATACAGTAGTTTGCATTTGTGGGGTTGACTTTTGTGAATTTAATTATTCATGGATTTGATTAAAATTTTATAAACCTCTATAAACTTTAGGTCTTTCAATGCAACTCTGTGGTCAACTTCCACCAGATTGAATAACTATGCTAGAGAACCTATAGATCCTTAGAAAAAATCCCTCTCTAAGGATCTCTAGGTCCTCCAACGTAATTGCAATAGAAGCTGATATCTTATACTACAGTGTTCCCTCAGTTATCGTGAGGGTTACGTTCCAGGACCACCTGCAATAAGTGAAAATCCACGAAGTAGGGATGCTATATTTATTTTAATATTTATACATTATTTTAGTAGTTATACACTATTTTAAGTCTTTATCAACCAATTGTGTGTTGATAAATCGCCTCCTTCTCCTCCCATTGCTGCTTGGGCTCCTTTTCTCTCCCTTTGGCTTCTCCTTCCTCCCTTCCTTAGGTTGTAAATTGTAATTTTTATGATTCATAATATTCTTTTAGAGTTTATTTAACCCCCCCCCCCCCGCAAAACAGCGAATCCGCGAAAAGCGAACCGCAAAGTAGTGAGGGAACACTGTACATGGCCTAAACTTGCTATCACTTAATTACAACATATCACACATTTTGGAATGGCCACCCTGCATTTCTCCTATAATCTATGAGAAGATGGTGAATTCTTCTTTTATTGATTACATTATTCTTTCCTATGAGGGCAGCTGAGGAAGACATGAGGTGTTTTTTGATCATGTCAGAAGCAACTTGAGAACATACTACAGGTCGCTTCTGGTGTGAGAGAATTGGCGATCTACAGAGACATTGCCCAGGGGACACCCAGAGGTGTTACCATCTTGCTGGGAGGCTTCTCTCATGTCTCCACAAGCTAGAGCTGACAGATGGGAGCTCACCCCGCCTTGCAGATTCGAACCGGCAAACTTCAGGTCAGCAACCCAGCCTTCAGGTCAGTAGTCCAACCTGCACAAGGGTTTAACCCAATGCGCCACTGCAGCTCCTGACATGAGGTAAAACAGCCCTTAATATAGTTTTAGTCCTGTAATATGGGTGTATCCCTGTGTGTATGGGCATTGTAGTTATACTCTCAAATAATTTTGACACAAACACTTTTCTGTAGATACAGGACACATTTTTACTGTGTGGGTTTTCAAGTGGCACATGGATGAATGAATGGGTTGAATTCTACGCATGCAAAAGCTGAATCAAGATACCATTCATCAGCTGCCATAGCAGAGAATGAATTCCCGCACAAGAATGGCTCAGACTTAATTCGTTTGACATTTTCTAAAATTATAGGAGCTCTTCACAGCGAGGGGCTCCAAATATTAATGAGAAGCTCAGTAGCTGGCGATAAAATAATAATTGGAGACCAACCCAATGATTTGTCCTCCATTTGTCATAGAGGACACTGTAGAAAAGGCTTCTTTGTCAGTCCTGCCTTCTAAGATGCTAAATTTTATTCAGAAGGCTTTCACAACCAGTGCTAAAATTCCTAGAAGGTGGCATCTAATAAGTATTCCCACTTTGGGGAAATCACAGTTGAACCACCTTACAGTGTTACTGCTAGCCTAGTATTGTTGCCTAAGCAAATAGCCTAAACCTGCCTTTACAGGGGTTTGAGAGTGTATCTAAATTGTAGAATTAATGCAGCTTGACAGCACTTTAGCCGCCATGACTCAATGTGATGGAACTGTGAGAGGTTTATAAGGTCTTTAGCCTTCTCTGCCAAAAAGTGTTGGGGCAGATGCAATGAAATCAATTGTTAAAACAATGACATAATGATGAGAGAAGAACAACCAATGACGTTATGGAATAATGCCTCCAAAACATCCAAGATGACTGATGTTAACATTACAATCAGCTAAATAATCAGGAAAATGAATGATTATATTCCTTTAAAGCACTTTTAAAATTATTACGCAAATTAAAAGTATTACCAAGCCTGTTCGTATAATGAATTTTTTCAATATGACCATTCCTGCTAACCTTGTATAAATAGTCATGAATGTACTGTAAACACAAGCACCATGCTCTAGCAAATTCACATTGTCAGGACAACTAGCAGGTTTTTGCAGTTTCAGGCAAGTTACTTATTTGGACTATGGTGCCCAGAGACTCCTAGTCAACATGGCCACTTTTTGCACAGAGAAGAAAAGAAAGCCATATGTGATATATAGACACAGGGGTTGCAATGGTACAATGGGTTAAACCCTTGTGCTGGCTGAACTGCTGACCTGAAGGTTGGTGGTTCAAATCTGCAAGACAGGGTGAGCTCCTGTTTGTCAGCTCTAGCTTCATGCAAGGACATGAGAGAAGCCCCCTGAAGATGGTAACACATCCAGGCGTCCCCTGGGCAACGTCTCTGAAGATGGCTGATTCTCTCACACCAGAAGCAACTTGTCTCAATTCGCTTCTGGCACGATAAAATGTGTGTGTGTGTGTGTGTGTGTGTGTGTGTGTGTGTGTGTATATATATATATATATATGGGAAAGTCTACACACCTCAATATTCAATATTGCAGGGAGAGTAATGACTCCATATTTCTGACTGACTCCATTTCAGTTTGAAAAATTCTGCAAGGCCTCAAATCAAGAAACAGCTTCCTAAGATCTACAGATATACTCGCAGGAACATATATATATATATATATATGTTATATATAATAACAACTTAAATAATAGGATACATTCCACCTGATGAAGACTCTCTTGAGTTGAAGCCGGTTGTGGTTTTGGAGTCTACTATTTATTTATTTATTTATTTATTTACAGCATTTATATTCCATCCTTCTCACCCCGAAGGGGACTCAGGGCGGATCACATTACACATATAGGCAAACATTCAATGCCTTTTAACATAGAACAAAGACAAGACAAACATAGGTTCTGAGCGGGCCTCGAACTCATGACCTCCTGGTCAGAGTGATTTATTGCAGCTGGTTACAGATGGCTTGCTCTCCAGCCTGCGCCACAGCTCGAACTGTTACTATTTCTTTCATAGTAAAGAAATAAGAATTATTATTATATATATAAGAAGAGGAGTCAATTTTTTATTTGGAGACTACTACTTCCCAGTAACGAATAATTATTGTTTACGAGAATAGGAGTCAATTCATCTTTCAAGAGAAAAATATTATTTTTGCTGTGAATGTAACAGCCCTATGTTTTATTGTATAGCAATTTTTTTGTATTTGTATTAATATTGATGCATTGAACTAAATATAGGTTTAATAACATTGAAAAAATTCTGTATTACTATACTTAAAAACTCCGAGATAATTAACATTCAGAGAATAAAATGTCTCAGCCCTCCTCAAATCAGTTATCTTTACAAAAGAGGAGTTTTGTTTTCAAATACTGTAATAAGTATATAAGAAAATGACAAGAATGATATTTCCATAGATAATTCCAGCTGCCAGTTGTTTTTTTTTAAATGACTGTTTATTCCATGGTTTAAATGTTAGATGGATGTTTGCAAAAAATAAATTTAAGTCCAGTTAAATTTGGTAGGAGTAAGATGAGACAGACCAAGATTTGAATACATTATTAAGAATTAGTTTCTGTGTCTTTGAGCCTAACAGAATATCCCATTTTACATATTATAGTTCAGTATTTGAAGTGTTTTTCTGTGTGAAGATGTCCTCTATTTGAAGGATTGTCTAATTCATGTCCAGTTTAAGGGTGAATAGCATTTGGAAGGGTGACCAGGGTAGTTAAAATGGGACAGCAGAAAGAGTACATACACACTTACACATATATTACATACATACAATTACCTGGTCACCATGTTCCCCAACATGATAAAATGTCATGAGTTCCATTGATTGTCATTATGATCATTTCCAAATTTGCATAAATATGTGTACATTTTAAAAGGTGCACATTTTGGGCAAATATGTGTCTGCTTTGGATTGAGCGTTGGACTTTGAGTTTGGAGACCAGACAGGGCTCAAATCTCCACTCAGCTACAGAAATCTACTCTCTCAGAATTAGAGAAAGGCAAAAGCCAATGTCGTCTGAAGAAATCTTGGCAAGAAAACCTTGTGAAGGTTTGCCTTAGGATTGCCACAAGATGGAAACAACTTGAAGGCACACAGTAACATCGACAAAATTTGCTCCATTGGGCAGTGGATAAATAGCCACTTACTGTGTTTCCCCAAAAATAAGTCAGTGTCTTATATTAATTTTTGCTCCCAAAGATGCGCTAAGTCTTATTTTCAGGGGATGTCTTATTTTTCCATGAAGAAGAATTCACTTTTATTGTTGAACCAAAAAAATGAACATTTATTATATACTGAACAGTAGTTATCATCACAAACCAGCATAACCAAACTGTGAATCCTATCAAGAATTTCTTGTTACTACCAATATTTCCATGTACAACACTCTATGATACGTATTTACCGATCCTGCATGCTCTGGTGTTCTGTTCATTGGGCATGCTTCCAAACAAAAACTTTGCTAGGTCTTACTTTCGGGGGAGGCCTTATATTTAGCAATTCAGCAAAACCTCTACTAGGTCTTATTTTCTGGGGATGTCTTATTTTAGGGGAAACAGGGTAGCTGTTCCATTTCTTTAGAGCACTTCATAGGAGTCAAAACTTTATTCTTGTCTTTTCAACAATCTCAACCCAGGTGATGTTAATGTGTACCTGCCTTTTTAGAAATCCTGATTTACACTTGTGTTTATCCTTTTACATACAAATCCTTTAAACTGGCATTTCTTCAGGGATGAAGGCTTGCTCACAATAAAATAGTGATTTAATTACCAAGTGTAGGTGGGATGCTGTAGTACAACACAACATGGCAAATGTTTTTGGAGAAAATCTCAGTGAAGTGCGTGAATGCTCAGGAAATGCCAAACTGAACTCGTAGAACTGTATCAGCTGTCGAGTACAGGATTTATTTCTTATAAATGGAAAATCCTCTTTTGGTCTTTCTTTACTGTTGTTAATTCTTGGTTTAACATTCTTAAATCCAGAGCTGAAATTTTTGTTTCAGCTTCCACTTCAAGGATTAGTTGAATTGTGGCTTTTTATTTTGGATTGCATTCCACAGAACCTTAGCAAATGCTCTAACTTTATATCCTTTGAACAATAAGGTAGCTGTGTGCCATATTTCACAGAGAACAATATTTTGTTTAAAAGGCTTTCAGAGGTTATTCCTCTATCTGAGGACATCCTTTGTCTATTTGAAGGACAACATTACAGCCACTCCTTGGTGCACTTCTTCCAGCGCTACAACATCATTTTCCAGATGTGGCACTCAGAACTGCACATTAGATATCGCTATTCATATTTGAAAATGTTTGGGAGAATGTAACTTGATTCCAGCTGTTTCCACACACAATTAATCTCCTGAGATTGCAGCAGTCGACCCCACTTACCTTGGAGCAGGTCCCATTAAACCAAGTGGGGTTTTCTAATGAGTAGACAAGCAGAGGTTTTTAAACTGTAAACATCTTCACACAAGCACATTATTTAGAAATGACCACCCACTGAGTGAATCAATCTCTTTCCCATAACCTGCCAGAGCAAAGTCAAGTAGCCTGGCCATTGGGCATCCCTCTAAAAGCAATTATGAGCAAGCAATTAAACAGCAATTAAACAAAATCCCAAATCCATTTGAGATAATGAAGTAAGCAAGGCCTTGATTCATGGCTTCAACATTTGGGAATATTAGACTAGCCTCCTCCCAAATGTATTGAGATGAAAGATCAATTTTGCAATCTTTTATTACACATGAACAACAGCACTGTATTCATGAATTTTGCCACATGTGAGCATGTATGGATACAGTGCCCGCTTGGACTATATCATGCCTTTATAGTAAATAAGTCAACTGGCAAATAGGCTACTAATAAACTATTGCATTGACATGTGCATTTAAAAATATTAATGAAAGAAGTGCAAATGGAGCAGTCTTAAAAATCACAGGATGTCATTTCACTTTACCTGATTGCAATTATATATTGCTTCAGAACATAATTTTCTTTTAGATTTACATTTTCAAAGCACTAACTTTCAACATTACTTCCCTCTATGATACATAGATTGTTATTAGTCTTTAATTTTTAAGAAGAGATTGTATCATATAGACCTGTACAGTGTTCCCTCACTACTTCGCGGTTCGCTTTTTGCAGATTTGCTGTTTCATGGTTTTTCAATAAACTCTAAAAGAATAGTATAAATCATAAAAAAATACAATTTACAGCCTAAGGAAGGGAGGAAGGCGAAACCAAAGGGAGAGAAAATGAGCCCAAGCGGCAACGGGAGGAGAAGGAGGCGATTTATCAACACACAATTGGTTGATAAAGACTTAAAATAGTGTATAACTACTAAAATAATTTATCAATATATAGCATCCCTACTGCATGGATTTTCATTTATTGTGGGTGGTCCTGGAACCTAAACCCCGCAGTAAGTGAGGGAACACTGTACTATATTCAAGTTAGAATAGTTAAGAACCCTTCTATCTCATTATTTCAAAGTGAGCACTGAGTGCATGGATAAAGGTAAAGATAAAGATTTCCCCTTGAGATTAAGTCTAGTCCAGTCCAACTCTGGGCAGTGGTGCTCATCTCCATTTCTAAGCCGAAGAACTGGTGTTGTCCGTAGACACCTCCTAAGTCATGTGGCTGGCATGACTGCATGGAGCGCCGTTACTTCCCGCCAAAGTTGTACCTATTGATCTACTCACATTTGCATGTTTTCGAACTGCTAGGTTGTCAGAAGCTGGGGCTAACAGAGGGAGCTAACCCCACTCCCCAGATTCAAACCACTGACCTTTTGGTCAGCAAGTTCAGCAGCTTAGCAGTTTAATTTGCTGCGCCACCTTGGCTCCCTGTGCATGGATATATTATGCTTAATAAATATAATTCAAACGTGCAGAACTTTGGCTGGATTGTTCCCATCCCAAATGGGGTATATTACAGTTTTAAACAATGGTTTTTTTCACATGCTACACAGAGAAAATTACAGCTTTGAAATACTGGAAATATATGCTTTGACAAATACACCTTAAATTATTACTGCCAGCCAAAGTCATTAACTAATTAGATAATCTCTTCATTTTGTCCTGAGAAAAATTGCCATAGCACTGATATAATGTCTTATATAGAAAGACTGAATAACGTTTTTAAAAATTAAGGTAGGATGTGATGTAGATTATTTAGGTCCTTACAAAAGATGGACAGGGTGGGCACCAATCTAATCTTCCTGAGCAGGGAGTTCCAGAGCCGAGGGGCCACCACCGAGAAGGCCCTCTCCCTCATCCTCACAAATGTTCTCTCTAGAAATCTCTAGGTCCTCTAATGTGACACTATGGTCAGCTTCCAGAGTCATGCTGGAGGACCTTGAGAATCCTAGGCCCTGTCTATACAGCCATATAATGCAGTTCAAAGGAAACTGTATTATATGAGTTCACACTACTATATATTGCAGTTTCAAACTGCATTATATGGCAGCCTAGATGGGGCCCTAGAGAGAACACCTACCTAGGAATCACTGGATCTTCCAGTACAATCCAGCAGAAGCTGACTATAGAGTCATGCTGATGAACTATTCCCAGAGATGTATTCTCTCAGTTAAACAAAAATAACAATTTTATTATTTGTGGCAATCCTGTGCCCCTAATTCCAATTAATGTGGACTGTACTTAAAATATCCTTTCCTTGGTAAAAATTCCCATGTAAATTTGACTATATTTCCCCAAATGCCCATCCACGATGGCTATAAGTCAACAGTACTTAAGAAATTATGGGAAGTTCTAAGTTCTATTGAAATCTAGGCACTTCTCATAGCGATAAAAGAGTTTGGAACGTTTTTCCCCACCAAACTTTGCCGCTTGGCCTTCTTGCAGCTGTGCATGTGCATGCTCACAACTTTCCCCCACGCTCGTCCTGGATTGCTCTTCTAAGGTTTTGCAAGAAGCACACCTTTCCTGTCCCAAAAAATTGTCGCCATAACCTTCCTTGCAAGAATTTGCAAAACAGAAGAGCAATCCAGGACAAGTGTGGGGGAAAGTTGAGCGCATGCACATGCGCAGCTGCGGGAAGGGATGCCCGCCTGGTTGAGGACGCAAGCCGAGTGGCAAAGTTTGGTGGGGAAGGACTTTCCAAACTCTTTTATCACTATGAGAAGTGCCTAGATTTCAATGGGGACTATGTTGAGAAGTGGTATTTGGGTCTGGCTTTCAACTTCATATGGTAAATGTTTTCTCCTATACTTTGTTCATTTCGAATTCCAAAATGTAATCTACTTTCTGGATAGCCCTCGTATTAAACTTATACCTGGACCCTAAACACCTGAAGTGGTGTTATCTGTTTGTAACTCTGCCACGATGCTATCAAAGCAATCTCATTGTGATACTTTATTGGGATTGTTATTTATACCATCCTAACGTTAGTATATTTGGACTGGATAAAAGTCTTGGTAACACCCACCCTTTCATCAATACAACATACCCTGGGTTTGCAGAACCAGATTTTACTTGTGTCAACAGAGCTGCACACCGAGTTGCTGTGACCTCACAACCTCTGAGGATGCCTGCCATAGATGTGGGCAAAACGCCAGGAGAGAATGCTTCTGGAACACGGCCATACTGCCTGGAAAACTCGCAACAACCCAGTGTTTCCGGCCATGAAAGCCTTCAACAACACGTTGAGCTGTACACTGACTAATGCAATAATACAAAGCTCCCTTTAAGGATAGAAAATGATAAATTAGCATTCACCCTCTAGGTTGATGAGACCTTCTGCTACTCTCCTTGCCAAAGTTATGCCCAAAGAGAGTGTTCACAGTTAAAACAATGGAGGCAGCAATTCATGCTTGACTGCAGCTGTGCAAATAATGCCTCTTTAATGTCGTGTGGATGCTTATTTAGAATTAAAATGTGAGAAGAAGTGATTCCCCCTGCCTATTCCCCCACCAAAGCTCTGAATGCTAACCGTGGGTCACCATCAGACTGAAAATGTGGAGAAAAGTGCATCAATATGAAACAACAGCATCATTCCAGAAAGTAATACAATTATCAGAACATGTATTTTCTACTGCTATAGTTGCAATGCTCACAATCCTGATCAAACTTTCACAGCTCTTAGACATTGCAGAAGATGAGGGAAAGGGTTTAGAGCTGAGAAAAGGTGGTCCAACAGCACAATCTTCCATAGATCCTATAAAGCAGGTTCTTAACCTGGGGTCCACAGATGTTTTTGGCCTTCAACTCCCAGAAATCCTAACAGCTGGTAAACTGGGCAGAATTTCTGGGAGTTGTTAGCCAAAAACATCTGGGGGCGCCAGATTGAGAAACACTGCTGTAAAACCTTTTGTTTGGATAGAGCAGTGGTTCCTAACCTTTTTTTTTGACCAGGGACCACTTTGACCAGGGATCACTTGACCAGGGACTACTCTCCAACATTAGTACCAAAAGGGTTACGAATTAGTTTTTGGTCAACTTTAGATTCGGTTTAGTTATTTGGGGTGCTGATTCAGAAAATTGCATTGGATAGACCACATCATTTCTAGTGTCTGATACAGAATATATGCCATCCAGTAGTCGCCATCCGCTCACTGACAGAAAAACATATTTAATAATCTAGAGCTGATGTGGTCTATCCAATGCAATTTTCTGAATCAGCACCCAAATAACCCGAGGAACAGGCCTAAAAATGGAGACATCAAGGCACCCCCACTTCCAGGTGCCACATGGAATGGCTCCGCTCAGGCTGAGGGAGGAGGAGAAGCAGCAGTCAGGAGGCTTGTTGTTGTGCCTTTTGTGGATAGTCAGCCTCTCCCCTCCTGACATCCCCATTGCCCCGGCACTATAAGAGGATTTTGTGAGACCAGTTGCTCTCGTTGCAATGGTGTAATTAACAGTGAGGTCGCAGACCATATTTTAGTTCTTAGGGACCACTGGTCGTCCATGGACTACAGGTTGGGAACTACTGGGATAGACTTTAGGGTTGTAAAACAGAGGCAAGGGAGTTGCAAGAGTGATACTGGCATTGGATGGCCAGGTTTCCTACTTTATTCCTCCACCAGATAAGACAGTTCGTTTATTTGTCTCTTTGAAGAGCAGTTTTCCAAACCTGGTTGAAAGATCTTCTCCCATATGGCCATTTTAATTCACTGAGTTCTTATACATACATTATTCATAGGCTATTAGCTATCAGTAAGTATAAATACAATTGAATGAGGGAGGGAGGGAAGGATCTTCTCCCATATGAGCATTTTAATTCGCTGAGATCACTTGTGTCCTGCCAAAATCTCAGTGAGTAATACCTGTATTTTGATAGGCCCTGGAACGCCATGCCAAAGAGCTTTCTGCTATTATGTAAAGAAAAAAAATCTTGTATTTTAATAGGAGGCAGGGCAAAGGGGAAAGTTGCATTATATGATTGCAACAGTTAATAATATAGCTGCCCTCTAAACTCTTTTTAAAGATAACCTCATCTTTCTGCCTTGTCAAACTAATACTTTTAATCAGCTTGAATGGAAAAGTAAATGCTTGGTCTATCAATTAGTTCCTCACCTGTTGTTATTTCATTTTTATTTCATTGCCAATTTTAATTAAACAATAATTTTCCTTGAGTATTTTTTTAAATGGAAAGGCAAGATAAAAATACTTTTAACAAGAAAATCTCCATCTCTTACAACACACTTGTCACTGGGATTTAGGTCATTGCCTATTCTGAGTCTCTGTGGGCAGGATATTTTAGAAAGCACATAAAAATAGATAGGAATTTTTCTGTGCATGTGACGTATTAGACACATGAATTTTCAAAAAACATATACTGTTGCATTGGAAGGATTCAGCGCAAAGTTCCATTTATCTGTTTATGTTATATCCTCCCAGCAAGCTCAAGGCAACATACATGGCTCGCTTTCCCACAACTTTATCCTTACCCAGTGATTTTATGGTTCAGTGGGGACTTGAATGCACACTGGCTCTCATTTATCTGCCTGTAATGCTGACTGTTTACCTGTTGAGAGTTTTAAAGGTTGTGTAGCATATACAGCTTTGTCCTCCAACAGAAGGAAATAGCCAGGGAGTCTAGAAGCAGCAGCTGCCTCCCAACATCTGCAGACTGAGATGATAAATCTACTTCATAGCAGGTACAAGGTGAGTATCCCTTTATCTAAAATGCTAGGATCCAGAAATGTTTTGGAGTTCACATTTTTTCTAATTTTGGAATATGTCTATATATCTTGGAGATGGGAGCCAAGTCTAAACACAAAATTCATTTATAAAATTTTATATATATTTATAAATTCATAAAATTATAAAAATTTATAAAATGAATTTACAAAATTCATATAAAAGGTATATACATAGCCTGAAGGTAATATATATGAAACAAAAGGTGCATCTGCATTGCCGATTTAATGCAGTTCAATACTCCATTAATGGCCATGGCTCAAATCTATGGGCTCATGGAAGTTGAAGGATGGATCTACATTGCCACATAAACCAGATTATCAAAGAAGATAATCCAGATTATAAATGCAAATAATCCATATTATCTTCTCTGAAGTGGATTATATGAGTCTACATTGCAATACAATCCAGTTCAAAGCAGATAATCTGGATTATTTGCATTTATAATCCGGATTATCTTCTTTGATAATCTGGATTATGTGGCAGTGTAGATCCATCCTTCAACTCCCATGAACCCATAGATTTGAGCCATGGCCATTAATGGAGTATTGAACTGCATTAAATTGACAATGTCGATGCACCTTTTGTTTCATGCATATTACCTTCAGGCTATGTGTATACCTTTTATATGAATTTTGTAAATTCATTTTATAAATTTTCATAATTTTATGAATAGATGGCAGATGTAGTTTTGCAAGGTCATTAGCCAAAGAGTACCACCTCATCAAACTATAACTTCAACAATTCTAAAGCATTGAGTTGGCAGTTAAAAGTGGTGTCAAACTGAAAATGGATCTACACTGCCATATAATCTAGATCAGAGTTTCTCAAACCGTGCTCCTCCAGATATTTTGGACTTCAGTGCCCACAATTCCTAATACTGGCTGGGACTTCTGGGAGTTGAAGTCCAAAACACCCGGGGGAGCACAGTTTGAGAAACCCTGATCTAGATTATCAAAGCAGATATTCAAATTATCCACTTTGAACTAGATTATATGAGTCTACACTGCCATATAATCCTGGATTTTATATGGCAGTGTAGATGGGGCCTGAATTAATTCTGCAGTGTTCATGCACCATCCGTTTGTGTAAGTGGAACCATCTAAAGCAAAGGTGTTACCATCTCCACCACCCATGTAGACAGTTTTGGAACTTGGAGGAGTTTGGATCTTGGAATTCCTAATGATCTACCTCAGAGGTTCTCAGTCTGGGGTCCCCAGATGTTTTTGGCCTACAACTCCCAAAAATCCTAACAGCTGGTAAACTGGCTGGGATTTCTGGAGTTGTAGGCCAAAAACATCTGGGCACCCCAGGTTGAGAACCACTGATGTAGATGCAAACAAAACAGTTTACCAGCTGTTGGGATTTCTGGGAGTTGAAGGCCAACAACATCTGGGGACCCCAGGATGAGAACTGCGAGTCTACCTGTACTAACAAAGTAATAAAGTAAGTAAAAATCTACATTTAAAACTTTTTTTGTATTGAATTTCAATTTAAATATTACTGATGTTTATTTCAGAACACAGGCCAGCATAGTACAATGGTTTGAGCATTAAGCTAGAACTATGGGAGCCCACGGTTCAAATCCTCACCTAGCCATGGAAACCCACACTCTCTCAGCCTCAGAGGCAGGCAATGACAAAACCTCTCTGAACAAAACTTGTCAAGAAAATATCATGATTAGGATTGCCATATGTCAAAAACATCTTGAAGACATAGAAAAATAGAAACAATTGAAAAAATCTGATAACTATTGTTTGATCAGAGGATCAAGTACTATGTAATATATTTGTTAATGCCGCATTCATCCTTAAATTTTGCCTACTTTGGGTACTAAGGCAGCTGGGAAAAGTTAAAGCTGCTTAAAAATGTGCAACTGTTGGCAGACAGTTATATAAAAAAAGAAAAACAATAATGTATAATGTGTTGTTAAAGGCGTTCATGGCCAGAATCATGGGGTTGCTGTGAGTTTTCCAGGCTGTATGGTCATGCTCCAGAAGCATTCTCTCCTGAAGTTTTGCCTACATCTATGGCAAGCATCCTCAGCAGTTATGAGGTATATTGGAAACTGGGCAAGTTCACAAGCATGAGGAGAATTTCAACAGAAAGGAGGAAAGCATGAAAATGAACAAAATCTGGCTACCAGTATTAGAAAACTCTAAAATCAGGACAGTAAATAAAGAAGAACACTCAGAAAATAGGGCAATTCCAGACAGGAAACAAACAGGGCCAGCTAACACCCACCAACAAAGGACTCCCAGAGCCAGTAAGCAGCCAGGCTTTGAAGCTGCAAGGCCATTCAATGCTAATAAAGGTGGCCAACTGCAACATTCGCACTTGCCTTAAGCAGACAGTTCTTTCTCCCACTTTGGACATTCCACAGATATATAAACTCCACTTGCCTATTTTCCAACAGACCTCACAACCTCTGAGAATGCCTGCCACAGATGTGGGCGAAATGTCAGGAGAGAATGCTTCTGCAACAAGGCCATATAGCCTTGAAAACATACAGCAACCAAATTAATGTATAGATTTGGAACACTGGAAAATGTTAAAATATTTGCAAAGGAACATAAGGCTTATTCAGTAATGGACATAGTAGTAATGGGAAACATGTGGCCCCTTTGAATGCTCCTGGACTTTACCTCCCATCATCCTTTACCTTTGGCTATGCTACCTTGGACCAGATGGGTGCTTCCATCCAAAAAAGATCTGAAGGGCTGGATCTTTTCAAACTCTAGTGGTTAATACTGGCATAAGGATTAAGGCTAGTATGGAATACACATCGTATTAGAGAGTCCAGCAATGTGTGTTTGTAAATTATGTGTATTTGTGGTGATGGAAAGGAACCAAAGACAGGCTGCAAAGCATTAAATTATCTGTACTTCTGCTTCTACCCCATTAGACTGATGCCTATTGTAACTCATCAAAGTATTATCTAAGGTAGTGACAGAATGTCAATCACCAGATTGTGTAGGTGTAACTAATTTCAAAATTTAGGAATATTCAGCAGATGAAATGTCTTCTGAATCATACTCACACTGTCACGACTTTGTAGAGAGAATAATGAACAGAATCTCAAATGCAGGAATATTGCCCAAGCTTGTCAGTGTTGTGGACACTCCTGCATTTCCTCAATTGTTTTTCAGATAGGGAATTGTAATCCTCTCTGTAACATTTATGTCTGAATTAACATACTTGCGTGGGTTTCTTTTAAAACAACACTGCACGTGTTTTTCAAAGACCTCTCGATCCCTAAGAAAGATTATAAAATGATTTTCTCTTGACGGGACTTGGATAACTCACACCTACATCTATACCTATTTTGGGTGTACTGTATACATATTGCTTTGCCAAAATGACTTTCTCAACTAACTTGATGAAGGGTTCATCTAAAATGGGAATTAAAAAGAAAAGAAACCTTATAGGACAGATACACGTGAAGAACTGGGAATATTTTTATCATCTAGTACTCACTTCAAAAGATGGTAATGGATAAAAATAGATATGATGTATCTGGGAACAAAGAAAAATGGTAAATACAATTGTAAACAGTGATGTATGATAGTGAAATTAAAATTGCAAGAACAAGACTTTGATTCAAGAAGCCTAGGCAAGGCATATCCGTTCAGACATCCCATACAAATCGCAGAAATCTCCTCTCCCTCTTTGGAAAGTAAGACCCTTTCTACACTGTTATATAATCCAGATTATCAAATCAGATAATCCACATTATCTGTTTTGACCTGGATTATATGAGTCTACACTGCCATATAATCATCATCATCATCATCATCATCATCATCATCATCATCATCATCATCATCATTTAATTACTTATTAATCGCCCTCCATCCACGATGCTCTAGGCGATTTACAAGATAAAATTGTAAAGGATAAAAATACATACATACAAATATTGATAAAAATTAAAATAGATTAAAAGCTCTAGTAAAGAGCCATATAATCCAGTTCAAATCAGGTAATCGGATTAAAGTTTATGCCTTTAAAGTGTATCCCATGTTATTAGGATATACTTTGAAAAGTTTCTAAGAACTTTATCATATGAGGTGTAGTAGGGGCCTAACTAAATTATTTTCATTAAGGCAACACAAAATACAATGTTTGTTCAGCAAACATTTTCAATATTCTTGTCCATTTAGTATCATAAAAACTTTCATTTTATGAGTTGATGAACAATTTCAAGGAAGAGATTTTATGTGAGAGGTGTTTTGAATATCAAATGCAAAGGCTATTTTCATTCACTGAGCCATTATATATATTCTTAAGATATAGAACTTTTAAATTACTGTGGATGAGTCTTGCTAACAGTTCTATCACTATATGCATAGCTTTTTATACATTTATTTGTTTAATAATTTTGTGCATACAATAAATTTTGTATACACTGAACTATCAGAAAGCAAACATATCACTATCTCACCCATCCAGGTGGACAATTTTGGAGTTTTGGGGATTTTGTAATTGCTCAACCTATACTACCCTGTAGCAATGTCTATACAGGTTATATTTCTTGAATTGGAAATTTGATAAACTAAATTATGAAGTTGGATTTTCAGATTAATGTTTCTATACCAGGTATGTTTTGAAAGGTAAACTCACAACCTCTCTAACATCATTGTAACCAATCTAACTGAACAACCATCGTGCCATTATCTGCAGAAGAGAAATACCCACAGATATTGGATACAATAATAATGTTCCTATTGTGGCATCAGTTCTAGGATAAAACCACTACATTGAAATAAATTCTACTGCAATCAAGTGGACTTAATCAAACTGAAAGACTAAAATCAGAACAAGTTCCTTTCTGCCAACTATATACTTTGCAAGACTTGAATAGATTTCAGCCAGACCACATATAGGCAAATATTCCTCCAAACAAGGAGCCTTTACATAATTCATTTAAAAACAGAAAATTACTCACTACCATCCCACCCCCTTGAGTCCTTAAAAAGGATGTGTCTATTCTCTTAAAATGACATATGCCATTGCATCTGGGTTTTTTTTTTCAATTTCAGGAGATAGATAGATAGACAGACAGATAGATAGACATCAACATTTTTATGGCTGAATTCCAAATACTAGTCCCAACTAGGCTTGATTCAAACCACCTTCCTTTCAGTTAGCAAGTTCAGCAGCTCAATGGTTTAACCCAGGGGTCCCCAAACTAAGGCCCGGGGGCCGGATGCGGCCCTCCAAGGTCATTTACCTGGCCCCCGCCCTCATTTATAATATAATATTTTTATATCAATTTTAATAATATAATATATTGTATATACATATGATATTGATAATAATATTATCATTTATACAATATAATACTAATAATAATACCATATAATAATATTAATTATATGTTAAATATTACATATACTATTACAGTATAGTGATGTAGTTCAATATAGTAATATATAATGCTAATATTGTGCTATGCTAATAATATAATATATTGTATGTACATACAGCTGCTCTGAGTTCCCTTTGGGGTGAGAAGGGTGGGATATAAATGTAGTAAATAAATGTAGTAAATGAATAAATGAATAATTTTGGACTTAGGCTCACCCAAAGTCTGAAATGACTTGAAGGCACACAACAACAACAATCCTAATTAACCTGACTATCTCATTGGCCAGAAGCAGGCTCACACTTCCTATTGAAATCCTGATAGGTTTGGGTTGGTTAAAATTATTTTCATTTTTAAATATTGTATTGGTCTTTCATTGTTATTGTTGTTGTTTTGTACTACAAATAAGATATGTGCAGTGTGCATATTAATTTGTTCGGTTTTTAAAAAAAATGATAATTTGGCCCCTCAACAGTCTGAAGGATTGTGGACCGGCCCTCTGCTTTAAAAGTTTGAGGACCCCTGGTTTAACCCATTGCGCCATTGGGGGCTCCATTTTAAACTGTATCCCATATTATTAATTTGAAACATTTCTAATTCTAAGGACTTTATCATATGAGACAGCCAAATCAACATTGCAGCTGGACCATCACATGAAGCCATGTGCATGACACTGTTGTTTTCTTCCTCCCTTTGATTCTCCCATCCCTAGCTATTAACAATAGTTCCCAATCCTGCAACATTCCCACCATTCACCTTCATGAGGTGGGTTCCTTCTGCTTCTGTGCTAGCATTCAGGCAGTCAAGTGACATCAGGGAGGTGAGATTCTCCCCCTTCCACTTGGAATTTCGAAATTGGCATTCCCTTTTATTTTATACTGTATTTCTTCAATTCTACGACACACTTTTTTTTAGATAAACATCTCTAAAAATGTCTTAGTATCGCAGAAATATCTTATTTGTTGGTAGTAGTACTGAAATTATTTATTTATTTATTTATTTATTTATTTATTTATTTACAGTATTTATATTCCGCCCTTCTCTCCCCGAAGAGGACTCAGGGTGGATCACATTGCACATATAAGGCAAACATTCAATGCCATAACATAGAACAGAGACAGAGACAAACGCAGGCATGGGATGGCCTCGAACTTATGACCTCTTGGTCAGAATGATTTGTTACAGCTGGCTGCTAACCAGCCTGCGCCACAGCCTGGCTGTGTATGTCTTGACTTCTTATAATCAAAGAAATACGTTATATTTGCCCTTTTAGTTTTTAAATACTTGAATTTTTCAAATACTTTAAAAATAAGAAAAGAAAGGGACTGCAGTAGGGCAGGAAAGAGGGCTACATGATAGAAATATGTACGATAGCAAGGCCTCTATCTTCATTAATGCAACTATAGTGGTTGGTGAGTTTCAAAGTTTGAGATCAAGCTAGATGCCTAGTTAATACATAACCTGCTGCTACCTATTACATTTTCTGCTACTTAATTAAGTTGTTTTTTCCAGTCTAATTAATTGTATAATCAGGGGACAAGTTCATATTTTGAATGCAGCATGTGTAGAAGTAATATATATTCCCATAGATGTTCAGTTAAGTGTTGAAGCTGTGTTGGGAGGTCATTCTTATCACACTGGGAAGGAAGGAGATAAACTTTTATTTCCTGCATGAACTACAAGCAAAGCTTGATGCTTCCCTTAGACTGTTATTCACTTCACATACAGGCCTTTGTATCAAGCAAACATTTGCTTTGGCTCTTAGCTTAAAAAAAACCCTAGTGTCAGTTGGGAATGACAAGTGCTTTTGGGTGCAAGAGAAAGAAAGCAAGGAAATAAAGAAAGTGTTGCACTTGTGTTTTGAATAAAATGTGAAAATTCTACAAAGCTAAGCACATTAAAACTCAATAAATTGTGGGGGGAAAGAACTGTGCTTGGTAAAGGTGATAGCATCACAAAAGATCAGTGGTTCCCAGCCTTTGGTCCTCAAGATATTTAGGAATTCAGCTCCCGAATTCCTGACTGTTGATCAAGCTGGCTAGAACTTCATATAGTTCAAGTCCCAGGTCCCTTCCACACAGTGATATAACCCAGAATATCAAGGCAGAAAATCCCACAAAATCTGCTTTGAACTGGGTTATCTGAGTCCACAATGCCATATAACCCAGTTCAACGCAGATAATACGGGATTTTATTCAGCTGTGTGGAAGGAGCTTTAGACACTTGGAAGACCAAAGATTGGAAACCACTGTGATATACCAATGGAACTCTATCTCCCCACCTCTCAGATCTTGCCTTCCTTTGCAGAGACGATGTTGATGGCCAAAGGCAAGGGAAACCCACTTCTTCATAAGACAGATGATCACAATGACCCAGGGGAAATTTTTGAATATCTATTGATTTCCTATGCAAGAACCATTATAATCTAAATGTAGCTATTTGCACTGGTGAGATAATATATGTTAGTAGATGGAATAATATTTCTTGAACCTTGCTATGCCCAGCTGTCATCTAATGAAAATGAAAACAAACCATGTTTGTTCACATTTAAAGTAATCTAAATTATAATTTACTCAATTACAATAAAGTTAATCATTGCACTACAGGAAACACTGGAAAACACAGGTCTAATTCCCACAGATGCCATCATACTGCCAATGGGTTGTACCATTTCAGACAGGTTTGGGAGCTCACACGATGAAATGCTTTTTCATAGAAAAGCCCCCATGCATAGGAATGTAGCATATTAGAATCTAGGTGTGTACAGTTCTCTTGCTATCAAGTTTTCTACTTGGAAAGAACCTCCACAAATAGATGGGATTCATATAAACAAGACACTGCTGGTTGTCAGTCTTAGGGTCCTTCCACACAGCTCTATATCCCAGAATATCAAGGCAGAAAATCCCACATTATCTGAGTGTAGACTCAGATTACCCAGTTCAAAGCAGATATTGTGGTATTTTCTGCCTTGATATTCTGGGATATAGGGCTGTGTGGAAGGGCTCTTATTTGGAACTACTTCTGTATGTATGAGGGCTATCCAGAAAGTAGATTACATTTTGGAATTAAAAATGAAGTATAGGAGAAAACATTTACCACATGCAGTTGAAAGCCACACTCAAATACCACATCTCACGTAGTCGCCATTCAAATCTAGGCACATATCATAGCGATGAATGAGCTTTGCAAATCCTTCCCCACTAAATTCTGCCGCTTGCGTCCTCAACCAGCCAGTCACCCCTTCTCGCAGCTGCGCAGCATCGCCAAAACGCTGCATTGCCAGCCACGCCCCCATCTTTGGAAGCAAGTGGTTGAGGACGCGAGCGGCAGAATTTAGTGGGAAAGGAGTTGCAAAGCTCATTCATCACTATGGTAAGTGCCTAGATTTGAATGATGACTACATAAGATGTGGTATTTGGGTGTGGCTTTCAACTGTATATGGTAAATGTTTTTTCCTATACTTTGTTCATTTTTAATTCCAAAACGTAATCTACTTTCTGGATAACCCTCGTATTTCAACTTTCTGGTCTCTATGAGCCCCAAGCAAAAGCCACTATGGGACATATACTCTTAACCAAATTTCTTCTTTTTAAAATGACCTTAAACATGATGAATCATTTACAAAGCTCACTAAATAAACGGGTATGCAGATATTGTAAGAGCATACAGGAAAAAAAAAAACCAATAGAATCCCAGAGAATGGCCAAATCCTTCTCCCTTTTAATCACCACTGCTCTTTCTCTATGTTCAACACCTAAAGTTATGCCAGGCACTAATTTGTGGCTAATCGGATCTAGGTCTATAAGCAGCCACAGATAAAATGCAAGACCTTATAATGTCACTTGATTAATTGGTTTTGTTTCCTTAATGCTCTGTTCATGTCAGTGACTGCAGATAAAGGGTGCCTCCCAAGGGTGCCTCCGTTTAACTTAAGATTTCATTCCGTCACTATCTGTTTCTCATTAAAGCATCTTTCAATTTTCATAAAATATTCTGCATTTTGGAATGTGCCAAAAAATAGCATCTACGAAACAGATTTGTAATACAGAATGAGATGCTCTGCTTTTGCCAAGCTTATTGGCAAGGTGGCTGTGCTTATTGCCTTCCAAGTTTGCTTGCAAAGAAAATAGAATTTATCATCTAAGCAGAACCAAGCCAACTTTTTCTTGAAGTTAAATTCCACTCTAGGTATTGTAACCATCTTGCGTTAACTGGGTACACGATGCATTTGTGAGACTCATCAATGAGAAGTATATTGAGAATCAAGGATAGGACATTAGGTCAATTTATATACCACAAGCCAATCTCAAGATGTTAGATACAAACATTAGCTTCATTACCATCACCATTAAGAAGTACTGTTTGTGGAAGACAGTGTTCTCAACTCTTGCAAATCAAAGGGGATAAACAATCTCTCCCCACAGTCTTTCTTTTTGTGCTTTTTGAAAATCTGCTCTAGAAGGTCGAGGGACCTGCTGGAACAGAGTGGGAGGCACCAGAAAGTACAAGAGGTTAGGCAAAAAGGATCTCTTGCTTTCCACTTGGAGAATTGTTAGAGATGACTCCATTTGTAGAAGGAACTCTCTGATCAGTGGAAGAACAACTCCTACTACGGAGGAGATGATAGGCAGACCTGGCGTTAAGACAATCATAACAACTCTGAGAAGGTGTGAAGGGCTGCTTCGGTGGAACAGAATGTAGCAAAAGACAGAGGCTTGCCTCAATGAGATTGAAACAGGGTTTTGAAATGCTACTGACCACATTTGAAGTTGACACAGTGAGGATTTTGCAATAACCAAGATAGGGATTGGAGCTAAAGAAGAAAGGGATTTGAATTTTAGAAGAAAGGTAGAACTGCATATGTTTCTACTTTTTAAAATAAGTTTATTTTTGCTGTTGTTTTGAACCTGTCTCTGCCTCTCTAAAAAGACTGGAGTCAGGTTAGGCCTAGTAAAGGTAAAGGTTTCCCCTGACATCAAGTCCAGTTGTGTCTGACACTGGGGTGTGGTGCTCATCTCCATTTCTAAGCCAAAGAGCCGGCGTTGTCCATAGACGCCTCTAAGGTCATGTGGCCGGCATGACTGCATGGACTGCCATTACCTTCTTGCTGGTACCTATTGATCTACTCATATTTGCATGTTTTCAAACTACTAGGTTGGCAGAAGCTGGGACTAACAGCAGGAGCTCCCCCCGATCCCCGGATTTGAACCACCAATGTTTTAGACTGCAAGTTCAGCAACTCAGTGGTTCAGCAACTCACCGGGGCTCCGGTGTTTGACTCCGGTGTCAGGTTAGGAATACCAATACAGTAGAGTCTCACTTATCCAAGCTAAACGGGCCGGCAGAAGCTTGGATAAACGAATATCTTGGATAATAAGGAGGGATTAAGGAAAAGCCTATTAAACATCAAATTAGGTTATGATTTTACAAATTAAGCACAAAAACTTCATGTTATACAACAAATTTGACAGAAAAAGTAGTTCAATACGCAGTAATGCTATGCTGTAATTACTGTATTTACAAATTTAGCACCAAAATATCACGATATATTGAAAACATTGACTACAAAAATGGCTTGGATTATCCAGAGGCTTGGATAAGCGAGGCTTGGATAAGTGAGACTCTACTGTACTAAAAAAAAACCCCACACAATAACACCATCACAAGTCCATATTTGAGGGGTCAGTGACCCAATCTGAAAGGGAATAATTGAAGAAAAAAGAGTAGGAATATGTAGAAAGAAAAAATAAAAGGAGTCGCTCGAGGGATCTGGAAATTACAGATAAATATAGCAACTTTTGATTCACTTATATTCTGTATAGGGGTGGGCCTATTTTTTTCTCTTTTTTGATCTTTTGCTTTTGCTTTTTTTCTTTTTCCCTTGTGCTTGTTTCTGCGCTTTCTCACTTTCTTTAAAACACATTGTTCACCGACTTTTAATGTATCAGAAAAGGAAAGAACTCTGGAAAACTGATGTAATTGGATCAAAGGTTGTTTTTCAAACCCCTAATAAAAATGATTTCAAAAATAAGACAGAAAAAAGAGTAGTGTTCGTGGTAGAATTCCTAAGGTTGAAATTGTGGAGCCAGTCTGGATAAAGGGATCTGTCGTGTGCACACACTCTTTCGTTGTGTGCCCTCTGAAAATCTGCTAAAAAGATTGAAGCAGTAGGTGGGGTAAGCTAAAATAGCTCTTCCTTTCCTTTTGGGGATTTACAGGACACCACACTGATATGTAAATCTGACCTAAAGTTCTATCCTTCATTCCCAATATACTCTTGTTGATGAATCTCACCAAAACATCTTGTACTTTGTGCCCCAAGGAAAGACGGTGATAATACTTAGAGTAGAATTTAACTTCAAGAAAATATGTCTCTATGACATGGTCCTACTTAGATGGCAGATTATATTTTCCTTGCAAATGAACTTGAGACTTATGTCAGGACTTCATCGCAAGGAGCTGGAGAAAATGAAGAAAAGCAGAGGAAATGATGGAATTTCATGGGGTTCTGTCTTTAAAGACAAAAAAATTACTCTTCTAACTCAATTATCTGCTTAATTCCTGTCACATGGGCAGGCGATGATTCCTCCCATTTCAAGGATACCAGCACACTTTTTAAAACAGACACCCTATAAGGCAGTACTGCCAACAAGACTCTTCCACTGAAGCAGATTTAAGGCATTTTTCTTAAGGTCGCACTTTCCCTGGGGTTGTTTGCTCTGAGATTTGTTTCTTCCCATTGTCCCTCCAGGATTTTGATTATTTATATATTTTTTTAAAATGTCACACTGGATCATAGTAAAGGTAAAGGCTTTCCCCTGACATTAAGTCCAGTTGTGTCCAACTCTGGGGGTTGGTGCTCATCTCCATTTCTAAGCCGAAGAGCCTGTGTTGTCCGTAGACATCTCCAAGGTCATGTGGCCGGCATGACGGCATGGAGTGTCATTACCTTCCCACCAGAACGGTACCTATTGATCTACTCACATTTGCATGTTTTCAAACTGATAGGTTGGCAGAAGCTGGGGCTAACAGCGGGTGCTCACCCTGTTCCCCGGATTCAAACCTGCAACCTTTTGGTCAGCAAGTTAGCAGCTCAGCAGTTTAACACGCTGCATCACCAGGGGCTCCCCCCCCCCCCATCATAGGAAGTGGTTTAAAATTAAGCCCCATCTTCCCCAGAGCTTTTGCATTAGTGATTGTAGGAAGTGGTTTGGAATTAACCTTGTTCTTTCCCTAAGCCTCTGCATTGCTGATTTGGGGTAATGGGCCTTTTGGCTCCTCTCACACACTGCATCATTGTTTTATTTACAAGCAGGCTACAGGGGTTAACATCACATGGGGAAATTGGCTATTTTGCCCATCTTAATGCAATGAATTTAAAAATGAGTCAATTGCCAACTGGCTTACCATGTTTCCCCAAAAATAAGACAGTGTCTTATATTAATTTTTGCTCCCAAAGATGCGCTAGGTCTTATTTTCAGGGGATGTCTTAGTTTTCCATGAAGAAGAATTCACATTTGTTGTTGATAAAAAAATGAACATTTATTATATACTGTACAGTAGTTGTCATCACAAACCAGCATAACCAGACAAACTGTGAATCCTATCAAGAATTCCTTGTTACTACCATTATTTCCATGTACAACACTCTATGATATGTACATTTACCAATCCTGTTTGCTCTAGTGTTCTGTTTGGCAAGTATGCTTCCAAACAAAAACTTTGCTAGGTCTTACTTTCAGGGGAGGCCTCATATTTATCAATTCAGCAAAACCTCTACTAGGTCTTATTTTCTGGGGATGTCTTATTTTGGAGGAAACAGGGTAGGAATTGTTGTTAAAAAAATACAACAGTTTAGAAACAGCAAAATACCTCCACCCCACAGTTGAAGCTTGCATCATGTGAAGAGCACTGTGAGTTGCCATTTCTTAAATGTATAGAAACACTGATTTTACTACATGTGAGGAAGTCATCAGCTTCAAATCATTATTGAAGAAAGTGGTTTAGCCGTGCAGAGGAAATCCTGGAACCAGTTTGAGGCCCTGATGGTGATCACACAAACAGCAGAGCAATGATGTGCATTAAAGGTTTTCTTTTGACTACCTTTGGGCCCTTCCACACAGCCATATAACCCATAATACCAAGGCAGAAAATTCCGCAAGATCTGCTTTGAACTGGTTTATCTGAGTCTACAATGCCATATATTCCAGTTCAAAGCAGATAATGTGGGATTTTATTCAGCTGCGTGGAAGGGGCCTTCATGGATGTTTGTTGTCTAGCTACCACAGTTTGAAGTTTTGAACTTCACTAAATTGGCAGTGGAGATGGCGTCTGAGATGGCTCTGTTCATAAGAAGGAACTCTCTCATCAGTGGAAAAAACAAATGTTTCGCTAAATTTAACCAAAGTTCCCGACCTCATGTGTGCATTGTATTAATATAGGACTAGGACAATATTTACAGATTATCTGATTTTTCATGTTTTTATGTGTGCCCTTAATTCTAGACATGTCTGGCAATTCTCTCTTAGAAAAACTGCCAGTCTCCTTAACATTCATGTTGCCTCTGCAAATGAAAGCAAATGCAGGTGTTTGTTAGGCTGACATATCTCTCTGCACTGAGTCACGTGATAACTGCTGGCATTTGAAAACCAGCAACCTTGTGTTCACAGTGTTTGCGATGCTAATTGAAAGGGGGATTTAATTTCTCACTATTTCCTAGATTAGTTCCACAATTCCTCAGTAGTAGGAAAGACATTTTGTGTGAAGAAAATACTGACACTCTCAACAGAACTACTTTTTGAATGCCAACTATTTAGAACTACTATTGAGAATACCAATATTAATGAATGTCAAATTTATCCTAACCCAGACACAGCTGACAAAGTTTTATTTCTTCCATTTTTCTTTAGTTAGTTACAAAAAAAAAACAGAGATATACTTTTGGACAAAACTGTTGCTTACAATTTAGACCAGGCACGGGCAAACTTCGGCCCTCCAGATGTTTTGGACTTCAACTCCCAGAATTCCTAGGAATTCTGGGAGTTGAAGTCCAAAACACCTGGAGGGCCAAAGTTTGCCCATGCCTGGTTTAGACTCATGCAGATGATATCAGATCCAGGGGCATGCTGACTTCATTTTTATCTGAGGCAGTGATCAAAGCAAAGCAAAATTAACAATTTAATCTCATTAGTTATGCTGAACAGCTGGCTTGATTTACAAGTTGATTGAAAATTAATTGCAAAACTGCATTTGTGTAGACCACTTTGGGAAGTCCCAGGGAGGGTAAAAGTTGATTGATTCTTCCTTATCATTGTGATGCTTTCTTTATGGGATTCCACAGAATTCTATCTTATGTCTACCTTTTTCCATTCATTTGTGTTGCCAATAGAAAAGATAGGAGCCCCCGGTGGTGCAACCCTTGTGCTGGGAGGACTGCTGATCGAAAGGTCGATGGTTCGAATCCAGGGAGCCGGCTGAGCTCCCATCTGTCAGCTCTAGCTCCCCATGCAGGGACATGGGAGAAGGATGGTAAAACATCAAACATCCGGGCATCCCCTGGGCAACGTCCTTGCAGACGGCCAATTCTCTCACACCAGAAGCAACTTGCAGTTTCTCAAGTCAGAAAAGATTTTGAAAAGACTTGAATGGAAGAGTATTTCATAAAGTTCTGTATTTTCTGGAGCATATTTACTGCTTAGTTGGGGAATGAACATTTAGCCAACTGACCAGGGCTGAATCAAAAGATGATTAAACCACAGCGTGTTTTGGCAGTCAGCAGGCAGGCAGATGCAGCTCTGTCTAGAGGACTCAGGAGAGATTTTGGATAGACTGCCAACCATTCTGCTTTAGATTGACTGTCTGTGACCTTCTTCCATGCAAGACTTGTGCTCTGCTACTGAACTATGGTCCTTGCCTAAAGGCTTCATCAGCCTGCTGTAGCTCTTGAATCTTTGTCCAGAGAAGCCAGTGTATTCTTTATATGAAGACTTTTACACAAAGGAGTGCATTTGACATAACTGGGGTTTACATCTACTCCTTAGAAATCTAATAATTTTAAATTTTCATTGGGAGATTGAACAAGTTACTTTCTTGGGCGACAGCTCCTAGGATCTAAATATTCTGAGAGTTGTAGTCCAAAAATTAATATTTCTAAGCTCCACTTTCACCTGATTTTTAAATTAAGTAAGCTACTTTCACAATCCCAAAAATATACTGAACAGTTTTATTGGTGGATGAATATCTCATAAAATGCTTCCTCCAAACAGGTTAGCGAAGTCACATACAAATGAGTTGGAAATGCTGAGCAAGTCTCTCATTAGGGTCTGTGATCAGACACGGATATATAGTACGGTTCATGCTGAGGTTATAGGTTTAAATTCAAGGCAGCAAAATGAACTCGGTATCACAGCTCATCCATTATTTATGTGAAATCAGTTGGTGGTCTCAGTCTAGTTGCAGGAGCATTCAGATGCCTGGAGTACAGAAATGCCAGTTCTGTAAATCATAGCCGTACGTTTTACAATAATAAAGGGAGAAAAGAGGATAAATGTAAACATCCCTAGACTCTAGCAGACAGACCTTCATGATGGAGAAAATGAATAAACCATGCTATGGTCAGCAGCTGACATCCATCAGATCAATTAGGTCAGATATAGAATATGAACATTATAGGGCTGGACATGTGTTTGTGGTTGTTATTAAGTATGTGTTCATGCTGCTTATTGCACAACATCATTGTATACCTGTGCATCGCAGGTTTCTCCTAGTTGCTTGGCCATTCCTTTTAATTCACGAGGGAAACCCATGAATAGACTACTAATAGCACTTTGTTTCAGTGTTGACACTGATGGAATATAAAACTAGCACCACTGCTGTGATATTGAGATAAAACCATGTGATGGTGTGGTAACTTTTCTCCATTCCCCTGTTCCCAAGCGGTTGTGCAGCGGGTTAAACTACAACTGTAGGAAATCTACCAGCTGAGCTCCCAACTGCCAGCCCTAGTTTCTGCCAACCTAGCAGTTCAAAAGCATGCAATGCGAGTAGATCAATAGGTACTGCCTTAGCGGGAAGGTAAAAGGGTACCCAGTGCAGATATGCAAAACATGCCAGCAACAAATCAGAGATATCTACGGATAACAGGCTCCTCAGCATGGAAAAATGGAACAAGAGTGGTTGAGCATCTCCTCCAGATGCCGGAGATGAAAAAGGGGAAAGACCTTTATCTCTGTGTTATTGTATGTCATTGTGGAAAAGGCACTGAATGTTTGCCTCGTATGTGTTGTGTAATCCGCTCTGTGGAGAGATAGAGCAGAATATAAATAAAGTGTGTTATTATTATTCAAGTTCTGGAAAGCAGATAGAGAGAATCCCTGCCTGCATTGTCACAAGTTGCTCCTTTTGCTCCGTTTGACCGCCTTTAAAAAAAAAATTAGCTGCACAATTTCACAGTTCCTTCCCATCATTATTCTGTCTCTTTGTTTGCTGTATAAGATTTCCCTTCATGTGCAATATACTACAGAGAAAGCTTTGGGAAAGTTACTTTTTGTGTGCTCAGCTACATTCATACACATGCTAACAGTGTTGATCTGTTAAGCAGGATTGCCCTGTGAATGTGGTTACACACCTTTAATGATGATGTGGTGTACTAGGTTCAAACTGATAAACATCATCAACAATTTGAACCCTCAGAGTCCCTACTACTCCAAAACTAGGTTTGGAACTAATAACCACTAAGTACTCTATTGCGGATTGATGGAAGCTCTTGCGTTTGCCCGTGTTCCAGAGTCACTCGCAGAACAATAACATGCCACTCAAGTTTGCAGAACAAAAATACAGGAACTTTACTGATTCCAAGAGATAAAAAACAGTAGTATTTACAATGATCCCTCAAGAATACAGTCCTGGTTTTTCACCCTCTTTCTCAGCAGCAAACAGGCCTCAAAATAGCAACGCCTCCCTGAGTACACACTACTCTCTCCACCAGAAGCACTCAGTCAGCACTAAACTGGTTCTACAGCAGCAGAACAGAAACAGTATCAAATCAATCCCCAGGTCTTTGCAGGCTCAGCCAATTGGCTTCATGCACTTCATTTTCCAGTTAACACATACAGCACAGTGCCTTTGTAAACCATGATATACATTACATCTGGCAGCATAAACTAATTTGAACAAGACTGGGATTTGCTATATATTATCTTCCATATTTAATATAACAGTATGGATTGATGAACACATGCATGGGGAAAATGTTACTGCGCAATTGCACACTAACAAAAATATTAAATGGCAGATTCTTGTGATAATGAGCTAGATCTCAAAATTTCAAAGTTCTTCTGGTTGAAAAAAGAAAAGAAAAGGGGACATGTACTAAGAAAGGCAAAGAATGGGTAGGGACAGGTTGATAAAGTGGTGACATAAGTGGATAGTGTAATCTTTGTTATTAGAGTTCTGGGGGAGGTTGTGCGAAAGGAAAAAGCAATGTTGGTGTATTTCCATTTTCACAGAGAACAGGATTATGGTGAAAGTCGACATTATTAGACAATGGTAGGAGCTGCAGTGGCATAATGGGTTAAACCTGTGTGCTGGCTGGACTGCTGACCTGAAGGTTGGTGGTTTGAATCTGCAAGACAGAGTGAGCTCCCGTCTGTCAGCTCTAGCTTCTCATCTGGGGACATGAGAGAAGCCTCCTGCAGATGGTAACACATCCAGGCGTCCCCTGGGCAACGTCTTTGATGACAGCCGATTCTCTCACACCAGAAGCAACTTGCCTCAATTCACTTCTGACACGATAAAAAATTTTAGACCATGGTGCAATAATGACCTAAATTTGTAAATGAATATTCTTGACAATTCTATATTATATACATGGAGATAGATATGGAAGACCATTTTGGTAGCACTGGTTGGTCTCTTTTAAAAAGTACTCACTGTAATATAAATACTTCATTAAAAGCAGAGAAGTAACCAGAAAAGTTAACAATTATGGAACATTCCTTTGAAACAAATGAGATCCTATCTAGTTTCAAAAAGGCACAATGGCTAGTTAGTAGTTACGGTATCTCAATTTAAGAACCATGAGGTAAGATTGGTTTTCTGCCCTTTACATATGCACAATTATTTGAGGGAAAATGAATTATCAAACTGAACTCAGCATTCAGCACTAGCGGTCATAGAAAATGTCAGAAGGAAAAAAGAGCCTTTCAATAACTTTCAAAAATGTAAAATACACAAAGGTAAAAAAATCATTACTACTGTACAAACAGTAACACTATAAAAGATTCATATTAAGCCCTTTGGCTGCAAAAATGGAATAGTTTGGGCTAAGAAAAACAAGAGAGTAGGAATAATGGGATCTGTAAGTTCTTGAGATACTTTAGATTGTATCACCTCCAAAGAAGGACTATTTGGTGTCATTCACAGGACAGAGTTAAGTAATCAAAATAGCAGGCTGGTTGTGTCAGCGAAACAGAACGGCTGCAGTAAACTGCATACAGCAAGGAATTTCCACATCATTCCTTAGCAAAACACCAGGCACCTCTACATTGCCACAATGATTTGGGATAAAGGACCTCATCACATGAGCTGGTAAACTGGCTGGGATTTCTGGAAGGATAAAGATAAAGGTTTTCCCCTGACATTAAGTCCAGTCGTGTACGACTCTGGAGGTTGGTGCTCATCTCCATTTCTAAGTTGAAGAGCTGCCATTGTCCATAGACATCTCCAAGGTCATGTGGCCGGCATGACTGCATGGAGCGCCGTTACCTTCCTGCTGGAGCGATACCTATTGATCTACTCACATTTGCACGTTTTTGAACTGCTAGGTTGGCAGAAGCTGAGGCTAACTGTAGGTGCTCACTCCACTCTCCGGATTCGAGCCTGTCACCTTTCGATCCGCAAGTTCATCAGCTCAGCACTTTAACACGCTGTGCTACCGGGGGCTCCAGATTTCTAGACGTTTTAGGCCAAAACACCTGGGGACCCACAGGCTGAGAACCACTGATCTGGGGGCACTAGTTTGCTTCTTTCAGCAGCTGCACACTTCTGGTCACATTAAGATTGACCTCTGTGAATATTAGACTGAAATCCTGTTTGCTTCCATCCTACCCCCCCCCCCCTTTCTCCTTATTCTAGTTCTCACCCTGCCCCATGTTCTAATATGTCACCTTTGCCTTCTCAGAAAAAAATACTATGAAACATTTGTAATTCTTTTAAGCGTCACAACTATACTATTTTTCTGAACATGGCAGATATTTGGAGCTTCCCACAGACAGCAGATAAACCCTCCTAATTCATAATTCCAACTTTTGGGCCTTTTGAGCTGTCAAAGCTGAGTTTTTGTCACTGTCTGCAAACCAAACCAAAGGATGTTCCCTAAAAATAGCAGAGGCTGTTGCGATGTGACTCTTAATATCCAGCTGCAACTTCTCTTGCTGTTTACCCATAGATTTTACCAGAAATTCATAGGTGTTTTGTCAGGTAGATGGGGCCCCTGGTGGCACAGTGTGTTAAAGTGCTGAGCTACTGAACTTACGGACTAAAAGGTCTCAGGTTCAAATCCCAGGAGCAGAATGAGCGCCCGCTGTTAGCCCGAGCTCCTGCCAACCTAGCAGTTCGAAAACATGCAAATGTGAGTAGATCAATAGGTACCGCTCTGACATGAAGGTAACAGCACTCCATGCAGTCATGCCGGCCACATGACCTTGGAGGTGTCTATGGCCAACGCCGGCTTTGGAGATGAGCACCAACCCCCAGAGTCGGTCACGACTGGACTTAACGTCAGGGGAAACCTTTACCTTTTTACCTTGTCAGGTAGATATAGTAAAGGTAAAGGTTTTCTCTTTGTCATTAAATCTAGTCGTGTCCAATTCTGGGGGTTGGTGCCCATCTCTATTTCTAAAGCGAAGAGCTGGCATTGTCAGTAGACACCTCCAAGGTCATGTGGCTGGCATGATTGGATGGAGCTCCGTTACCTTCCCTCTGGAGAGGTACTTATTGATCTACTCACATTTGCATATTTTCGAACTGCTAGGTTGGCAGAAGCTGGGGCTAACAGCTTACCCTGCTCCTTGGATTCAAACCACTGACTTTTTGGTCAGCAAATTCAGCAGCTCAGCGGTTTAACCTGCTGCATTATCAAGGACCCTCAGGTAGATATATTAATGTATAAACTGGCTCTAAATTCTATCCAAATCTAACACATTGTGTATTTTGATTCATGGTCAATAGGAAGCAACACATTAAAAGATGTCACAAGAAAATCTGATGTCAGCCATCCAATGTGTTGCAGCTGATCCAAATATATCCCAGATTCAAAGCTCCGCAAACTTCAGAGCGCATTGTAGACACTCACCCCTGCTGAAGTGCAGTAAAGAATCTAGAGCGAGGGATGTTGAAAAATGCTCTGAGGCAACTGACCTCCTGGGAAGGATAACTGACTATTTTCACTCCTACCTGTCACTTTAGCTCCCCGTCCCCCCACCCTATATGTCTTTGGTGCACTGATGCACATCTCTTTGGAAATGGGGGAAAGCATGCAAAGCAGATCGCATCCAGGTGGTAAACCTTCTTGCCCTTAATATGGTTCCAGATCTGTCAGTTCTTCTGGGACAGACCCAAAGCTGCATTAGTGTCTATGTTAGATGCGCTCTGATCATTTCAGACTACAGTTCCCAGAACTCCCCAGTCAGCACATCGAGTGTAGATTTTTTTTAATTCTCGCAGACTCCGAATAGTAGTAAGAAATACTTAGCAGTCATATTATGCTTTCTGAGAGCTCACAAAGGTCTCCACAGATCGTCTCTAGAATTTCTACAGGAAGCCTTATATGCCAGTATTATATTTTCCAATTTGCCAGAGAAAGGATGAGGAAAGGAGACACGCAGCCTGCCTGTTTGTGGCAGAAATTAAAATTGAATTTATCAGTTATGATAAAGGTGCTTTGCTTAGTTCAAAGGATAGGCAAAATACGCCCTAAGGATTCCAGTGCATTCTCCAGATCCTAGCATTCCTCAAATCCCTAAACCTGGAAAAAAACCCTTTCCCATAACAAATTTTATTCCCAAGAGCTTCTGGGTTTTACTCAATATATGCCATTTGAATGCACACGTCCTGGTTTATTTTTGGCCAGAAAGTTTAAAATACATAATATAAAAGGAGGTATGCATAAGCCAAATATTGAGGAGATACAGTTATGTTTAAATACCAATTTGCAAACATTATGGAAATTGCCATTTTTGGACAGTTTCTTCTTCAACATGAAGGTGAAAACGTACAACCTACAAAGCTCCAGAAAGGTGTGGATGCCCTGAAATTCAAAATTAACATCCACTCCTGGAAGCGATTCAGTCTTTTTTTTCTTGCTAAGGTAAGTGATAGGAAAATATTATTTCAAAGCTGCATTACTTGAGGTCTGGAAAATTTACCCTTTGGACCAAGACTGAGAATCCCACAGCTACTATGGCCAATGCAGTGGGATTTATGAACAAATAAGCATGCATGAATGTATAAAGAATTATGATCTTAGCTACAGAAAACAATGGCCAGTGTAGAATTCAAGGCTTTGCTTTTAACACTTGAGTCCCACAGCCACAGAAAACAGCACAACTTTGAGAAAGTATCTTGCAAACAGCAAGACTGATGAACAAATGAATACATGAGGGGAATGGATATAATTCTGAGCAGTTAAATTTAGGCCAATGTCTACCTAGTTGCCCTTCAAGGTGTTCAAAGCTCAGGGTTTAAAACAGTTATGGCTTAAGAAGAAATTGAGCGGGGTTTTTTTTTTTTAAAAAAAAAGCTCTCTTTTTTCACTGATTATTCCTGAAAATAAGCTTCTGTTCTGTCATTTGAAATGTCACTTCATCACCATAGTTATTTCATCTCCCTTCTTTCCACCTAGTAATCGGCAAAGTTGGTAACTGTGGAGCCTTGTGACTTGAATCTCATGTGGAATTTCAAAAACCTGAGTTGAGTCATCCGCATCTCGGTGACTCACTGATGCCACTTGATAGGTGCTCTTTCTATTTAAAATTCAGTACAGTAATCATATATAAAACCACTCAACTGACACTCGGCAGCCACTTCTTACCTCTCGGATCATACTTAGCTTTCCAGACACTATACTTGGAAAGTTCTTTCTGCCTGGCAAATATAGGCAGAGAGGCATTTTTTTTGCCTGCTTAGAAAAGATGCAGGCAGAGAGAAAAGGATAGGAAGAAACTAATTTTTTTTACAGACAATACTTTTTTTTTGCAAGGCAGAATAGGACTGCATTTGGGTCATGGAAATGGGAGGCAAGGTGTCTCTCAAAATTGAGATTTTTTTTTCTTTTGTGGGAGTATGCCGTCCATTTATTTATTTATTTGCAGTATTTATATTCCGCACTTCTCATGAAGTCCCGAAGGGGACTCAGGGCGGATCACAATGTACATATGCCAGGCAAACATTCAATGCCATTGACATACACACACACAGACAGAGAGGCTATTTAACATATTCCAGTTTCTGGCTTCATGAGGGTATACTCGATTCCGGCCACAGGAGAAGCTGTTGCTTCATCATCCACTGTGACGCCAAGTCCTTGATGGAATACTTCCTCATCTGCCAGCACAAATGCTGGACATTTTTATGGTGACGCAAATTAGTTAAATTAGTCTCCTTGCATAAGCGGTCCCTAAATTTCCTACTTGACAGATGCAACTGTCTTTTGAGTTGCTTAGGTAAACAATGAGCTGGGGCTATTTAATGGTCAGGCACTCAATCTGACCCGGGCTTTGAACTCATGACCTCTCGGTCAGTAGTGATTTATTGCAGCTGGCTACGAACCAGCTGTGCCACAGCCCGGCCCCATTTGAGCAGTGGTTTTCAAGCTGTGTGCCCCCAGATGTTTTGGCCTCCAACTCCCAGAAATCCTAACAGCTGGTAAACTGGGTGGGATTTCTGGGAGTTGTAGACCAAAACACCTGGGGACCCAGAGGTTGAGAACCATTGCATTAGAGTTTCACAGGTCCCTATTTGGCTCTCTGGTCCCCAGACCGATTTACTGACTGAGCCCACTTCTTATAACCCCTGCAGTGTTTACTTTAACAAGCTATTTCCAATCAATATGCAAAAGTTTGCTTCTCTCACCAGCTTCATCACCACCTCAGTATAGCACTGAATGGCACTTGAACCACAAATCTTTGTTTGTAATCCAGCTACACCTCTATAAATCAGAAAATCATAGAATTAGAAAGGATCACAAAAGTCATGTAGTCCAAGCACACATCTTGCAGAGACACACAATTACATCAGTCTGAAAAGTGTGTTCATTCAACCATTGCTGAAGAGTCTACTGCCCTGTCTGTGTTGCGTGGCTGTGGGTTTTGGATTTTCTCTTAAGGACCAGCACAACATACAGTGATCCCTCACTACTTCGCAGTTCACTTTTCGCAGATTCGCTGTTTTGCGGTTTTTCAATAAACTCTAAAAGACTATTATAAATAATAAAAAATTACAATTTACAGCCCAAGGAAGGGAGGAAGGAGAAGCCAAAGGGAGAGAAAAGGAGCCCAAGAGACAACGGGAGGAGAAGGAGGCAATTTATCAACAAACGATTGGTTGATAAAGACTTAAAATAGTGTATAACTACTAAAATAATGTATAAATATTAAAATAAATATAGCATCCCTACTTCGTGGATTTTCACTTATTGCGGGTAATCCTGGAACCTAACTCCAGCGATAAGTGAGGGAACACTGTATTTTATTTCATAGGCCATATTTAAGTTGCATGGTATGTGTATGATTAAATCCACAGGATAATGGGATTGGAATTCATGAAAGACAGCATTAGGATATACAGTCATGCATACATACATTCCTATGATTGGTGCTTCGTAGCAGGGATAAAAATCCACGAACAATCAGAGGGCTACACCTGCTTCTTGCACCATAAGGATACTTTGGGTTAGGTCACTGATAGGGAAGGAATTACAAATTCCCCTCAAAAATTGCCCCTATCTCAATGCAATCATTTGTGTGTGTGCACATGTTTGTTTTAAATCCTCCACTGGTGCCAACAGAGGTATTTAAAAGCCGAATTGCCATATGAAGGGGCAAATTATTATTGGAGGGATAACGTCTAATTCTACACTATAGAAATAACGCTGTTTGACACCAATTGAACTGCCATGGCTCAGTGCTGTAGAATCCTGGGATTTGCAATTTTACAAAAGGCTTTGAGCCTTCTCTGTCAAAGAATGCTGGGGCTTCATCAAACTACAACCACCACAGTTCCATATCATTGAGCCTTGGCAGTTAAAGTGGTGTAAAATTGCCTTAATTCTTCAGTGCAGATGCTCCCTGTTTATGAGTGAGAGTGGGAATGTATTTGTATGTGTGTGTGAGGAAGATCACACACTCTATCTCTGTGTGGTATTTGCATGTATCATATCCTTCATGGAAAAAATAACTATGCATTTTTTTTTTTTGCATTTTGGGACTTCTTTGCAGAAAAAAAAAATATTTGCATCAATATCTGTAAAACTACCCTGTATGGAAAGTACAAAGTTCCCTGTACAGTTTTTGCACAAATGTCCTGGAAAGCAGCTCACCATTAACTACCATCATCCTAAAATGACCCAAAGCTCTTATAATGCCTTGCAGCAGGGGAAAAAACTTTGAATAGCTTACGTCCAGATGCAGATGCATCTTCTCATGCTCATTCTTTTTGTGGAAACCAGTCGGCTATAGAGCCAAAGGGATGAACAATCCAAACTGATACAAGCTGTTCTCGTAGTTGTCTAAACGAGAAGCTATGTCTAAAGAAGTGACTGACTTGAAATGACATTGTACTCAATGGTAGGTGGGTTACCAAGGTGACACAGAAATTTGGCTGGAAGAGGGGAAGCAGGAGAGGGAGAAGCCCAAAATACAGGAACATCTTACACGATATCATCTCAAGAGTCAACTGCAACAATACATAAAAAAATTCAAAGTTGCCCTACCTAACACAAACCCACAGTAGTAAACAGATAGCTGTTTACAATGCCAGTGCCCAGTGAAATGATTTGTTTGAAATCAAACCCACATTGCAGATAATATTTTTAAAATGTGTGTCTTAATCGAGTTTCTTCGGGCTTTGAGTCTACAAATGATATGAACAAAAACAGAAGGCCAGTAAAAATATATATTTATCCATCTCAGCTTGGCCTTTCTATGCCTTGAAAGGAAAACAACTAGGACACAATGTCCACGCTCTGTCTTATGTATTAAGAAATTAAAATTAAGTGAATCCACTATCCAGAAAAGGTTAATACATATCCACTAGTTTCTACTGCTTCCCATTTTTGAGCAATGTTGAACAGATGGTGCTTAATAATTATTCTCCTTTCAAATTGCCCAATATATATAGGTTTAACTGAAGATTCAGATTTTATTATCTCTGAGAAAGAGATCTAATCAAATTCAAATGCCATTTTTAGATTAAAATGTTAAAAAGGCATAGGATGGAAGAACAAGAGAGGAAGGAGGAAATCAATTGGTGTGAAAACAGGAGGGAGAATTCCAACATCTATTCAAAGTATCCGCTAAGCATGTCTAAAGACATGATGAAGACTGCAAATAGGATCAGTGCACAGGTCATGATTTCCCAAAGGCTTTATTGGATTTCTTCTTCTCAAAGCCTGGCTTCAAGCAGAGAGAAATCTTAATCTTACTGTTGATGGTGCACTTTTGTGTAGGTGCATGTGTGTGAGCATATAGTGATGTCTGCACAGGAGCAGAACATGGTAAAAAGTTTTTAAAAATCAGCTACAATTCCAAGTTCTCCACTCAAGCAATTGGTTACTTACAGTTTCTAGAAATAGTTATTTGCTTTTTTGTATTCAAAATCTAAGCAAACAATGGGCAAGCTCAGAAACATGTAGTCCAAAAATATGCATATTTAGTTGGAAGGAAGTCCCAATCCTTTTTCTTGATACAGGGCAGTGGTTCTCAACCTGTGGGTTTACCAGCTGTTGGGCTTACTGGGAGTTGAAAGTCAAAACATTGGGAGACCTACAGGTTGAAAACCACTTATATAGGCACTCATAGGAAACATACATACAATTGCAGCCCTAATCATTTTAAATAATCTACAATGCAAGGCTAATAAAGCCATTCAAATGTGAAAATAAAGGTTCTCATTGTGAATTACAAACCAGTGACTCTGGTTTACTTGTGTGTACTGGTGGTGCAGCGGGTTATACCACTGAGCTACTGAACTAGCTCTGAAAGGTCGGTGGTTTGAATTCAGGGAGCGGGGTGAGTTTCCGCTGTTAGCCCCAACTTCTGCCAACCTAGCAGTTCGAAAACATGCAAATGTGAGTAGATCAATAGGTACTGCTCCGGCGGGAAGGTAACGGCACTCCACATGACCTTGGAGGTGTCTACGGACAACACCGGCTCTTCGGCTTAGAAATAGAGATGAGCACCAACCCTCAGAGTTGGACACAACTAAACTTAATGTCAGGGGAAAACCTTTACCTTTACCTTACCATTGACAGAGGGAGCCAGCACGGTGTAATAGTGGTTTGAGCACTAGACTACATTTCTTGAGATCAGGGTTTGAATCCCCAATTGACCATGGAAGTCCACCGGGTACTACGCTCTCTCAGCCTCAAAGGAAAGCAAAGATAACCCCCCTCTGATCAAATCTTGCCCAGCAAACCCCATGATAGCTTCACTTTAGGCGTGACATAAGTCAGAAACAGCTTGAAGGCATACAACACCACCAACAATTGGCAGAGAAGTGCAATCAATATTATGCTTTTAAACTTAAAGGATGAAATGGTCTTTAATGACAGAAATAGGAAGAAACGGGAAGATGTGAGAAATTCTAACATGCATGATCCATAAACTTAGCTGTGTAAGCTTTTCGCCTTCATGCATACAACATCTGTGGTCTCTTCATATTCTGACTTCCTTCTTAATATTGTGCCCTTGCATTGGCTCCACTCCAAACTCTCACATGGTCTCCATGAAGACTCAGGGAGAGTTTAGTATGTATGGTTCCTGCTGTACGGCTTCCAGCTGCCCCTCCCACTAAAAATAAAGAGTTTGTTCCAGAGGGTTAAGCAAAAATGCCAAGTTCTCCCACTGTTTCATTGTAGAGGTGCTTGTACAAGTCAGTGGGAGATGTCTTTCATCAATAGGTATTTCTTCCATGAGAAATGTGATATTAGCTTAAGATCCTGGAACAGTAATATGCTTCTTGGCAATTGTGTAACTATGGAAAGTGCCCAGCCACACTGACCTCCTACAGTGCCCCTATTAGCTGGAGTTTTCCCTTCCCTTTCTTTGTCTGAATACAAGCTTGTCTTTAATGCACTGAAATCATGATGTCTCTCCCTCTTTAGGCTTCTTTGGATCGTAGATATTTTCCTGTTCCATAAAGCTCCCATAAACTGACTACTTTCTTCAAACAATAAGAAGTAAATTTTAAAACCTAATATTACTGAGTAAGAGAAAGGACAACAATGACAACTGCTTTATTATTTAATGGCAGAAAATTTAACTTCTACTAGTAAGTGAGGAACACAATAATACATGTTTATTATTTTATGGAATGGCAGTTTGTAACTTTGAAGAGCATTCCATATACAAATCATAGTGTTTCCTCAAGGTTTTTACAGAGGTGGATTGGGTTTTCAAGGAAACACATGTGGGCTGAAGTTATCTGGCAATTATTTGAGACTAAATCACACCCTTAAGGTTGTTTAATGCAGTTTGATCCCACTTTAACTGTCATGGCATCCTGGAAACTATAGTATGATGACATGCCAGCACTATTTGGAAAGGAAAGCTAAAAACATTGTAAAATGTCAGCTCCCACCACCCATAGCATTGAGCAATATGGTTAAAGTACTATCAAATTGCATTATGTCTACAGTGTAGATGGACCCTATATGTAACTTAAGAAAACCCTTCACAGGGTTGCGTAGTGCAGCTGCAGTCCTAAAAATAGAGCAGACATATGCACATTCAGTTAAAATGTGTGTACGAGGGTTATCCAGAAAGTAAATTACATTTTTGAATTAAAAATGAACAAAGTATAGGAGAAAACATTTATCATATGCAGTTGAAAGCCACACCCAAATACCACTTCTCAACATAGTCGCCATTCAAATCTAGGCACTTATCATAGTGATGAATGAGCTTGGCAACTCCTTCCCCACAAACCTCTGCCACTTGCGCCCTCAACCAGCCGATCACCCCTTCCTGTGGCTGCGCATCGTCGCCAAAATGCTGCATTGAGGACTCAAGCGGCAGAGTTTTGTGGTGAAGGAGTTGCCAAGCTCATTCATCACTATGATTAAGTGCCTAGATTTGAATGGCAACTATGTTGAGAAGTGGTATTTGGGCGTGGCTTTCAATTGCATATGGTAAATGCTTTCTCCTATACTTTGTTCATTTTTAATTCCAAAACGTAATCTACTTTCTGGATAACCCTCGTATATTTCTAATTCCAAAAGAATGTTCACCTAATTTGGTTTTGTGTGTGTGTGTGTGTGTGTGTGTGTGTGTGTGTGCTTGGCAAGCAGTTTTAACAATAAGTCAAAGTGAACTTAAGAGGTTAAATAAACCTGAAGCAAACTAGAGATATTTGAAATTGTATGCAAACTCAAGACATGAAAATACAATGCAAGATCAAACACTCAAGTTCTATGCCATTTTCAGTAACTGAACAAGGAGCTCCTGGTGGCGCAGTGGGTTAAACCCTTGTGCTAGCAGGACTGCCAACTTGAAGGTTGGGTCGCTGATCTGAAGACTGCTGGTTCGAATCTGACCCAGGGAGAATGTGGATGAGTTCCCTCTATTAGGTCCAGCTCCATGAGGGGACATGAGAGAAGCCTCCCAGAGGGAATCTCCCTTGGGATAGAGAAAGACCCGGTTTAAATAAGTTTGACAACATGCAAAATGTGAGTAGATCAATAGGTACCGTTCTGGTGGGAAGGTAACGGTGCTCCATGCAGTCATGCTGGCCATATGACCTTGGAGATGTCTACGGACAACGCCGGCTCTTCGGCTTAGAAATGGAGAGCACCAACCCCCAGAGTCAGACATGACTGGACTTAATGTCAGGGGAAACTTTTACCTGTACTTACCTATAGCAGGATCTTGTTTGGTAGACATATTCATTCTCTCTCTCTCTCTCTCTCTCTCTCTCTCTCTCTCTCTCTCTCCCTCTCCCCACCCCCCCATATAAACATCTATGCAATTATGTCTCCTCTTTTTTCCTCCTTTTTGGTAATGTATATCTTACTGCTACTTATTATTTATTCCCATTATTTAGTTCCTGTCTTTTCTCCTCCATTAGGACCCCAGGCAATTCACATGATTAAAAAGCAGATAAAGATAAAAGCACGATAACCTATAATACTAAAACACAATTAAACAGATTATTATATTGAAACAACCACTGCACTAAAAGCACTTTAATACTTTAGTACTGGCAAAGCTCTGATACAATTCAGAGCAGCTATGGAAGGAACTGTAAAAAAATTCAGAACAGCTGCCTTATTTATGGGTTGATTCAAGTGAATGGCTTTGAATGGCTTTACTCCCAGGCCAAGTAAGTATACATATATTCCACTTTTGACAACAACTCTCAACACATATTTTAATGGTATGGTTGAGCCTTGCTTCAGCATTTTTGAATTTCATGGACTTCAATAAAAAGAAGAACACTCCAATTTCAATAGGAAAGTAAGGATATGATATATTATACTATACAGGTTGAATCTCTCCCTTTAAAAAAAGGCTTTGAATCAGAATTTCTTTCAGATTTCAAATATTCTCAGATTATAGAATACCTGTATTTGTGGTGTGTGTAGCGGAGTGAGCTCCCTCTGTTAACCCCAGCTTCTGCCAACCTAGCAGTTTAAAAACATGCAAATATGAGTAAATCAATAGTTTCCACTCCGGCAGGAAGGTAACGGCGCTCCATGCAGTCATGCCGGCCACATGACCTTGGAGGTGTCTACGAACAACGCCGACTCTTCGGCTTAGAAATGGAGATGAGCACAAACCCCCAGAGTCAGACATGACTGGACTTAACGTCAGGGAAAACCTTTACCTTTACCTATGTATGTACGATGGTGGGTCAAAAAGTAATGCCGCATCGCTCTTTTATTTCTTTCACAGCTACTGGACTATCTATACATGATATGATAAAGGTAACCTTAGTCTACTGATATAGTCTTTTCTTTTTTCAGATTGACTGATTAGAACCATGAATCTGAAGCTAAAAGAAAGAGTCATCATTGAATTTCTGGCAAAAGAAGGTTCTGCTCCTAAGGAAATCCATAATCAATTGAAGAATGTATATGGGAACGCTGTAATGGATATCAGGATTGTGTGGCATTGAGTGTAAAAGTTTGAAAACTGAGAAACGGAAACATCAGCAAAGATGCAAATTGAGAACCCTGATCACGATAATGCATGCCCACATAAGTTATTTTTCACAACCTCGGTGATTGCCAAAATGGGCTGGTCAGTAGTGCCTCACCCACTCTACAGCCCTGATTTGGCTCCTTCTTACTTGTTTGGACTTCTGAAGGACAACCTACGTGGTTTCAGAGTCAATGATTTGAATGATGTTGAAACAGTTTTAAAATCATGCGCAATGAAGCAAAACCCTGAATTTTTCCAAAATGGTTTTTGATGCCTAGGTTAAATGATGAATTTTTTCTCAAAGAGCTCTGATGGGAATAGTGAAAAGCAGGAAGTGCGGATAGGTAAAAGGTTAAGATTTCCCCCTGATATTAAGTCTAGTCACGTCTGACTCTGGGGGTTGATGTTCATCTCCACTTCTAAGCCGAAGAGCTGGCGTTGTCCATAGACACCTCCAAGGTCATGTGGCCGGCATGACTGCATGGGGTGCCATTACTTTTCCGCCAGAGTCGTACCTATTGATCTACTCACATTTGCATGTTTTCAAACTGCTAGGTTAGCAGAAGCTGGGGCTAACAGCGGGCGCTCACTCCGCTCCCCGGATTCGAACCTGCGACTTTTCAGTCTGCAAGTCCAGCAGCTCAATGCTTTAACATGCTGTGCCACCAAGGGCTACCGGGAAGTGGGGATAGATTCTGCTTATACAAGGCCCCTGTGAAAAAACAACGTCCAAGATGCTTCTGAACAACACATAGGGGTGGTGGCGGCGGGTGTCATCCTGAGTATGGCATGAATATGACTGTGAAATGACCCCATTGCCTGCCACGTGTATACAGCTCAGACAGAATGAAAAACAAAACAAAAAACCTTCACAATCTTTTTCCATAGATCCTGTATAAGTGGAGTCCTCTCCTTTTTTCTTTCTCCTCATTCCCTCCATCAGGGATACCTGAGGGAAAAGTGAGTGCCGGGTGTGAGATTAGCCTCCTTTCCCCAAAGACAGAGGAGGGTTTCTGGTCAAAAAGTTTCATTTTGGGGCATTATTTCAGCTGTCTATGTACACAAAACTCAACCTGTATGTGTTGTTGAAGGCTTTCATGGCCGGAATCACTGGGTTGCTGTGAGTTTTCCGGGCTGTATGGCCATGTTCCAGAAGCATTCTCTCCTGACGTTTCTCTCACATCTATGGCAGGCATCCTCAGAGGTTGTGAGGTCTGTTAGAAACCAGGCAAGTGTGGTTTGTATATCTGTGGAATGTCCAAGGTGGGAGAAAGAACTCTTGTATGCTTGAGACAACTGTTAATTAAGCAATTGACCACCTTGATTAGCACTGAATGGCCTTGCAGCTTCAACACTTGGCTTCTTCCTGCCTGAGGGGATCCTTTGTTATTCACTAAGAATATCCAACAAATGCTACCTTCAGCAAAGGACAAGAGGGATCCTCCCACCTCTGCAGGAGTCTACCTTATACCATACAGCTGTGGACGAGTCTACAAAAGCAGCATTGCCCAAACATGAATCAAGGCACTGTAGACTAATTCAATCAGAGAAGTCTGGCTACCAATATTTAAAAAACTCTAAAATCAGGACAGTAAATAAAAAAAATCACCCAGAAAACAGAGGAATTCCAGACACGAATCAATCAGGGCCAGCTAACACCTCCAAACAAAGGATTCCCCCACAAAGGAAGATGCCAAATTTTGAAGCTGCAAGGCCATTCACTGCCAATCAAAGTGGGCCAATTTCACCATTCACACTTGCCTTATGCAGACTAGAGTTCTTTCTCCCACCTTGGACCTTCCACAGATATATAACCTCACATGCCTACCACAGATGTGGGTGAAATGTCAGGAATATGGCCATACAGCCCAAAAAACTCACAGCGACTCAACCTGTATGTATCTTTTTTCACTTATACCAAGACAGTTTGCTCTGCACTGCATCTACCTTCTGGTTTACCTCCTCTCTTTAATGAAATGAGAAAGAATAAACTCCTAATTTTTCTTCGATTTGTGATGAGCCCCTTTAGTTATGACTTCAGTCTTAATTTTTAAACAAGGTAATACCTCTCTCTCTCTCTCTCTGTTTGAATAGCAAGCTTTGAGCAACTATAGTTGGTACTTAATGGGTAATACTGAATGACATGACTAGCGGCCCTACCCAGGTCTCAGGTTTTGGCCTGGAAACCTCAGAGCCAGGGATTATCCTGATTTGTCAACCTTATCTACACCAGAAACAGCAACTCAGCAGGAGAACTGCCATTCTATTGCCTTTCCTGGATCGTTATTTGCTCATGTTGCAACCCATATGATCAGACTGTTAATCAGCTTAAATCCACCAGCTTCATTTTAAAAGTATTTGTAGACTGTAACTTCCACAAGGCAAATTGAACAGTTGAGTCTTCCTTAATTGATAAATATCTAGCACTTGCTTGAAACATGGTTTTTACATTTCACTGACAAAGCTGTTGAAATTAGCAGATTTACCATGTATAACTGTGTGTACTCTGATCTCATGTACAAATCAAAGGCAGATTTAGGGGCTGAAATGTTGGTTTTTTTGCTATGACATATGGATAAGCCAAGAGTTAAACTTTGCAGAGTGCAACAAATATTTTTTGTCTTATTTTTAAAACACATAGAGCAATGATTCTCAACCAGGGTGTCCAGACGTTTTTGGGCTACAACTCCCAGAAATCCCAACCAGTTTACCAGCTATTAAGATTTCTGGTAGTTGAAGGCCAACAACATATTGGGACCCCAGGTTGATAATCATTGGCATAGAGGGACATACTTAGGAAAAGCTAAAGAGAAAGAGAGGATTTGTTTATTTGAGGGGGTACAAATTGCATTGGAGCCCCCACTGGCACAGTGGGTTGAACCGGTGAGTTACTGAACTTGCTGACCGAAAGGTTGGTGGTTCAAATCCTGGGAGCAGAGTGAGCTCCTGCTGTTAGCCCCAGCTTCTGCCAACCTAGCAGTTCAAAAACAGGCAAATATGACGACATCAATAGGTACCGCTCCGGCGGGAAGGTAATAGCACTCTATGTAGTCATGCTGGCCACATGAACTTGGAGGTGTCTATGGACAATGCTGTCTCTTCGGCTTAGAAATCAAGATGAGCACCAGAGTCGGACACGACTAGATTTAATGTCAGGGGAAAACCTTTATTTTTACCTACAAATCACATTGCCAATATTAAAATGTCTCCATCTATACAAATAGAGATAGGGAAGAGAATGTAAATGAAAGAAAAAATAAGAAGGTGACCTGAAAAAAATGTGTTGGGAGGAGAAGAGCAAGGTAAGCAACCTGCCTCTATTATGAACCTAGGACAATGGCAAGGATAAGAACCAGAGAAGAGAATCCTTTCTTAGCATCGCAGGACATGAAAGCAGCAATTCCACCCTATTACATGTCCTTTGTCCAAAACAGAGAAATAAAGATAGTCTTCCTCCCCTTTTTACTTTTTTTTTTCCATTTTTTGACCCAAGAGGTATTCAACAGCAATGTGGGGAGCCCAAAGAATGTAGCACAAGCAGCTACAATCTAAAGCTGTGATTTCCACGCTCTATAAAAACAGTAACACTATCCTTATTGTAGCCCAAAGGACAGGGAGGACCAAGGCAGAGGCAGGCAATACAGAAAGAGCCAGTGAGATAGACAGAGATGGGAAGCCCAAGAAGGAAAGGAAAAGAAATTAAAATAAGGCAAGCAGCCAGGCAAAACCCCAAACCCAAAATCCCATTCCTAGTGCCTTCACCAGAAAGGCAAGGCACAAAAGGAAAAAGGCAAGCCAACGTGTAGACGAACGGTCGATGCTAAATGAATGCACGAAGGAAACGAAGGAAACATATATCGCACACACCCCTATGCTCTAGTAATTCAGGTGCTTTGGACTTTAACTCCCAGGAGCTTCAGATGCCTTGACAAATGATTAGGGATTTTGGGAGCTGAAGTCCAAAACATGGGGAAGAGCAGTGTTTGGGAAACACTAATCTTAAAACAGTTTGATTTCTGCAGCAGCCTGTATGAGGAGCTGAGATGATAAAAGCCATCACTATGAATCCCAAGTTGGCACATAGATATTTGATCATTTTCTATACCTATGCACTTTCAAGATAAAGACAGAAAAGAATAAAGCTAGATACCACCCCATAGTGGTTGCATGCAAATTCCTTATGTGACATAGAGTTTAGTGGGTTAGGTATATCTTGTTATTGGTGTTTTGGGCTGGATACATTGGCAAAATTTAAACAGTCCAAAATATTGCAGGAAGCTATCACATTGGAACTGCAATAGACAATCAGAAAAGTAAACAGTACAGCTTTGTGTAGCACTGCAGTGAAACATTATAGGATTAGGCTATGAAGCAAAGGGGAAACACACAGCAGAAAACAGGGAACTGTGGAAATGACGGCTTCCAGAGAGATGTAAAAGCAGCAGAGAGAGTGTCACTTCAGGGGAACTATTAACCCCCAGAAAGAGAGTAGTTGGGAGTTTTTAGACTGAAGTGATTTCCTTTGTGGGTATGTAAAATATATTCAGACACTTGCATAGAAAAGATAGGCAAAACATAAAAATAAAAATAATAGCTATTATAAAGCGGTGGGGTGTGCAGATTCACAACAGCCTTTCTCCCTTAATGCTTAGTTAGGGGGTTTAAAGAGGCATGAAACAAAAAACAAAGCACAACAAAAATGGGAAAAAAGCAAAATTGGAAAGCAAACCCACTCTGAAAAATGCCTAGCAAGATCTCATCTGAAGTTTATGAGACTAGGGTTGTGGTGGTTAAGCTTTTCAAACAGACAGTGAACAAGACTCAGGAATAGTTTTTTTGCCAAATCCTTTAAATGCACACAGCTCCAACCTTGCTCAATAGTTTATTAGGGAGAGGAGGCTACCCATATTGCCATGAACTCCTCTACTGCTTTTTCATATGTACAGGTCAATGGCTACTTGATATGAGAGACAAAATGGGACATAAAGTACCAAAGAAAACATTGCAATATATGGATTCTGTAATGTAAGATACTCTGTTCTAACTGATTCCAGTTTTTCCATAAAAAAACAAACAAACAAACAAACAAAAACAGGCCACATCTACACTGTTATATAATGCAGTTTATGGGAAGTGTAGATTCATATAATGCAGTTTAACAGCACTGAACCACATATGAGTCTCTACACTGACCATATAATGCAGTTTCAAATAGCATTATATGGCAGTATGGATGTATAATGATCACCGTTATATGTATAGCAGCTAAATCTTATGTCGTGACTGGGACTGGAAGAGTGTCCTCAACTCCATTGGGGAATATACAGAACAGGTTATCTCGAGCATGCAGTTCTGTACTCCACCAGATAGGAACAGCCAAACAGTTGCTACCAACTCTTCTATATGACAAAATTGCTTTCCTCTACATAATGACAGGGCCTGGTTTGCTACAGATAATGGCTCAAGCCTTTTTTCTATGGTGGAGTTTTTCATTCACCTGAGAAGAAAAGACCATTTGCCGAGGTATTCTACCTTTATGATCTGCTGGACAGCCTTCCCCAGTTATGTTTGCTCATGACTGCAATGTTAGCTAATGTTGACATAGAATCTTAATGCAAGGCATTTTCATTAAATCCACTTTAAGGCTGTAGCTGAAATTCCAGAAAAACGCCTTAAAATGATAAAAGCACAAAAGCTGAGGTTCAAAGTAGGACCAGAAAATTCAAGAACATCTGTTGGACTAAAAAGGCTCAAGAAATCTAACAACTTGTAGATGTCCATGATGAAGAGAGATTCTTTAACACCACAAAGGTCATCTATGGACCAGGAAATCATGGCATACACCCTCTATGCTCATCAGATGGAACCAAACTTCTGAAGGATAAAAAATCAATAGCACTATGCTGGAAAGAGCACTACCACAACCTCCTTAACTGCATAACCAACATGGCTGAAGAGGTTCCCTCGCAAATCTCGCAACAACAAACCAGGGATGAGCTTGCAGCATTGCCTAGTTTAGAGGAAGTCAGCAAAGCCATCAGCCAACTGAAAAACAACAAGGCCAGCGGACCTGATGGGATCCCTGCTGAAATTTTTAAAGAGGTGGACCTGAGCTGACACAACAACTCCACCAGCTCATTAAAAAAGTGATAATTCCAGCAGACTTCTGCAAAGATCCCACCACCACCACCCTTTTCAAAAAGGGGGAAAGAACTGACTGCAGAAACTATAAAGGTATCTCCCTTCTAACCTCCGCTGGGAAAATCCTTGTAAGATTCCTTGCAAACCACCTTCTACCTATTTCAGAAGACATCCACCCAGAATGGCTTCTGCCCCTCCAGAGGAACAGTGGATATGATTTTCATGCATGATGGCTCCAAGAATCATTCAGGGAACAAAATCAACCTCTGAACATGGCATTCATTGACCTTGCAAAGGCATTCAACACAATGAATCGCAGTGTTCTCTGGACCATCCTCCAAAAAATCGGGTGCCCTGATAAATTTGTGAACATCCTGCGGCTCCTCCATGATGACATGATGGCAACAGTCTTGGACAGCTGTGGCTCCCAAAGTGACCCATTTAAGATGGAATCAAGTGTCAAACAGGGATGTGTTATTGCTGCAACCTTATTCTCCATCTTCATCACTATGATACTTCATCTTGTTGATGGGAAGCTTCCTACTGGAGTGGAAATCATCTATCGAACAAATGGCAAGCTGTTTAACCTCAGCAAACTGAAAGTCAAAACCATGGTTATAACAATATCTGTTGTAGAACTCCAATATGCTGATGACAATGTAGTCTGTGCTCATTCAGAAGAAGACCTACAAGCCACTCTAAACACCTTTGCAGAAGCATACGAAAAGCTTTGCAGAAGCATATTGAACACTGAGAAAACCAAAGTGCTCTTTCAGCAGGCACCAGCCAATCCCTCTGCAAGCCCAGAAATACAACTTAATGGTGTAATGTTAGAAAATGTTGACCATTTTCGCTACCTTGGCAGCAACCTCTCCACAAAAGTCAACATTGACACTGAAATACAACATCATCTGAGCTCTGGGAGTACAGCATATTTCCAAATGAAGCAGAGAGTGTTTGAGGATAGGGACATTAATAGGAATACCAAGGTGTTTGTTTACAAAGCTATTGTCCTCCCAACCCTGTTATAAAAAATTACACACAAAATTTATATAAAACAATCTATAAAACCTCTCCTGATTAAAACATTATTCAGTAAAATGCAACAAGGCATTGCCTCTGAAAAATTCTGCAAATCTCTTGGGAAGACAGGCAGACAAATGTCAGCATGCTGGAAAAAGGAAAGACCACCAGCATTAAGGCGATGATCCTCTGCCATCAAGTTTGCTGGACTGACTACATTGTCAGAATGGCTGATCACCGTCTCCCAAAGCAGTTACTATATTTCCAACTCAAGAATGGAAAACGGAATGTTGGTGGGCAGGAAAAGAGATTTAAAGATGGGCTTAAAGATAACCTCAAAAACTGTGGCATAGACACTGAGAACTGGGAAACCCTGGCTCTTGAGTGCTCTAATTGGAGGTCAGCTGTAACCAGCAGTGATGTGGAATTTGAAGAGGCACAAATGGAGTGCAAAAGGGAGAAACATGTCAAGAGGAAGGTGTGTCAAGCCAACCCTTACCAGGACTGCCTTCCACCTGGAAATCGATGTCCTCACTGCGGAAGAACATGCGGATCGAGAATAGATCTCTACAGTGACTTATGGACCCACTGCCAAGACACTACCCTTGGAAGACAATCATATTCAAACATGAATGATCGCCAACGAATGCTAGCTAATGTTGACATAGAATCTTATTGCAAGGCTGTAGCTGAAATTCCAGAAAGAGTCTTAAAAATGATAAAAGCAGCTGATGAGCTTATGCAGTCACCCAGAATCAGTTGGAAATAAGCATAGCTAGGGCTATAGTTCATTTTTATTTCAAGAAATCCTACACACTCAAAAAGAAACAAAAAGCATGTTTATTCCAAATGTAATTTATGGAAGCAATAGCACCTTCCAGATTGGTTTGCACTCCAGGATATACAACCTTTTCACTAAAAGAAGTACAGATTATCTGACCTCTTCCGTTATTGCTGAATTGATTTCTCTCTCCTCTTACTGGTGTATTACCTCCTTTATGGAGCACCTTAATTTAGTCATTGTATTACAAACTGTTATGAAAACCTTATTTTGAAGTCAGGCCGCAGGGGAAGAACTAGCAACCCAATGTACTTGAAAATGTAAGAAAAACTGGCCTTTAAAGATTTACACCTCAGAGGGGCCCCAACCTATAAGAATTCAGATTACCATTATATATGAACAAAACCCATGGGTCTGATATAACTGGCATGCTGGCTGGGAGAATATGCCAGCTGTAGTCCAAAAAAGTAACATTACCAATGTTTGTTTGAATTAAAAGTCATAAATAACAATAATGCTTGGATAGAAGGCAGCAGCCACAGAAATAGCAAGTTACAAATGGATAGGCTCAATTGAGAGACTCATCCTTGAATCTTCAAGACGTGAATAGGACAGAGGAATATCAGACATGAATCAATCAGGGGCAGCTAACACCTCTGAACAAAGGATTATCTCAGGCAGGAATGAAGCTTGCAAGGCCATTAATGCTAATTAAGGTGATTAATGACAACATTCACACTGGCCTCCAACAAACAAGAGTTCTTTCTCCCACCCTGGACCTTTCACAGATAGATAAACCTCCCTTGCTTAGTTTTCCAATATACAGTAGAGTCTCACTTATCCAAGCCTCGCTTATCCAAGCTTCTGGATTATCCAAGCCATTTTTGTAGTCAATATTTTCAATATATCATGATATTTTGGTGCTAAATTCGTAAATACAGTAATTACAACATAACATTACTGCGTATTGAACTACTTTTTCTGTCAAATTTACATGACGTTTTGGTGCTTAATTTGTAAAATCATAACCTAATTTGATGTTTAATAGGCTTTTCCTTAATCCCTCCATATTATCCAAGATATTTGCTTATTCAAGCTTCTGCCGGCCCGTTTAGCTTGGATAAGTGAGACTCTACTGTACCTCACAACCTCTGAGGATGCCTGCCATAGATGTGGGCAAAACGTCAGGAGAGAATGCTTCTGGAACATGGCCATACAGCCTGGAAAATGCACAACAGTCCAGTGAATAGGACAGTTGATGAATGAGATCTCTCATTACTGGGTCACCATACATTGAAATTGACTTGACAACAGTCCACAACAACAACAACAGGAACTAATAGGAGCCGCTTAGAGTCCCCTTCAGGTGAGATAAAGTGGGATATAAACAACAACAACAACAAAGCTATTTAACATTAGGTCAACTTTTTTTGTTGATGTAACCCAGCACAGACAACTCAAGACTGCTTTTCAGGGTTTGAGGAATACGTCTTTCACCTCACTAGTTAATATGCTTTCTCCCGTGCACAACATGAGCACTGAGCTACAGTTCATTGCCGAACACAACATGAACAGCTATGACTTGCTTAATTAACCCTGCTGAATATGACTTCAGTTGAAACAAAGAAGCATTCCAAGCTGGCTTTGCTTAGTGGATGGCTTAGCTATTCCAAAGTGGCTGACACCTCTGCCCACTTAAAATGCTCTTCCGGAGTGTGTCATCATGATTCCAGGGCCAAGAACAGTGCCGATTGGTGACTAAGACTTTAATAAATATGATTTTTCTTCCTTTATTTTTTAGGGGTTATTTAACAGAACACATACAAAGTTAATGATTGTCCCTGTCTAATTATGCTAGTTCCAATCGCTGCTTCATAAAATCATAGCGTTGGAAGAGACCTTGTGGGCCATTCAGCCGAACCTCCTGCCAAGAAGCAGAAAAATCACATTCAAAGCACCCCTGACAGATGGCCATCCAGCCCCCCCTCCACCACTCATATGGTACATTTCTCAAAGTACATTTTAGAAAGGTAACATATAAATAAACATTTGGATCCTGTCTCAGAGCAACTCTGATATTTGTTGAATTTATTCCCTTTTTAATAATAAAGGAATACATATATTAGGATTGTAAAGTAATCAGAGATGACTTCAAGGTAAAGGTAAAGGTTTCCCCCTGACATTAAGTCTAGTCATGTCTGACTCTGGGGGTTGGTGCTCATCTCCATTTCTAAGCCAAAGAGCCGGTGTTGTCTGTAGACACCTCCAAGGTCATGTGGCCAGCATGACTGCACGGAGCACACCTTCCTGCTGGAGTGGTACATATTGGTCTACTCACAATTGCAGTGCTAGGTTGGTAGAAGCCTGGGCTAACAGCGGGAGCTCTCCTCCTCCCCAGATTCGAACCACCGACCTTTTGGACAGCAAGTTCTGAAGCTCAGTGGTTATTTTTATGGATATGGGTCCCACTAGTTGAAGTGGATCATGCAGTTCAAATGCTGGCGCATGCTAGGTTTCATGCTGCTGCATTGTACCATATTGTGAATCTTGGGGCAATTATGAAATTGATGAATGAGAAAAGACTGTTCTGCACAACAAAAAAATCACTTTCAGCATTCAACTTTTTAAAAATAATGCAAACAATGGTTTTAGCTACTCCCAGAAAAGAGGAACACAAAACTTTTTTTAAACATGTAGCTACCCTGTTTCCCTGAAAATAAGACATCCCCAGAAAATAAGACCTAGTAGAGGTTTTGCTGAATTGCTAAATATAAGGCCTCCCCCGAAAGTAAGACCTAGTAAAGTTTTTGTTTAGAAGCATGTAGGATCAGTAAATGTACACATCATAGATTGTTGCACATGGAAATAAAGGTAGTACCAAGAAATAATAATAATGTAATAATCACTTTATTCTTGTATCCCACCTCCATCTCCCAGAAGGGACTCAGGGCAGCTTATACAGGGATAAGCCCAACAACAACATAAATTAACATACAAACAGAAAATTAAAACAATAATTTAAAAACAGTATAGCAATAAAATATATTATAGAAATTCTTGAAAGGATTCACAGTTTGGTTATGCTGGTTTGTGATGACAACTACTGTACAGTAGATAATAAATTTTCATTTATAAAAAATTCAACCATAAATGTGAATTCTTCTTTGTGGAAAAATAAGACATCCCCTGAAAATAAGACCTAGCACCTCTTTGGGAGAAATAATTAATATAAAACACTGTCTTATTTTCGGGGAAACAGGGTATTATAGCAATTCACTTCTTTGCTGGGAGTCTTCCCATTATGTTGTATGCCTTCAAGTCATTTCTGCCTTATAGTGACCCTATCACAGGGTTTTATTTGCAGGAATTGTTCAAAAGGAGTTTGCCTTGGACTGCCTCTGAGGCTGAGAATGTAACTGCCAAAGATCAATCAGTAGGTCTTCATGGCTGAGTGGGGATTCAAACCCTAATCTTCAGAGTTATAGTCCAACACTCAAAGCATTTCATTATACTGACTGTCTTTAGGATTACAATTGTAACTCATTAATTCAAAGAAGCTACTTTATAAGCTCTGCAACTGGATTTCATTGGCAGAAAGGCCAAAGCCACTCTGGACATTTTCACAATTTGAAGGCTAGCAGCATCTCTAGCTTTGCATAATGCAATACTCTGATCACAAGAGACCTGTTTTTCATTTAACACCGGTATTTCTCAAATGCTGTGCTATGTTCAAATGTCACTGTTTGCTCAGTGCTGAAAACCCCTAGCATTCAATTTGCCAGTAATGTTTAGTTTTCAGCCTCAGGCTTTGATAAAAGGAAATATCTGTATTTCTGTGTTTGCTTATTAATTACAGCTTTCTCCCGGATTTTATTTCAGTGTACTCAAATGGATCTTATCCACCACAAAATGAAATGTGAAAAGTGCAAGAACAGTCTTTCCCCGAAAATAAGAGAGTGTCTTATATTAATTTTGGCTCCCAAAGATGTGCTAGGTCTTATTTTCAGGGGATCTTATTTTTCCATGAAGAAGAATTCGCATTATTGTTGAACAAAAAAATTGAACATTTATTATATACTGTATAGTAGTTGTCATCACAAACCAGCATAACCAGACAAACTGTGAATCTTATCAATAATTTCTTGTTTCTGCCATTATTTCCATGTACAACCATCTATGGTACGTACATTTACCATTCCTGTATGCTGTGATATTCTATTTGGCGGGCATGCTTCCAAACAAAAACTTTGCTAGGTCTAACTTTTTGGGAAGGCCTTATATTTAGCAATTCAGCAACACCTCTACTAGGCCTTATTTTCTGGTGATGTCTTATTTTTGTGGAAACAGGGTAATAGCCAAAGTGATAATCTCTACCTTTAGCAACCCATTCTTTTGACACCTTAAAAGAATTCCTCCACATTTATTCACAATTTAACTGATGCATTTTGATCAAGAATTCACTACAGTAGGAATTAGGAAGATTACAGAGTATGTAATACCCATATTGAGCTTTTTCCATTACAATGATCAGGTAATGGGGCAGTGACACAAACATATAAGCACAGCTGGAATATTACAGTGATTTTTGGGGGAAATTGCAGTATCTCATCTCTGATGGAAAACACTAGTGAAAGCTCTGTTGATACAACAAAAATGAAACTCATACACAATTGGATGAACTTGCCAGAAGCAAGAAGCAATTCATTTTTCCCATTATATCCAGCCTGGTCACTGTCCTTTCCTTCCTCAGCATTTTCACTGTATCATTTTCATGAGTGCAGAAGGAGAAACCAGACAGTAAAAACCATCACTCAGCCAGGCAATTTCTGCACACGGTTCGGCTCCTTAAATCTCCATAAAGTCAATATAGCACTGCTAACTGCAGACATGACAACAGCCTTAATTGGTTTCAGGAAAAGACCTTAACAGATTATATGGCCTTTTATCAAAACAATAATTTAGGTCTATGTGTTCTCATCAATGATGTCTAAAGGAAAGGTGTAAAACAGAAACAGATGCAGGTGCATGGACTGTTCACAAATGCTAAACTGAGTTTGCTATAGAATGCGAAGACGTCATAAAACAAAGAGGCTGTTTAACTGGTGCAATGGGATAGTTTGAAAAAAAGATCACTGGATGATGCAGCTGGTCTTAGATTATGATTTCTAGGACATTAATAACTGCCACTTTTGGCTATGTAAATGAGAATACTCTATTGCATCCAGAGAAGGCCAGGGAAATTAATGTAGAGACTACGCTGTAGATGTATTTCACAACATACACTTAAGATTGTTCTCCATGTTGCCTATATCTAGCAACCATCATTGTGCTTTTATAGTTAGCCAACATCCTGACATGGTAGTGTGCTATCATCCCAGAAACTACAAACCAGACATTAAGCACAATTACTTATATGTTGAATAAACTTACTTCATTATAATTTTCTGTATATTAAAAGTATTTGTATTCTCCCACCACAGAAGTGAAGGCAAGACAAATGGGGTTCTCGTCTAGATTCTGATTTGATTTAGTGTTGCTTATCTTCAGCATGCTGGCTGTATCATCTCTATTCAGACCATGCTCTGGGATTAGCTCAATATACTAGCCAAATTCACAAACAGAGACATGGCAGCAATTGCTCGAAAGTAACCACTGTCACTCCAACTTCCTTGCCCTCAATAAAAGTATCCCTCTTATAATGTATGTCATTTTAACATCTGGGTGTTGGGCTCATCACTGAGAGAAACGGATGATCAGAACTGACAGTAAGAGGTTATATTCCAGGCAACTGGCGAAAGATGTTGAGTAGGCCAGATTTCCAGCAACCTTGTACTAACCCCACAGCATTATTTTGCTCAGGCCTGCAAGCTCCACCTAGGCATTTCAGTTTCCCGATCCCTTGATAATTCTGAGTATTCATTATCTTCAAGCAGAAGTAGGCTACTCCCCCTGGAAAACTATGAAGTATGGCATTTAATACTTAGAGGCAATCTCTCAGAGGCTGCATGTCAGTTCTGGGCAATGATTCTGTCTTCAGCTGACCATTTCTTCTTCCTGTTAAGAATGGGGAATGTCCAACAAAAAGTATTAGGGAGAACAGCATGTCTGAGATCATCTCAACAGTGGAATGGGAAAAGAGGAGGAATGATGGTGATCATAACTCCATTCCCCTTTGCCACCTGCACACATATTAGGCAGAAAGCTATGGGTTGCCCATCCCCTTAGAAGTCTGCTCCAATAATCAAAATCAGCCAGAATATTTTATTCAGTGTAAGTCATTGTCAGAGCTTAGGAAACTTACAGGGTTTTTTTGGACTATGGCTCCCAAGAGTCTGTTAGTTCTGGCTGCAAAGGTCATGATGGCCAGAGAATTTAGAGATCTGTATTCCAAAAAAACAAAAACAACTTTTGGCCTTTGGGATCATCATGCCCCCACCCATACATGACGTTAACACTTAAGAATATTGCAATTTTAATTTTTATCTCTGGCATTTTGAAAGTGTTTACCTATTGTGCATCACTTTGGGGGGGGGGGGGTGTCCCAGTGAACTAGGAAGTGATATATTTGCTATTCACACATAAACATTGTTACTGTTGTTCTTGCCGCTGTCTGTCTTCAAGTCATTTCTGACTTATGGCAACCCTAAGACAACCCTATCATAGTGTTTTATAAGACAGAGTGTGCATGACTCACCCACGGTCCTAGTAGCTTTGAATGACTTCAGAGTCATTCAAACCAATACACTACACTGGCGCTCTCTCTCTCTCTCTCTCTCTCTCTCTCTCTCTCTCACACACACACACACACACACACATCATGATAAACTTTAGGACATAAGAACCCTCTACAGAAGGGAGGTTTTTCTTGAAATGCTTCCTAATGACATTGAGTGCAAAAACACATTGAGTGCCGGCCATTGGCTACTGGTTAGGTTGTGGTGGAGTTATGTCATGATTATATATATATATATATATATATATATATATATGCATCAGTTTTATTGTAATTGGAATGTATTTTACGTTGTTGTCTTTTATTGTACATTACTGGGCTTGGTCCCCATGTAAGCCGCCCCAAGTCCCCTTGGGGAGATGGGGCGGGATATAAGAATAAAGTTGTTGTTGTTGTTGTTATTATTATTATTTCCATAAAAACCTCAATGTTCTCTTAATAAATGCCTTTCTCAAGCACCATGTGTATTAAGAACACTACATAAATAATAATGGCTTCAGTGCAACTAAAGTTGGTGATTGTAACTCAGTTTCACTGGAAGCAATAAGTCTTATGTTTATTATGAGCAACTTGGTCAGTTCGTGAACTGTGGCTGGATCAGGGCCACCATTTATGAAGCATCATCTGTGGTCTACTTTGTCAAAGTCCTATTTTTATTATTTTAAGGGTCCAACACAAGATCTTGGCATGTATTCCATCCAACCTCTGGCTTGTAGTGTTTTATACACAGTGGCTGTTCTTACTCCTTTGTACTAGCAATGATCCAGCCAAGGCAACTGAGAGTGCAATCCTTTATATGTTTATCCTAAAGTACATCCTACTGAATCCAGTGGAGCTTTCTCGCTAGGATGCTGAAATCAGGCTGCAGCTCCATTGGACTTGAAGGTGGCTAGACATAAATAGGATTGCATGCCTCATCACGGGAAGCTGCTAAAATCAGATGCACATTTGCTCTATAAACTGAAGGGACATCAATCAATGGTGTTGGTGGCTCCCATGTGAGTATGGTAGTGTATTTGCTATAGCTTTGTAAATGTATTCTGGGGACGAGGTTTATCACCATGGATAGTTCCTTTAAAGACTATATTAAAACCCATAACAGATTCTAATAAGTATAGAAGGACTGAGACAGAAAAACTATGAACAGAGCCTCTCTTTCTTTTGTCTTCCTGGACATTTGGGCATCACCCATGGACTGGACTACCACTATAGCACTGATGGGTGGGTGCAAATCCCGGGCCAATTAGGCCGACTTTTATCCCTGCACATTTCCTAGAGGAATTGGAGCAAGCAGTTCTGTATTTAAGCAGCAGTATAAATGAGATTCTCTCCTCCTGAATTATAATTAAAGGCAATTGGAGCCAAGACAACGAGTCCATGCAGAAAGAGAGCTGCAATATTGGACATGGATTTTAATTAACAGAATGAACCACATTTAAATACTGATTGCCATTCCCATTTTAACCCCCACCCCTCCCCAATTTACTGGAAATGTTTTTCAGAAAGGCCCTGGGGCCTGGAGTGGGGGGACGAGGAGATGCCAAGAATCCCAGGCTGTGAACTGAAAGACACTGAACACCTCAATGGATTGAGCTGTAGATGATAAATACAATTTATTTCTGAGTGAATCAATATTTCCCAGACTCTATTAAGACAAACATTGTGTTTTGTTTAAGCCCTGCTAGGATGCATTTGTACTCTGTCACATACATTGTTATAAAATACTAGCTGTGCCCTGCCACGCGTTGCTGTGGCCAATTGGAATTGCACTGAATAGCCTCGCTGCTTCAAAGCCTGGCTGCTTTCCATATAGGGGCATCTTTCCTTGGGCAGGTTGAAGCCTCATGGCTTCAAAACCTGAGGGGTTTCTATCTAGGGGAAATCTTGGTTAGCTAGGTTGAACAGCAGTGAATAGCCTTGCTGCTTGCAAGCCTGGCCACTTTCTACCTTGTGGAATTCTTGTTTAGCCAGGTCGAATAGCAGTGAATAGTCTCAGTGCAGCAAGTATGAATGCTGCAATTAGTTACCTTGATTAGCATTTAATGGCCTTGCAGCTTCAAAGCCTGGCTGCTTTCTGCCTGGGGGAATCCTTTGTTGGGAGGTGTTAGCTGGCCCTGATTGTTTCCTGTCTGGAATTCCCCTGTCTTCTGAGTGTTGTTCTTTATTTACTGTCCTGATTTTAGAGATTATATTGTTCTGTATTATTATACCACAGTAATTATTACATATTATATTTATAATCTTATATTATCTGCTTAGAACAGGATTATATGAGCCCCCTTCTACACAACTGAACTGGATTATATGGCAGTGTGGACTCAAGATAATCCAGTTCAAAGCAGATTATCCTGCCTTGGCATTCAGGATTATATGGGTGTGTGGTAGGGCTTTGAGTCTACACTGCCATATAATCCAGTTCAAATCAGATAATCTGTATTTTATAGGCAGTGCGGAAGAGGCCTGATTGAAGAGGCCCTGGGCGCCATTAAATGGCTAAGTGGGTTGCTAGGAGACAAAGTGGGTGGAGCTTAACCTTCTAACTGGCAGCAATGGGAAAAAACAGTTCTTCCTCTTCCTCTAATTAGGACTTTATTTTTATTGTTTTTCTTAATGAAAGATGTATGTTGGATGACTATGTATTTTGTGGTCAAATTTGGTGTGATTTGGTTCAGTGGCTTTGTTGTTTACTCCAAAATAAAACGAACATAACATTTATATATATATATATATATATATATATAGAGAGAGAGAGAGAGAGAGAGAGAGAGAGAGAGAGAGAGAGAGAGAGAGAGAAAGGCAAGCTGTGTTGATGTCATGGGTCACTTTTGTACATCATTAGACCTTTAATAGTGTTTGGAACTTATTAACCACAACATGCACATAAGGCTGCAAGTGTTAACTAACCCACTGACCCACATATTCCATGTGGTCTCATGGAATAAAAGAACCAACACCTGCAAATGTCCCAGATTGGCTGGCAACACACAATTTTTATTTGTCATAGACAACCAGAGGAGGTAATGTACAGATTTGATTGAGCGTGCCTCTATCCATCCCACTACATTATGAATTATGGATATTAGCAATACATAATGTTTTCTGTATCATATGCAGGTCTATAATATCATATGTCTGTTTAGCAGACTATTAAAGAAAGTAGGATATCAGTGAGTAGCTATCTAATTCTGCAACTTTGTGCGTTCATTAATCCAAATGAAATTAGTACGTGTGTAGTAGAAGCAACTGTGTTCAAACTCAAGTCAATTGATATTTCAAATGGCTTTTCTCATTAAATTTCCCGATCATTAAAATTCTGATGAAGCAGTAAAAATGGAATTATTCTATTATTTAATTCAAAAACGGATTATCCTAATGTTTCAAATGGCAAAAATAAAATATTAGATCATAATTATGGAGAGTTACTATCATCTTCATTACTTATATGATAGCAACTGATACACTTGGCCGTATTCATTGAATGGGACCAGTTTTTACCTCCTGAGGAAATCTATCTGATTTCAAAAAGCAGCTAATGAGAAAAAGCTATGCTTGCTATATTTTCGGAACACAATGTTACTTGTGAAATATATTTCATGGCTGAGGAAAAAAAAAACCTTTTAAACTACAGTAACAAAATTGATTTCACAGATATTTAAATGCTCATGAGACATCTACTTTAAAATAATGTTGCTAAGATCAGAGAGGAGCATTTTTCTTACAACTCAGATGTGTTTTCTGGAAAAAAAATTAGTTATGCATATTTTGTAAAAAGCATTATAGCATAAAAGTGCACCACCTCAGATGAACGTTTATCGGCTTGTTTTAATGAGACAATCTCTGTAGTGATTAGCCAATGATCTGAACTGTGATATTTACTCTTTTTTGACTTATACTCTGATAGTGTATCACATTACATACCCCTTCGAATCTTGAATCCCACCACAATCTAGAACTCTCTGTCTAGAATTGTCATGGACAGCTTGGAAAGCATGGATGAGGATGAGTGTCCAACCTCCCCTTTCTGAGAAAGGTCTTGGAGTATGTTGTGGCCTTCCAACTCCAGTATTTTCTGGATTATATGGATTATTTACACTGATTTCAATCTGGTTTCAGTCCTGGCTGTGGAACAGAGACAGCTTTGGTCACCTTGGTGGATGACCTACGCAGAGCTAGACAGGAGGAGTGTGTCCCTGTTTGTTCTTCTGGATCTCTCAGCGGCTTTTGATACCATTGACCATGGTATCCTTCTGGGTCGTCTCACTGGGATGGGACTGGGAGGCATTGTTTTACAGTGGCTCTGGTCCTTCCTGGCGGGCCGTACCCAGAAAGTGGTGCTGGGGACATTGTCCTGTAAGGTTCATCGAGGTTGTTTTGTCCCCCATGTTGTTCAATATATACATGAAACTTCTGGGAGATGTCATCCAGAGTTTTGGAGTTCGGGGCCATCTATATGCAGATGACACCAAACTCTACTACTCCTTTCCACCTAAAGCCAAGGAAGCTGTCCTGATCCTAAACCAGTGTCTGCCATAGGTAATGGACTGGATGAGGACAAACAAATCCAGACAGAGGTAGTTCCTGGTCATTCAGTCATTTGGAAGGGAGACTAGGGAATAGGGATTCAGCCTGTGCTGGATGGGGTCACACTCCACTCCAGGCTCACAATTTGGGGGTCCTCCTGGACTCAGCCCTGAACTTGGAGGCTTAGGTATCTGTGGTGGCCAGGAGGGCCTTTGCACAATTAAAACATGTGTGCCAACTGTGTCAATTCCTTGAGAAGCCAGATTTGGCCACGGTGGCTGTGGCGCAGGCTGGAGAGCAAGCCGGCTGCAACCAGCTGCAATGAATCACTCTGACCAGGAGGTCATGAGTTCGAGGCCCGCTCGGAGCCTATGTTTGTCTTGTCTTTGTTCTATGTTAAAAGGCATTGAATGTTTGCCTATATGTGTAATATGATCCGCTCTGAGTCCCCTTCGGGGTGAGAAGGGCGGAATATAAATGCTGTAAATAAATAAATAAACGCCTTAGTTACATTCTATCTGGATTACTGTAACACGCTCTTCATGGTGCTGCCTCTGAAGAGTGCTCGGAAACTTTAGCTGTAGCGAGGTTGCTAAGTGGGGCTGGCTATAGGGAGTGGACAACCCCCCTGTTGTAGCAGCTTCACTGGCTGCCAGTCTGTTTCTGGGTTCACTGCCCCAACATAAGCTGTTGAACTACACAATTCCGGGAATAATTCAAAGTGCTGGCGATGACCGTTAAAACCCTAGACGGTTTTGGTCCAGGCTATTTGGCCAACCACATCCCCTTGTATGAACTTGCCCAGGCTCTGAGATCTTCAGGAGAAGCCCTTCTCTCGGTCTCACTTCCATCCCAAACTTGGTTGATGGGAACAAGAGAGAAGATTTCTCTCTTGGTAGCTGCCCCTCGACTCGGAGCTCCCTGCCCAGGGAAGCCAGAATGGCCTGCTCCCTGCTATTCTTCTGGCTGAAGGCTAAACCTTTTTAATCAGACAGGCTTTTTAAAGATGGAGGTGATCAAGATGTAGCCAGAAGGTGCTGTGGTTTTATATGCTTTTATCGTTTTAACCTGAATTGTTTTAATATTAATGATGTTTAATACTGTTTTAATATTTATATGGGCCCCTGGTGGCAGAGTGCATTAAAGCGCTGAGCTGCTGAACTTGTGGACCAAAAGGTCCCAGGTTCAAATCCTGGGAGTGGAATGAGCACCTGCTGTTAGCTCCAACTCCTGCAAACCTAGCAGTTCGAAAACATGCAAATGTGAGTAGATCAACAGGTACCGCTCTGGCGGGAAGGTAACAGCGCTCCATGCAGTCATGCTGGCCACATGACCTGGAGATGTCTACGGACAATGCCGGCTCTTCAGCTTAGAAATGGAGATGAGCACCAACCCCCAGAGTCAGACATGACTGGACTTAATGTCAGGGGAAACCTTTACCTTTACCTTAATACTGTTTTAATATTTGCATATTTGTATATTTGAAGTTATATTGTTATGTTTTTTAATTGTGAGCTGCTTTGACTCTCCATGTGGGCAGAAAAAGCAGGCTATAAATAAATAAATAAATAAATAAATAAATAAAATAACAATAATATAATACTGGCGGAAGGCTCAGTGATCGAGCGGGAATCCAGCAGTGCCTAGCAGCTTCCTGAAGCAATGCCCATGGAAGGAGCTACTCTTTATCAGCCTGCTGAACAAGTGCAAGTAAGTTTTTTTCTGAGCAGGATGAGGAAAAGTTAATTGCTCCAGCTTTTGTAACCTTGCGAAAAGAAAGATCTCAGCTGCGCAGGTCTTTGAGATGAGCGTAGAAGACAGCCAGAAACAGGTAACACTTGTGAATTTAGGATTTAAGGAACCGAAGACTGATACCTGAAAGCTGTCTGCAATGTCAGTTGTAGAAGCCAAGACACTGGCCTCTTGTTATTTCATGAATCCTGGATTTACCCTGGACCTCAGTTTACAGACTCGGATTCAGCCTGGTACTCTGGATACTCTAGTAATTGGCTCACAAATCTAGAATGGACATTTGGATTCTCTCTCATGTTATTCTGTGACTATTTCCCTCTCAGTTTGACTATTGGCTTGACCTTGGACTGTAGATTTATGTTCTGCTGGTATTTAGAGGTCAAAGCTTTGACAAGAATAGGTCCTTAGTGGTGGGTTCTTAGTGGATGGGCCAATTTAGTTCATTCTTTTTCTCCAGGGGGCTGCACAGACTTCCAGCAGTTCTCCAATGAAAACTAAAAGTACTAGTGGTCCGCTACTGTGAAACTCCAACTATCTATGTAAAAGATGAATTGTGACTTAGAGACTATTTGTCCCTTTTCATAGCCCAAAAGGAAAAGCCAGAAAAATAGTTTTGGCATGTGCCACAACAATACACTTTGCCTATCTCTGGACTACAGTACTAAGTTCATGTGGGTTTGCTCTTCTTGGCTTTTCCTGGATAATAAATGAATATGGATGTTTCATTCTCCACTACAATGGAAAATGCCCTGTGATACAGTGCCCCCTTTGAATTCACAGAGAATTGGGTTACTGTGAATCTTTTGGGCTGTATGGCCATGTTCCGGAAGCTTTTTCTCCTCAGAAGTTCCAGAAAGCTTCTGGAACATGGCCATACAGCCCAAAAGACTCACAGTAACCCAGTGATTCTGGCCATGAAAGCTTTCCACAATACATTCACAGAGAATTGGTTCTAAGAGCCTGCATGGAAATGAGAAAAATGTGGGTGACCATGTTCCATGTAATTAAATGGTAACGACAGGAGTGGTCACAGGAGAAGTAAAGGTAAAGGTAAAGGTTTCCCCTGACGTTAAGTCCAGTCGTGACCGACTCTGGGGGTTGGTGCTCATCTCCATTTCTAAGCCGAAGAGCCGGCGTTGTCCATAGACATCTCCAGGTCATGTGGCCGGCATGACTGCATGGAGCGCCGTTACCTTCCCGCCGGAGTGGTACCTATTGATCTACTCACATTTGCATGTTTTCGAACTGCTAGGTTGGCAGGAAGACGACCCAATCCTAAAAAGACACACATCCCAATCATATATTTGCATCCGCAGATATATCTAAATCAGTTTAATGGACCTTATATCCAAGTACCTTTGGAAAGGTGTCCAGCTCCAAAGTTCATTCTGCTGCAAATACAAGACATAATTTTCAAAACCACACAAACAACAAAATGTAACACTAATCTGCACAACACATGATCTACCAAGCCAAATGTAGCTACTTCTAAAGATATGGCAGATCAACACATGACTCAGTAAAGATCTTTGTCACATTGTGGGTTTTGCAAAATGAGAAGGGCATTGACTACCTATCAAATTATAATAAGTGGTTGGTGATTTAAATTCAGTGTGCTTTGAACCATAATGAAGGCATGATTTAATAGGAGAATATAGTGAGTAGTCATACATATGACAACCTTACCATCTGGGGGGGGGGGGCAGTGAAACCAATGTATATTATTGCTAAGATGTATATGAAGTTGTAATCAGGATTTTGGATCTCAACCTCTCCCAAAAACAAACTGTTCAGATTTGCATTACCCACAGTTCCACCATGAACTAGAGCAGTGGTTCTCAACCTTTCTAATGCTGCGACCCGTTAATACAGTTCTTTATGTTGTGGTGACCTCCAACCGTAACATTATTTTCATTGCGACTTCATAACTGTAATTTTGCTACTATTATGATTTGCAATATAAATATCTGATATGCAAGATGTATTTTCATTCACTGAACCAAATTTGACACAAATACCCAATATGCCCAAATTGGAATACAGGTGGAGTTTGGGGAAAATAGACCTTGACATTTGGGAGTTGTAGTTGCTGGGATTTATAGTTCACCTACAATCAAAGAGCCTCTTGAACCCCAACAATGATAGAATTGGGCCAAACTTTCCACACAGAACCCCCATGACCAACAAAAAATGATGGAGGGATTTGGGAGGAATTGACAGTGATTTAGGGGAGATTTAGTTCACCTATATCCAGAGAACACTGTGAATCCAAACGATGATGGATCTGGACCAAATTTGGCACAAATACCTGATATGCCAAAATTTGAATACTAGTAGGTATGGGGGGTATTGATTTTGTCATTTGGGAATTGTAGTTGCTGGGATTTATAGTTAACCTACAATCAAAGAACGCTCTGAACCCAGCCCACAATGGATCTGCACCAAACTTGACACACTACCTACATGACCAACATTGAATACTGATGGGGTTGGGGGGTGGGGCTGTTTTTGAATTCTGGGAGTTGTAGTTCACCAACACTCAGAGAGCACTCTGTACCAAACTGGTGATGGAACTAGTAAACTTGCCACACTTTTGCAACCCCCTGAAACCCCTCTTGTGACCCATCCAGAGGTCCCGACCCCCAGATTGAGAAACACTGAACTAGAGTCTTGTTTTGTGTTTACTTTTATTCAACAGAGAGTCTACTCAACAAAGAGAGTACAGGAAGTCTCATTTGTTCCTTACTTCCTTTTCAGAAGAGTTTTTCCAACCATTTCAAGACAAAAGTAAGATGGTTTGAGCCCATGAGCAGGGATATGTACAAGTGAACAAACTTCATATTTCCACATTTAAACACATTCCATCTGGCTGTGAGAGGGTGAGGACTACAATCATGTGTGACAATTCACATGTTAGGCTCATGCATACATTTATGGACTTCTGCTTTGAGTGCATTTTTGTAATGTGTGTATTTTTCTCCCACTGAAGAAAACATGGCCATAGTTATTTTAAAAATGTACTTTTCATAAATATGTTGTACATGTACATTTATCAATCACACTTTTTTGATGCAGGAAGCATATAATAGCTTGCAAACATTCAGACAACCTGTTGAAGGATGCATTTGGGATTATATTTAGGTCTGGATGGTGTGAATTTGATACTGTCTGGTAAAAAATGAACTAAACTGTACTTCTCCTTTCTGTCCTAGCTTTTTCACACTCTACTATGACAGTGAAAAATCAGATCTCAAGTCCTCAGAATCAATAAGCAAAACTGATATATTCACAGAGGTCTAAAAATATTATTGCCCTCACCATTCAGCTCCAGCCTGGCCCTGCGCAAATCTTAGGATGCCACTGAATGTCCCCTAAGTTATCATGACTGTCATTGTTTTAACTATGCTTGCAGAATTAAATGACCCTCCAGGCTTTTTCCTCTCTCCTTCTCACAAGGAGTCATAAGTCTTCTCAAATATAACTGATTTGAGGATCACTGTGAACTGGAAGAAAACAATGACAGACCTTTGGTCATTGAGTTATTGATGTTATACTCAATTCACTGATAATAGGTTTAATTTGATGTTAGGTTTTTAATGCTGTATTCATATGTGGAGTCTTGTTGGGATTTTATGCCAATATTTATCTGTTTTTGAAGGCATTGAATGTATGCCATTGCTTGTTGGAATCTGCCCTGAGTCCCTTTGGGGAGATAGGGAGGAATAGAAATTATTATTATTATTATTATTATTATTATTATTATTATTATTATTAATACTTTATTTTTCTATCCCACCACCATCTCCCCGAAAGGACTCAGGCAGGCTAACATGGGGCCAAGCCCAAAGCAAAAACAAAATATGACAAGTTAAAACCAATATAAACAATATCATCATAACATTCAGATATAATAAACAAATTAAAAACACAAAATACAAAAACACCATAGTAACCAGATAGAGAAAGTAATAAAGACAAATATCACCATCAATGGATAAAATGGGGGCGATCAAGTCAAAAAGTACATAAATTCAAGACCGTTAATAAAGTGCCTGGACAAGTGTCGGGCACTATTATTATTATTATTATTATTAGTTATTTCAAAAGAGACTTTAAAAATATTTATCTCATTTATCTTTAAAAGTTATAAAAATCTGTTTTTTAATTTAAAAAAATTCATTATAGACACAAGCAGAGTCATAAAATCTCAAATGAAATTCCGCTTACATTTTCACTCAATAAAAAAAATCAAACTCTTCTCTAGATTTGGCATGGAAATGGGCTTTCTAAAAATATAATCTACTGTCATAACACTATCTAAGCAAAAACAATATTAATAATTTAAACAAGCACAATCCATTCTAGAAACTTTGATTAATGTATTCATCACAAATTTGCATACTTAGATGCTTGTTCTACATATGGTTGACTAATACCAGATGATTCTTAGCACTTTTCCATTTAAGTAATAACTATTTAGCTTCATTTTATGACAATTAAGAAAACAAGGGTTCCCAACATTATACATTTAATGATCTATTTTATCACAATTTCTGATATAAGCAAACAGGAAAAAACAAAACAAAACAAAAAACAAACCCAAAACACACACAGAAAAAATTCTGACTTCAAAAAGAGACTGAACAAGTTATTCTACTATGTTTGGAAAATTCCCAGAATGATCTTTACACGTAGTTTGCTTGAACTTTTTCATCATGCCAAAGTCCATTGGCTGGCAGATAATATTCACAGTGGCTGAAATTCAGAGTTTATTTTAGTTTGCTTGCTCCAGCTGCAGTAGCCATGCCATATAAAATAATTCTACATGTGACATCACTTGATCTCAGTTGGCTGATTATAAAGAACACTATATATATATACACACACTTAAAACTTATACATTCGTAAACAAATTTGCAATACAGAGTTATGTATATCAAGCTCATATAGTATTTTCACTCTCTATATTACATACTCATATTATATACCTTTTATTACCCCTCACCTAGTGCTATCCCTTCACCCCAGACCAACCAATTGAATTTTAAAAACCTGTTAAAGAAACAATTGAATTTTGGAAATAAATAAAGAACACTTTTCAATGAATAATGGTGATAATAATAATAATAATAATAATAATAATAATAATAATAATAATAATATTGCATGGCAAAATTGAAGGAAAAATTGATGAAGAGGCCTGGATATGGCTTACTAATGTAACATTCAAGAAGGAGACAGAAGGCCTGATTCTTGCAGTCCAGGAGCAAGCCATCAGAACAAATTTAATTAAGGTCAGAATCAAAAAATCAGCTGATGCTCTAAAATACAGACTGTGTAAGGAAGCAGATGAAACCATTAATCATTTCCTCAGCTGCTGAAAAAATATTGCACAGACTGACTACAAACAGAGGCACAATTATGTGGCCCAAATGATTCATTGGAACTTATGTCACAAGTATCACCTGCCAGTTGTAAAGAACTGGTGGGATCACAAACCTGTAAAGGTAGTGGAAAATGAACATGCAAAAATACTGTGAGACTTTCGAATCCAGACTGACAAAATTTTGGAACACAATACATCAGACCTCATGGTTGTGGAAAAGAAAAAAGTTTGGATTATTGATGTTACCATACCAGGTGACACTTGAATTGACGAAAAACAATAGGAAAAACTCAGCTGCTATCAGGATCTCACAATCGAACTGCAAAGGCTCTGTAATAAACCAGTACAGGTGGTCCTGGTGGTAATTGGTGCACTGGGTGCCATTTCAAAAGATTTCAGCCAGCATTTGAAAACAATAAACGTTGACAAAATCACGATCTGTCAACTGCAAAAGGCCACCTTACTTGGATCTGAGCACATCAATCGAAAATACATCACACAGTCCTAAACACTTGGGAAGTGTTCAACTTGTGATTTTGTGATACAAAATTCAGTATAGTAGATATCTCATTTTCTGTGTCATACTGTGTTTTTGTGTCAGTAAAATAATAATAATAATAATAATAATAATAATAATTTATTTGTACACAGGAGAAACATACAAATTACATCAAAGCAGAGTAAGGGAAAAACTGTTATATCTCAAGATGAAAGATGAGGCATCACTTTTCAGATAATCGAAAACATTGCAGTCCTAACAACCTTATCTGTGAGTAAACTGTGGAGCTATCGGAGTTTTGCATCTCTACAACTAGCCATACCATAACTTTCAAAATTACAGACTAAATTTTATATCTTCAATGATAGCCATATACAGACATAATATGACTAAAGCTACATTTATAGGCCACAGAAACCCTAGTAGAATTGAACTACCTTTGTTTTTGTCCAGACCTCAAATCTCGCAAGCCCCAATGAGCAAAGCAAATGTTTGAAATGCTAGAAAATGTAGCCTAAGAACATCTGGAAGGCTATATGATTCCCATCCCCAATGGTAACTAATGAATCATTAAGCATCAGAAATGTGTAATTAAAAATATGATGAAGCTATATACTGTTGGTGGAAATTTTAACAAAAGAAGTAGTTTCATTTCTGAACACACATAACCATAAGTTGAAATCAATATGCTTTAACAAAGATAACCTCATTTTACTTGGAAAAATCAACTCGTTCCATATTTCAAGAAGGCCTGTGTAAGAGTCCGTGTGAAGTGACAAGAATTATAAGCTCGCTTGTCACCAGAATGCCAATGCAAATCTACTATACCATCAGCACATACAACTCAATGTAATAAAACAAATATTTGCTCACAATCTAATGAAACAATGCATTATAAGACAGAGAACATTATTAATTTAATCTGATGTGAAGGACAGCCAATTTAATTGCTTTGGAGGAACAGAGCAAATCCTTACTATTCACACACTGCTTGAGAACATGCAGACCCTTTCAACACAGACAACAGCAGTAATAGTATAATTATAACACACAGCTCAAAGAGGTAAACAAAACTATTGGCTCCCAGCCATTTATTTTTCTAAGAATGGTGGGGCTTATCTGCATATGAGCCTAATCACGAGAGTCCATCAAACAGAAAAACAGGCAATAGCAATACTTTGATGCAGCCAGTCACACCTGCTATTTTAGGACAAAACAATGACCATATCAAAGAAGCCTTGAAAGCGCAGCTGGCAGGCAAAACAGCAATGCAAGCTGCAGTTGAGCAACACAAGTTGTAATCATAAATGCATTAAGCGAGAAGGGAAAAAGAAGATGCTTCCAGTGTCTATGGAATTGTTTTCGTTCCAACTGTAGTGATGAATTCAACAGACAGACACACATAGAGAGCACAATTTTCTCTTTCAAAATGCATTACTGCTCAGTTGTACGCTTTTACAACCAGGCCTCAATACATGGAGTTTCTTAAAACAATTCTTCACTGTAGGAGATCTATTCTTTGCTTTGGTTTGTAGACATTCCCATTCAGCACCACACTGGAGCGAACAGCGCCTAGTGCTACTGGTTGCCTGGCGTTTTCTTCCTGCAGCTCTATTTTCAGTGTTGAAAGATTATCATTGTCATTTATGTAGCCCTAAACAGCTGATCCCTCCAAAGATATTACAGTAGAGTCTCACTTATCCAACATTCACTTATCCAACATTCTACATTATCCAACGCAGTCTGCCTCCAGCCCGGATCCACAGCTGTTTCTCTAGGCAGCAAGGACTGAACTTTTTACACGTTTAATTTCCGACAATGTTCTTACTGTAAGTTCATTTTATGCAATTCTATCTTTATTTGTAGTCAATTTGTTAGTAGCCAATGTTTTTTTAGTCAATGTTTTCAATACATTGTGATGTTTTGGTGCTAAATTTGTAAATACAACAATTACTACATAACATTACAGTGTATTGAACTGCTTTTTCTGTTGATTTGTTGTAAAACATGTTTTGGTGCTTAATTTGTAAAATCATAACATAATTTTATGTTTAATAGGCTTGTCCTTAATTCCTCCTTATTATCCAACATTTTCGCTTATTCAACATTCTGCCGGCCCATTTATGTCAGATAAGTAAGACTCCACTGCACCAGGTTGGGAAAACCAAGCATTGGCAGAAGTGAAAAAACTTTACTATAAAACCTTACTATAAAACCCCCAAATTTGAGTGCAGAGTATGTAAATGACCACTGGTTCCTTCCAGATTGATTTTTGAATGTGGGGAAAGAAAATGTTTGGGATACGTGAAACGAAGTAGAATTATTTTGGAGGAATGCATGACCAATATGAAGAAACATCTGACACTGCAACATTTTGTTGCAGGTCTGACTGTCAGTTATAACAATATGAAAATGGTATTCATACCAGTAAACAAACCAAAACAAATAAAACACAACAAAACCCTTGATTGGTTGAAATACAGTACAAAAGACACATCATTTGCATTCTGCAAACATGCCTTAAGGCAAGCAATAAGCATATACCGGTAAGTAATCTAATATTTTGGCATCAGATAATATTTCAATGTCCCTTCCTGAAGAACAATGTAAATAAATTCTGTAATTTTCAATGGCAATATTAGTAATTCGGATTATGATTTTTTTTAAAAAAACACACATAACTAAGAAGCATACATATTTTTAAATTTTGTCCGTGCTTTCCAGATAAAAGCCTCAACTATACAACCCATCGGATTAGAGTACACTCACTTAATCCAGTATTGGTCCTCATCTGGATTAAGGACCCTTGTTTTATTTTTTAATGATTTTATAAAAATAGCATTAGATACTCACTACAGGCACATTTCAGAATCGCTTTGCTCATTTGCATAAACATTGCTTAGCAACCAATTTGTATTGTATTTCTAAATTCAAAGCATCAGATGGAGAGCAGCTTAATGAAAACATCCTTCAGCACTTTGCTGAGTATTTACATTCCTAGAAGAACATTTTTCTGTGAATGATTCCATGGAGAAAAAGTACAGTACAATCGATAAAGATGATATATGTGTCACTAGGGGAAATGGGTGTGGAAATTAAGCATCTTTGTTATATTTACATATGGAGGGAAACTTCCTATATGAACCTTTCAGCACTGATGAAAAAGGCACTTCAAGTTGACAAAGCCATAATTGACCTGATGGAACAATTTTAGGACCTGGAATTTTTTTTGGTTAGTTTGTCAAATCATAGCATTTTCCATTATATTATTGCCCCCAGGAAACCAAACGCAATTTCTGTTAACTGATATACTTTGCATTCTTCCACCATACTATTCCAGACCCTTCATCATCTTAGAAGCTACAGCAGTAAATTCACATTCAGGTTCCTCAGATAGAAAAGTAAAGCCACCACAGATTCAGACAGATTGACATAGCTTAACAACCAGAAAGGAATTTATGATCTGTTTCCTAAATCAACAAACTAATCAATGAATATGAACAGCTTTTTTTTACAAAAACATCTTACTAGGTGGAAAGGGATAGGAAAGGCACACTAAGCAGTGACAAAGAGACACACCCACATTTCCAGAAAAAGCTGGAAACCATCAGATTGCCTTACTTTGCATCATTTATTTTAGTTGTTGTGGGATAGGGCATTCTTCTGGATACATGGATTTATCTACTAACCACCACTTATCAAGTTAATAGGGATTCTTGGAATAGAAGTCTTTGCTACACAGTCCTGTTAAGAAGTTAAGTTTGGGTAAGAATTCTCTGCGGCCTCTTGGGCATAAAAGATGTGCAAATGGGCTATATGTATCTATCAAGTGAAATGCATTTCACTGTATCTTTAATGGCTGTGTTGAAGAGGGGTTTCCATTGGTGATGCTTGTCAAAAAAGCAACAGCTGCTGAAATTCAATTTTGTACACAGCTGTTGAAAATACAAGACTTTACAGGTGTTGCTCAGCATGGGGTAATGAGGACATCCCAAATAAGCATTCTGCTGCTTCATAGGATATTCCTTCAGTTCCAAAGTTCCAGCATTGTAGTAACTTAAAAATTCAGTTGAGCATTTAGAAATATAGTTCAGGTATCCAAAGAAAAAGGGCAGGCAAAATTATTAAAAGAATGCAACCACAGCAAAAATAATAGATCTAGGTGTTCAATGAAATTCAACTACTTACTCTCTACAGTGCTAGAAATTTGGAAAATTTTCATTGTGGGTACAATTGTTATTTGAAGGGCAATTTTCTTCATGTCAGGAGCGACTTGAGAAACTGCAGGTGGCTTCTGGTGTGAGAGACTTGGCAGTCTGCAAGGACCTGTGGATAAGTCAAGGCTCATTCTTTAGAGAGAAGAAGGCACTAATACTGCCTAAGGGGACAGGCCTGGCCACCAATATAATTTCCCCACCTAGGTATTAAAAACGGCCAGAAGCTGTGCAATAATGGAGAGAACTGAGGGTGGCGGGTGGTGGTGGTGGTGGTGTTTCTTTTAGGTTATCCTGGGATAGATTAAGGCCTTGTCTTTCACCACTTTGATTAGTGGTTCTCAACCTGTGAGTCCCCAGGTGTTTTAGCCTACAACTCTCAGAAATCCCAACTAGTTTACCAGCTGTTAGGATTTCTGGGTGTTGAAGGCCAAAACATCTGGGGACCTCAAGTTGAGAACCACTGTCTTAGAGAAAGCGGTGATTTTTGATAAGAGCTGAGGTACAGTACTGACACTGACTGGTGAATAAGTTAGCCAGGGTTTTTTTAATCCAGGTTGATTGTTTTGACTAAAATTTCTAGACTTATACATGAGTATACAAGCAGTCCCTGAGTTACAAACATCTGACTTACAAATGACTCATCATTAAGAACAGGGCTGGGACAATAGGAAATAAGAGAAAAATAAAAAGAAAAGAAAAATTCACTCCTGGAAGAGTTATTATCATGGGGAAAAGGAGTCTCCACTGAAGTTTTCTCGCCAATCTTTGCTTCCACAACAACAATTTTTTCAAAATCCAATTGTCACAGGAACTGAAAGTAAGGGGAAATCTATTGAATTGGGGCACAGACAGCAAAACGAACTCAACATGGGTGTTAAAACCCTTCCCTATGCTATCCAAAGCTTGTGTGTGTGTGTGTGTGTGTGTGTATGAGTGTGTGTGTGTGTGTGTGTGTGTGTGTGTGTGTATATATATATATATATGTATATATATATATATATGGGGTTACATTTAAGAAATATAACTGTTCTGACTTACACTGTTCTGACTCTAATCTGTTAAGATCGTTTTGAATTCTGCTCTTGTCTTTTGGCTATCTTGCCAAATTTGGTGTCATCTGCAAACTTGTTGATCATGCCTTCTAACCCTTCATCTAAGTCATTAATAAAGAAATTGAACAGAACTAGGCCCAGGACAGAACCCTGCGGCACTCCACTCATCACTTCTTTCCAGGATGTAGAGGAAGCATTGATGAGAACCTTCTGCATTCCATAGCATTGAACCTCTGCAGTTAAAGTGGATTTTTGTGTGTGTCAGGAGCAACTTGAGAAACTCCAAGTCACTTCTGATGTGAGAGAATTGGCCATCTGCAAGGACATTGCCCAGGGGACTTCTGGATGTTTTGATGTTTTTACCATCCTTGTGGGAGGCTTCTCTCATGTTCCTGCATGGAGCTGGAGCTGATAGAGGGAGCTCATCCGTGCTCTCCCCGGGTGGAATTTGAACTGGCAACCTTCAGGTCAGCAATCCAACCTTCAGGTCATCAGTCCTATAGGCACAAAGGTTTAACCCACTGCGCCATTGGGGGCTCCAGTTAAAGTGGCATTAAACTACATTAACTCTACAGTGTAGACCAGTGGTTCCCAACCTGTGGGTCCCCAGATGTTTTTTGCCTACAACTCCCAGAATTCCCAGCCAGTTTACCAGCTGTTAAAATTTCTGGGAATTGAAGGCCAAAACATCCGGGGACCCACAGGTTGAGAACCACTGGTGTAGATGCACCCAAAGATCCGTTTGCATACGGTAGAGTCTCACTTATCCAACATTCGCTTATCCAACATTCTGGATTATCCAATGAAGTCTGCCTTCTGCCTGGATCCACAACTGTTTTTCCAAGCAGCAAGGACTGAACTTTTTACGGATTTAATTTCCGATAATGTTGTTACTGCAAGTTCATTTTATGCAATTCTATCTTTATTTGCAGTCAATTTGTTAGTAACCTATGTTTTGTAGTCAACATTTTCAATACATTGCAATGTTTTGGTGCTAAACTTGTAAATACAGTAATTACTACATAACTTTATCATGTATTGAACTGCCTTTCTGTCAATTTGTTGTAAAACATGATGTTTTGTTGCTTAATTTGTAAAATCATAACGTAATTTGATGTTTAATAGGCTTTTCCTTAACCCCTCCTTATTATCCAACATTTTCGCTTATCCAACATTTTGCCGGCCCATTTATGTTGGATAAGTGAGACTCTACTGTACTCAATTTCAGCAAGTCAGACTTCTATGAGAACCCAAAACTCTGCTTGGAGGTTCCTAAGCAGAGGCTGGATGGGGTTGTTGTATGTTTTCCGGGCTGTATAGCCATGTTCCAGAAGTATTCTCCCCTGACGTTTCACCCACATCTATGGCAGGCATTCTCAGAGGTTGTGATGGCCATTTGTTTAGAGTGCTCTGATTGTGTGTCCCTGCATGGCAGAACGTGGCTGGATTGGATAGGCTAGCCTTTGAGGGGTCTCTCCCAACTCCATTCCTTGAGATTTTGCTTTTTAAAAGTGACAGCCTTAAGTAGGAGGAAACAACAGATGGAAGAAAGGGATGTACCTTTCAGGGGAAAGGGAAATTACAGATGTACTTCAAGGAGGACAAGGTCAGGGCTCAGGGAAATAGAGGAAGAGAAGAGCAAACCCGATTTCGACTCAGTGGGGTAGCCAGGATTTTGGTTCGGGAGGGGGCTGAGTCTGGGTGAGAGAGGATCTACCCTAGCAAACCTTTTGTATCGTTATCCCAATAAAGGTAAATGTTTCCCCTGACGTTAAGTCCAGTTGTGACTGACTCTGGGGGTTGGTGCTCATCTCCATTTCTAAGCCAAAGAGCCGGCATTGTCCGTAGACACCTCCAAGGTCATGTGGCCGGCATGACTGCATGAAGCGCTGTTACCTTCCCGCCGGAGCGGTACCTATTGATCTACTCACATTGGCATGTTTTCGAACTGCTAGGTTGGCAGGAGCTGGGGCTAACACCGGGTGCTCATTCCGCTCCTGGGATTTGAACCTGGGATATTTTGGTCCGCAAGTTCAGCAGCTCAGCGCTTTAACACACTAAACCACCAGGGGATATATATATATATATAAGGAGCCTCCGGTGGCTTAGTGTGTTAAAGCGCTGAGCTGCTGAACTTACAGACTGAAAGGTCCCAGGTTCAAATCCCAGGAGCGGAGTGAGCCCACTGTTAGCTCCAGCTTCTGCCAACCTAGCAGTTCGAAAACATGCCAATGTGAGTAGATCAATAGGTACCGCTCCAGCGGGAAGGTAACAACGCTCCATGCAGTCATGCTGGCCACATGACCTTGGAGGTGTCTACGGACAATGTTGGCTCTTCGGCTTAGAAAAGGAGATGAGCACCAACCCCCAGAGTCATACATGACTGGACTTAATGTCAGGGGAAATCTTTACCTTTATATATATATATATATATATATATATATATGGGATATATTCAGCGTGGTGAACAGATCATGATATGAATAAACAGAACAGGGTTGTTGTATGTTTTCCGGGCTGTATGGCCATGTTCTAGAAGTATTCTCTCCTGACGTTTCGCCCACATCTATGTCAGGCATCCTCAGAGGTTGTGAGGTATGGAAAAACTAAGCAAGGAATGTTTATATATATCTGTGGGAAGTCCAGGGTTAGGGAAGAACTTTTGCCAACGTAAATGTTCTCGCGGACCGCCCTGAGAATTTCAGGGGGGGGGCAGAAGCCCCTCAAGCCCCCCCCCCACATGCCATACTGGAAGCCAGCAGGTGGTGGTTTGGGAAGGAGCATGCAGGGCTTTGAGAGGGAAAATGGATGGGGTGTGAGCAGAGAAAATGGGTTTTTTTTGGGGGGGGGGGGAGGTTTGAAATTTTTTTAAAGCAAACTATGAAGAGTAGTTCCATAGGTTAAAGGTTTTCCCCTGATGCTAAGTCCAGTCGTGACCGACTCTGGGGGTCATGTGGCCGGCATGACTGCATGGAGTGCCGTTACCTTCCCTCCAGAGCGGTACCTATTGATCTACTCACATTTGCATGTTTTCGAACTGCTAGGTTGGCAGGAACTGGGGCTAACAGCGGGCGCTTATTCCGCTCGCGGGATTTGAACCTGGGACCTTTCGGTCTGCAAGTTCAACAGCTCAGCGCTTTAACACTATACATATTGTGAAATTATGGGTTTTTTTCTCAAAGTGACACACCACCCAAGTCATGCTAGGTTTTTTGGCAAATTTTGACACACCAAGTGCAAAAGCTTGCCCTTCACTGGTTTAAATAATAAATGTAAGGCCTTCTCAAGGGCCACCCTGAGAATTTCGGGGGGGGGGGCTGAAGCCTCTCAAGCCTCCCCCCCCCCTTACATGCCAGACTGGAAGCCAGCAGGTGGTGGTTTGGGAAGGGGCATGCAGGGCTTTGAGAGGGGAAATGGATGGGGTGTGAGCAGAGAAAAATGGGGGGGGGGTTGAAATTTTTTAAAGCAAACTAAGAAGTGTAGTTCCATAATGCAAAACTAATTTAGAAATCAGGCTCAATTGATAAACTTCAAAACTGATAAACTTCAGTGGACACTCATGGGGATTTGGTTAATCAGTTAAAATTCATTTTAAGCCTGAAAAATTTCCAGGACCGGGGGTTGGACTCCTAACCCCAATCCCTTGGCTACAGCCCTGGATGTGAGAGATCCTGCAGGCTGGGAGAGAGGCTGGAAAGGCTGAAGAGAAGCCAGGAGGTGGCAACGTTTGGGGAAATGTCAGGCAGGCTGTCTGCACTGGCTGCGGAATCGCCTCTTCCCCATGTGTGTGTCTTCACACCCCGAACTTTGAGGCCACGATGACTTCCAGACAGGGCCCTCCAGCCTGGTGCTGAACGCCCAACCTCCTTGATCCAGCTCCTCTTTTACACAGATGTCGGGCGGTGTGCGGAGAAAGAGGGAGACGCGTCGGGGATTGGCATTCCTGCAGCAGGAGCTGCATCTCTATATGTATGTGTGTGTATATATATACTGTATACACACACACACACGCCCATCAGACACAAAGAGGGGAGGGAGGAGTGCAGCAGCGATGGGAGAAGAGAGAGAGAGAGAGGCGTTTGCCACACTCACCTGCCTCGAGGTTGAAGGAGATCCTGGCCTCGGCGAGGTAAGGGGTGTCACTCTTGGACCGGACTCTCCGGATGGGTCTCCGGTCGATGTCCTCCTCGGAAGATGCCGCCATTAAGGTGGGTACGGTGAGCAGGGTCGCCCGGCGAGCTGGCGAGGGAGGAAGAGGAGCCCCAAGGTGGGAGGAGGAGGAGGAAGAAGAGGAGGAAGGCGAGCAGGCAGAGGAAGGGGGAGGGGGAGAGAAGGAGGGGAAGGGAAAGAGAGAGAGAGAGAGTCAGGAGCAGAGGCAGACAGAGGGAGGGAGGAGGGAGAGTTGAGGAAGGGGGAGAGAGAGAAAAGGAAAACCCGTTAAGGATCTCTGGACTGGAGCTGCTTTGGCAACCCTGCCTTGCCACCCCCAACCTTGCAAGGACAGAGAGTCCCCACCCAGCACCCTGCAGAGCCTCACAAAAGCCTGGTCAGAGTGATTGGGAGTCTTCCCCCCACCCATAATAAAGAATGATTGTGAAATGACTGGACTCTCCGAAGCAGATCAAAGCTCAGCTTGCATTGTAGTGGACGTGTGACTCTCTCATGCACACAAAAGAGAGAGAAGACATGAAAGGTTGCATGATGTCACCTCCCTGAATACCATCCCAGCTGAGGAAGCAGATACAGATGTCATAGAATCACAGAGTTGGAAGAAACCTCATGGGCCATCCTGTCCAACCCTTCCAAGAAGTAGGAAATTGCATTCAAAGCACCCTCGACAGATGGCCATCCAGCCTCTGCTTTTTTTTTCTGTGTCAGGAGCAACTGGAGTTGCTTCTGGAGAGAATTGGCCATCTGCAAGGACATTGCCCAGGGGATGCCCAGATGTTTTTTGATGTTTTACCATCCTTGTGGGAGGCTTCTCTCATGTCCCCGCATGGAGCTGGAGATGATAGAAGGAGCTCATCCGCGTTCTCCCCGGGTGGGATTCGAACCTGGCAGCCTTCAGGTCAGCAACCCAACCTTCAAGTCCCCTAGGCCACTTTTTAAGCCTCTGCTTAAAAGCCTCCAAAGAAGGAGTCTCCACCATACACCAGGGCAGAGAGTTCCACTGCTGAACAGCTCTTACAGTTCTTCCTGATGTTCAGGTGGAATCTCCTTTCCTGTAGTTGGAAGCCATTGTTCCGCATCCTAGTCTCCAGCAGAAAACAAGCTTCCTCCTTCCTCCTGATGACTTCCCCTCACATATTTGTACATGACTATCATGTCTCCTCTCAGCCTTCTCTTCTGTAGGCTAAACATGTCCAGCTCTCATAATTGAGAGCTGAATGAGTTCTCTTAGAATTACTGGAGATGCAGTCCTCAAGACACCAAGGATTTCGGGAATAGGGCACAACCTTGAACACAGGCATCATAATAGTAGTAATAATAATAATAATAATAATAATAATAATAATAATAATAATAATCGCCGATACATCACACAGTCCTAGACACTTGGGAAGTGTCTGACGTGTGATCCAATTCAACAGCCAGCAGTGTCTGCTGTGGACTCATCTTGGTGTGTTTCAAATAATAATAATAATAAACAAAAAACCAGTACAAGAAAATTGCACTACAAACTAGAGCTGACAGCTGGCACCACAAAACATTGCATGGAAAGTTCTTTGGCAAAATTGAAGGAAAAGCTGATAAGGAGAAGACCTGGCTCTGGCTCACAAATGGGACCCTGAAGAAGGAGACAGAAGGCCTGATCCTTGCAGCCCAGGAGCAAGCCATCAGAACAAATGCAATTAAGGCCAAGATCGAAAAATCAGCTGATGACCCAAAAGGCAGACTCTGCAAGGAAACCGACGAAACCATTGATCATATCCTCAGCTGCTGTAAGAAAAGCGCACAGACAGACTATAAACAGAGGCACAACTATGTGGCCCAAATGATTCATTGGAACTAATGCCTCAAGTACCACCTCCCAGCAGCAAAGAACTGGTGGGATCACAAACCTGCAAAAGTATTGGAAAATGAGCACGCAAAGATACTGTGGGACTTCCGAATCCAGACTGACAAAGTTCTGGAACACAACACGCCAGACATCACAGTTGTGGAAAAGAAAAAAGTTTGGATCATTGATGTTGCCATCCCAGGTGACAGTCGCATTGATGAAAAACAACAGGAAAAACTCAGCAGCTATCAGGACCTCAAGACTGAACTGCAAAGACTCTGGCAGAAACCAGTGCAGGTGGTCCCGGTGGTGATTGGCACATTGGGTGCCGTCCCAAAAGATCTCAGCCAGCATTTGGAAACAATAGACATTGACAAAATTACGATCTGCCAACTGCAAAAGGCCACTCTACTGGGATCTGCACACATCATCCGAAAATACATCACACAGTCCTAGACACTTGGGAAGTGTTCGACTTGTGATTTTGTGAAACGAAATCCAGCATGTCTATCTTGTTTGCTGTGTCATACAATAAAATAATAATAATAATAATAATAATAATAATAATAATAATAATAATAATATATTTCTTATACTCAGCCTCTATCTCCGCGAAGGGTAAAGGTTTCCCCTTGACCAGTGGTTCTCAACTGTGGGTCCCCAGATGTTTTGGCCTACAACTCCCAGAAATCCCAGTCAGTTTACCAGCTGTTAGGATTCCTGGGACTTGAAGGCCAAAACATCTGGGGACCCACAGTTTGAGAAGCACTGCCCTTGACATTATGTCTAGTCGAGTCCAACTCTGGGAAGTGGTGCTCATCTTCATTTCTAAGCCAAAGACCCAGCGTTGTCCGTGGACACCTCCTAAGTGATGTGACTGGCATGACTGCATGGAGTGCTGTTACCTTCCTGCTGGAGTGGTACCTATTGATCTACTTACATTTGCATGTTTTTGAACTGCTAGGCTGGCAGAAGCTGGGGCTAACAGTGGGAGCTCACCTCACTCCCCGGATTCAAACCACTGACCTTTGGGTCAGCAAGTTCAACAGCTCAGCAGTTTAATCTGCTGCGCCACTGAGGGTTCCTAACATTTAACTTATTATCACATAGATGTTCCTTCTCAAATCTTTTTCACTACACTACATCATTCAGCTGTAACAGCTGCCCTCTGTCACTGCAGAATTGCCTGGTGATAGTTCAGTGTTATGTCTTACACTGATTGTTCACTAGAAGATATTACAGAAACTTATAAGAGAAACTTCGGGGGCCATCCATAATAGTAGTGAAAGTAGTTCCAGAATTGTAGCCTAATTCACTAAACTATGCTTATAAATAATCCTGTTCTAACAAAATTCTGAGTATTAATGCAAAAAAACACATTTCCTGTTAGACTTTACACAGAATCTGGATAGTTTTAGGCACCCTTTGCTATTTGCTTCTGTTTTCATTCAGTGATTTAACATCAAGTAATCTCCGATATGAAAAGTTTGCTTATACTGCTTTGGAGAAGGAAAGGATTATAGTTTACAGTGAACCACATGCTTTGCACAAAAAAAGGGATTCTGGCCATTATCCAAAGGGTAACCTTTCTAAGCTCTGACTCACTGTTTTCCCCAGATTTGGAAATATAGCCATTGCATTCTCATGGTGACAACTGAGAAGTTAGTATGAGAGGAAGTTATGCATAAAACAACAGAAAATTCATTTCCACCTGAAGCCAAATTTTGAGGGGCTCTCAGTGTTATTGGCCCTCATTTGGAAACATGCTAAGTGAACTTGAACTCAACCCATACAGTCTCTTCCATCTTGTTGAATTAAACAGAACAGGAAATGAAGGGAGCACTTAAAGTCAATTTCTTTATGACTGGTACTGAACCAAGGAGACCCAATGTGTTGTAATGGTTTGAGCATTGGACTATGACTCTGGCAAGGTAGTAAAGGTAAAGGTTTTCCCCTGACATTAAGTCCAGTCATGCCGGACTCTGGGGGTTGGTGCTCATCTCCATTTCTAAGCTGAAGAGCTAGTGTTGTCCGTAGACAGCTCCAAGGTCATGTGGCCAGCATGACTGCATGGAGCGCCATTGCCTCCCCACTGGAGCGGTACCTATTTATCTACTCACATTTGCATGTTTTCGAACTGCTAGGTTGGCAGAAGCTGGGGCTAACAGCGGGCACTCGCTCTGCTCCCCGGATTGGGTTTAAAATATACATAGACAGCCAATCTATTTTTGCCCACCTATTCTGATCTTTATGATTGTTATAATTTCTTTTATTCTAATTTCTGCACAAACTGTTCAGAGCATGGTAATGATTATTTCTGTTCTACTGTTAAATGTGTTTTCTTTGAAAACTCTCGTAATCAGGAAGTTTCAGAGCCAAATGTCACATACTGTAAAGAGGTTGAGCCTGAAAAAGTCTGAATGACCTAGCTTTACTGATTTGTACATCCTGAAGAATATAGTGCAAAGAATTTCAATGAAAGTACTAATATCCAATTGGGGAAAGAAATCTGTCTTTGAGAAATATCTACTCTGTCATCTTAGATTCAGATAGAAAGGGGTTTTCTACTCCAGGAAACATGGCATAAATAAATTTTCTGTGATTGTTCAAGTGCTAAATCAAATCTAAACTTGATTATATTTCTTCCCCCTTTTTTACAGGTATGTCCACATTGTGCATATAAATGCCTCAATTTAACAATGCAGATTCTTGCAAGGAAATAAACTTCTGCTGAAATAGATACAGATGAATATCTGAATGCATTGGCATCACTCATATTGTATTTATCCATGGCTCATCCAATGAACTGGAAGAATGTGCTTTGGACTTCAATACTGGGGGGAAAGTGAGGTATAAGTAATCATAAATATTTTAAAAGAAATAATCATAATAATTTTTCATATAGATGGGAATATGCATTCCTCATGAAATTCCGCTAGTTGATATGTGCATCTAGAGATGCACAGAGCTCACACTGGAAGTTGTTCACTTCAGGTTAATTGTAGTTCCCATTGGAGATCTCCTAGTTTCAATACAGTAGAGTCTCACTTATCCAACATAAACGGGCTGGAGAATGTTGGATAAGTGAAAATATTGGATAATAAGGAGGGATTAAGGAAACGCCTATTAAACATCAAATTACGTTATGATTTTACAAATTAAGCACCAAAACATCATGTTTTAGAACAAATCTACAGAAAAAGCAGTTCAATACATGGTAACGTTATGTAGTAATTACTGTATTTATGAATTTAGCACCAAAACATCATAATGTATTGAAAACATTGACTATAAAAACATTGGCTACTAACAAATTAACTACAAATAAAGATAGAATTGCATAACAACACTGTCGGAAGTTAAATCCACAAAAAGTTCAGTTCTTGCTGTCTAGAGAAACAGCTGTGGATCCGGACAGGAGGCAGACTGTGTTGGATAATCCAGAACGTTGGATAAGCGAGACTCTACTGTAGAAAAGACTTGATCCTCAGAAATATTCTTGTTTGGATATTGGAAACATTATTTTGGGTTAGAACTCTAAGAATCTCTGAGCCATTGTAGTCCAAAAGCTAGTTTTTCCAAGCTCTCCCTTTTCCTCCCCTTTGGTGAATGGCTTCTGTTAAACACAGCTTAGATTTAAGCTTTTGGTTTCACGTGGAAGTCTTATCTGTTGCTTCTTGGTGAAAGCAATGTTGAAATAAAATGTAATTGATGTTAAAGCCTGGAGACTCCTAAACAAATTTGGAAGAGTACTGCATTTCAAGATGGATGGCACATGGGGATTTCTTGAATGTATTAAGGCCAATGTTATTGCAGATATCTTTAAAAACATTAAAAAAAAAGAAACCAAACAGTCTTAAGCAAACTGAGGTATCAAACACTTAATGTTTATTAATAATGTGTCAATGACATACAAATTTAAAATTATCTTAAGGAATAGACACACATTCGATTAGAAGAACAGAGCAGCTGTTCTGAGCTTTTGTTCAAAATGCAACATCATTCTCCCATCTCCTTCCATACTGCCCAGAGAGCACTACTGATAGACTAAAGGACTATAGCCAAGGGCTTAGTTATTATCTCCTAATTGATTTGTTTGATTCCTTGCCTCTTCTATCTCCTAGTCTTGTACACCTCTCCACTGCCTATTATCTCACAATTTCCTCTTTCTCCTTCCTTTCATTGCTCTTGATAGAGAACTCGAGCTATAAAATCAATTAGGAATCACCTCATTCCCTAAAAGGTGACTCACCTTGGCGACCAGCCGCACAAATTTTGATACATTATTCCCAAAAAGAATTCACTATATTTGAGTGATTTATGACCTCTTTTTCAACTATTCTTAGTTTGGTTTTGAGAAATTCTGATTTCATCCATCTCCCTGACCCCTGGTAGGCAATCACAATTTTTCATGGCTGCATTTATTGATGTCAGTTGAAATCCAACAAAATATTTACTTATGGAAAGCCATTTCTTAGTTCCTCAATCTCCTCTTGCTGGGTACTCCAGCTTAAGAATATTTTGCTTATTTCATGTTGAATTTCATGTGCCTGTAGACCAGTGGTTCCCATACTTTTTTTGACCAGGGATCATTTGACCAGGGACCACTCTCCAACATTAATACCAAAAGGGTTACGGATCAGGTTTTGGTCAACTTTAGATTTGGTTTGGTAATTTGGGGTGCTGATTCAGAAAATTCCATTGGATAGACCACATCAGCTCTAGTTTCTGATACAGAACATATGCCATTCATTGGCCGCCATCTGCTTACCCACAGAAAACCATATTTAATAATCTAGAGCCCATGTGGTCTATCCAGTGTAATTTTATGAATCAGCATCCAAAATAACCCTAGGAACAGACCTAAAAATGAAGACACCAAGAACAATTTTTTTTTGGTTGGGTTGTGTTATTATCCATAGTAGTAATGGTGAGGCTGAGAACCATATTTTAGTTCTTGTGGACCAATGGTGGTCCATGGACCACAGGTTGGGAACCACTGTTGTAGACTAACCAAATGACCTAAGAAGTTTAACTTTAAAACAATTGAGAAGAATATGTGTTTGACATATAGGTGAAAGGCACTTCAATTACCTATTAATATCCAAAAACATGTGTTTGTTTGTGTTTAAAAATCCTATGAAGTTTTCAGCGGGTTGGGAGGGGGGGTTATTGAGGTGCACTTTCTAAAAGCTAGTCTTTGGAGATATCTATTGAACTAATTCTAATTGAGATAATGAGAATTTTAGTCTTTGTCATGTTGTTTTCAGTGCTCTTCCTTCCTTTACATTTGCTAAGGATACGTGGCAATCCAATCCAATGCATGTCTGTTCAGTAAGCTCTACTGAACATATGGGATTTTGATGGACAAATCCTAATGCCTCTTAACCTATGAAGAATACAGTGGTCACTTAAAAATTATCAAAAAGAAGAAAGGCATCACTGAAACTTCAGAGCAGTCCCACACTTCAGGTTGAGTGTAGACAGCAGACTTATTTCCTAAGTGGTCCGCTGTCCATCCCCTTATTCTGACTCATATCATCCCAGTTCTCTGGATGATGTAGGTCCCTTTGCTGATATCAGCCAAGACACCCAGCCAGGGCCAGGAGCTTTCCAAAACCACAGCAACGGGGGCCACAGGACAGGTCAGGGTGACAGTCCAGCTGAGCTGAATTGCTTTCAACTAAACTGGATTGGCCGTCTACAGAGACGTTGCCTATGGGATGTCCAAATATGTTAGCTGGGAGGCTTCTCTCATGTTCTCGTAGGCTAGAGCTGTAGACGGCCAATTCCCTCACACCAGAACCAATTTGCAGTATGTTCTCAAGTCGCTTCTGATATGATAAAAAACAAAAAAACAAAAAACTAAACTGGATCAACTGGATTTTTCCCCATCATGGTTACAGGTTGTGGGTGGAGCATATGAACAATTCTGCAGCCTCTGGGGCCAGCCCAGAGCCTTGCTTCTCTAGACTGACCCCAGATTTTTGATTAGGTATAAATAAGCCTCACAAGCCAAAATGACTGAACTGAGGCTATCATACTTTGTACATACCATGACATGACAAGATTAATTAGCAAAAACAATTACCATGATGTAACATGATTTTTATCGGAGCCCTGGTGGCGAAATGTGTTAAAGCACTGAGCTGCTGAACTTGCAGACCAAAAGGTCCCAGGTTCAAATCCTGGAAGTGGAGTGAGCGCCTGCTGTTAGCTCCAGCTTCTGCCAACCTAGCAGTTTGAAAACATGCCAATGTGAGTAGATCAATAGGTACCGCTCCAGCGGGAAGGTAAGGGCGTTCCATGCAGTCATGCCAGCCACATGACCTTGGAGGTGTCTACAGACAACACCGGCTCTTCGGCTTAGAAATGGAGATGAGCACCAACCCCCAGAGTCAGACATGAATGGACTTAACGTCAGGGGAAAACCTTTACCATTACCTTAACATGATTTTTGTTCCTGGGTTATAAATGTCATTTCCTAATTGGTTCTATCATAAAGGCATGGGAAAAGTTTATTAAACTGATTTTTTTTGTTTTTACGGGACATCTGCCACACATTTTGTTATAGTTTTTCATTGAATATCTCATAGAGTCACAGCCAGGTGAACACAGTTTGTGACTGCCACACAAATGAAGTTTCTGGAGTAAAACAACTACTTTCAAAGTAAGTACTGTACAATTAAACCAGGATCAGAATTTTTTTTCAAATGTTGTTATGTAGTGTAATACTTGTTAAAGTGGATAGCGATAGAAAAAGAGAAAATCACATTGTGGCTGAATTGATTCAAACCACGGGTTTGAAAGATCTGAGCAGGCTTGATAACAATAAGGTCTCTCATTCATTCAGTTGCCATGAGTGAAAGTTGACTTGATGCCAGCAAACAAGAAATGTATTTACATTTAGTAACAGTTGTTCTCATTTTCAAAAAAACGGATTAAAGGATTAAAAAATTCCAGGAGGAGAGAAATATTGCAAAACGAGAAGAGGAACTCTGAAGTGAGGTCTGCAACTCTTGCATCTGAGCAATGCAAATAGTACACCTTTGTGCAGGGATGAGAATGCAAAATTGTACGTTTGATGGAATTTGTGACCCTCATTAAATCATTATTATAACATTTATTTCTCAATATACATTATTCACCTAATCTTCAAATCATCACCATAGGTATTAATAGCTGTTAAAGGATGTACATTTTTAGAATGCTTTTTATATGGATACTGTTGGTTATCCATGGATTGAGGGTTTTTTGGGGGTGTGTGTGTGAAAATATCCCCCCTCCCAAAAAAACCCTCCAAAAAGGCAAAGTTGATTTTTCCAGTTTATATAAGGGAATCCGGGGAGTGGGGTGAGCTCCTGCTGTTAGCCTCAGCTTCTGCCAACTTAGCAGTTTGATAACATGCAAATGTGAGTAGATCAATAGGTACAGCTCTGGTGGGAAAATAACAGGCTCCATGTAGTCATGCTGACCACATGACCTTGGTGGTGTCTATGGACAACACCAGCTCATTGGCTTAGAAATAAGTACCAACCCCCAGAGGTGGACACGACTAAACTTAATGTCAGGGGGAAATCTTTACCTTTATTATAAGGGATACCATTTTACAATGCTATTGTATACAATGTGACTTTAGCATCCATAAATTTGTGTACCTAATTTAGTTCTGGAACAAAATCCTAGCAAATACCAAAAGTTGTCTGTAGTTCTTTTCTCTTTCCTTTTCTTTCTGAATATTGATTATACCATTGCAAATTCATTTGTCTGTATTAAACATTAATATATAAAATATCTTTAATAAAAGAAACATTTGAACCACCATAGGCCTTAATTAAAAAAAGTATTAAAGCAAGAAGCTGGAAATGTAGTGCGTTTCCTCTCAACCATGCCACCTGCTGGTGCAAAGAGATGGAGATGAAGATGAATGCTGCTTTCTGTCAGCCATGCCCTTCTCCATAGGGCAAGCAGGCCAATCTCTGCACAGAATAGTAAAGTGCTAAAAATCTAACATCAAAAATAGAAACCTTAAAAAAAAACCCTAGGCGTAGGATAGTTCAGCTTTCCAAGACATGCAACCATCAACTTTAAAGTTGCTTTTTATGGAGCAAATAAACAGGAAGATAAAGATTAGAGGGAAGAGAGTTGCAATTTATTAAGAAGCTCAATTTTATTATCAGAGATTAGAAATCGGAGAAAAGAGGCTTTTTAAAATCATGAATTAAATGACCTACCTAGCTCATGCTATCAGTTTTTTTTGTGTTAGGAGTGACTTGAGAAACTTCAAGTTGCTTCTGGGGTGAGAGAATTGGCCGTCTGCAAGGACATTGCCCAGAGGATACCTGAATGTTTGATGTTTTACCATCCTGTGGGAGGCTTCTCATGTACCCGCATGGGAAGCTGGAGCTGACAGACGGGAGCTCACCCCACTCCCTGGATTCGACCCCCGACCTTTTGGTCAACAGTCCTGCGGACACAAAGGTTGAACCCTTTGCACCACTGGGGGCTCCAAATATCAGTTAAGGTTTTATGAATAGCCAGTGTTTAACATTATAATTCTCACTCTCAGCATTTTCTACACTGAATTTCCACTTGACTTCTCTATCTACCATCCTATCCCAACCATTTATTAATTGGATTATCAAGTATTTAAATACAGTGTTCTCTCACTACTTCGCGGTTCACTTTTCGCGGATTCGTTGTTTTGCGGTTTTTCAATAAACTCTAAAAGACTATTATAAATCATAAAAAAATTACAATTTACAGCCTAAGGAAGGGAGGAAGGAGAAGCCAAAGGGAGAGAAAAAAGCAATGGGAGGAGAAGGAGGTGATTTATCAACACACGATCGGTTGATAAAGACTTAAAATAGTGTATAACTATTAAATAATGTATAAATATTAAAATACTTCGCAGATTTTCACTTATTGCGGGTGGTTCTGGAACCTAACCTGCTCGATAAGTGAGGGAACACTGTACTTGATAATCCAGTAAATATTTTATGATGTAGGCTTCGAAAAGGTAAAGGTTTTCCCCTGACATTACCTTCCCAATGGAGCGGTACCTATTGATCTACTCACATTTACATGTTTTTGAACTGCTAGGTTGGCAGAAGCTGAAGCTAACATCAGGAGCTCACCCTGATCCCCAAATTCAAACCGCTGACCTTTCGGTCAGAAAGTTCATCAGCTCAGCGGTTTAATCTGCTGTGCCATCAAGGTCTCCGAAATTACACTCTTGCTGTAATTTCAGCAGATGCATCTCCACTGTAGAATTAATGCAGTTTGACATCACTTTTAACTGCCAAGGCTCAATGCTATGGAATTATAGTTATTGTAGTTTGGTGAGGCATCAGCACTCTTTGGGAGAGAAGGGTAAAGACCTTATAAAACTACAAGTCTCCTGATTCTATAGCACTGAACCATGGAAGTTAAAGTGGTGTCAAACTACATTAATTCGACAGTGTAGATACTCTGCTAATATTTGTTTATTCTTTAAACTAGCATCATCATAACAATATAGTTTATGACCATAGACTAAATCCAAACTTTTTATGTTTTTTAGCATGAAAAACAACAAAGGAGAGATTAAGACTCTGTAATTGAGACGAGCTGTAAACTATTCAGGAGCTATTGCTTGGTTCATGTCAAATATCAACGTGGTTATTGGGACATCTTGTATTGTATAGTATAGAGTAACCATAACAAGAACTTATGTTTTAATCATTCAGTGTGTATCAAGACTTTGACTTACTGATAAATGTATTTTAAATCATGCTGGGGATCTACATAAAGAAAACACAGAGATTATATTTTTTTCAGTCTGAAAAAGGATGTCCACATTACAATAGTTTCCTTCAGATCTAGCTTTATTACAAAATAATATATCAACAGACTCATCCAATATTATAAGCACGTAGAAATATATTTGCAAAGTAAACATCAACACTTTCATAGAAGTGCTACCCTTTTTTTCCTTCCCAACATCTGAATGGATGAATAGTAATGAATTAATGTTATTTCTGCCAAGAACCACAGATGGGAGAAGGGTGTACACAATTTTCAATTAATCTATTAAGGGATATTGCAGCTTCCTCTGGAAAGGGAAGCTCAAAGAACAGAGGACAGTTATGTGATCCACTATTTTGTTCTTGCCAGCTTCGCCATTTTGGCCTCTTCCTAAAATGGATGGATGTTCTTTTGGTACATAGTGTGGGCAGTGTAACTATGCGGTGGGATGGGAAAGCTTGAAGAATGCAAAGATAGACTAATGACGCAATCCTGAGCACATTTTCCTAGAAATAAGCTTTGGTCCCAATCCCAATCTTAACGCAACACAGAGTTTGGCTCTTATGGCCAATATAGATACCTAGAAATGGACTCTAAACACTTGTTGAAGGACCCAATAGTGGGTAACATCGTGAATTACAGAGGCAAAGCCTCTTTTCCACTACATCGCCATCTCACAGTATAACCACTCAATTTCCTGCTATTGTCTTGAGAGGACAATGAAACTCAACTGGAAGTTTTTATAGGTAATCTGATCTCCTTTGCAACAGAAAAAAAATTATTAAGGCACAAACGATCAATCTAATGGTACCACTTTATTACATACAGTCCCATTTACTATTTTGTTCAAAACCCAAAGTTATTATATTCCAAATGCTTTTGCCCTGAGTCCAATTATGTTTTTTTAATGGCCAGTGATATATATATGGGCGGACGGGGGGGGGGGGGGGGGGGGAGGCCAGTGCTATGCATTAACAGTGAATGCCAAGATCCATATACCTTTCTGTAGAAGCATCACAGTAAGTGAAAAATCTATGCCAGTCTTTACCTGCATGAGAGGCATACTCCTTGGTATATCAGACTTCAGATAATAATAATAATAATAATAATAATAATAATAATAATAATAATAATAATAATAATAATATGTCACCATACCAGGTGACAGTTGAAGTGATGAAAAACAACAGGAAAAACTCAGCCGCTATCAGGACCTCAAGACTGAACTTCAAAGACTCTGGCAGAAACCAGTGCAGGTGGTCCCGGTGGTGATTGGCACATCGGGTGCCGTGCCAAAAGATCTCAGCCGGCATTTGGAAACAATAGACATTGACAAAATTACGATCTGCCAACTGCAAAAGGCCACCCTACTGGAATCTGCGCGCATCATCCGAAAATACATCACACAGTCCTAAACACTTGGGAAGTGTTCAACTTGTGATTTTGTGATACGAAATCCAGCATATCTATCTTGTTTGCTGTGTCATAATAAAATAATAATAATAATCCAACATGTGATTCAATACAACAGCCAGCAGAGTGTTTGCTGTGGACTCATCTTGTTGTGTTTCAAATAATAATAATAATAATAATAATAATAATAATAATAATAATAATAATAATTTTATTCTTATATCCCGCCACCAGGTGACAGTCGGATTGATGAAAAACAACAGTGAAAACTCAGCCGCTATCAGGACCTTAAGATCAAACTGCAAAGGCTCTGGCATAAACCAGTACAGGTGGTCCCAGTGGTAATTGGCACACTGGGTGCCATGCCAAAAGATCTCAGCTGGCATTTGGAAACAATAAATATTGACAAAATTACAATCTGTCAACTGCAAAAGGCCACCTTACTGGGATCTGTGTGCATCATCCGAAAATACATCACACAGCCTAAATGCTTGGGAAGTGTTTGACTTGTTATTTTGTGATATGAAATCCAGCATATCTATCTTGTTTGCTGTGGCATACTATGTTGTTGTGTCAATAACAACAACAACAACAACAACAACAACAACAACAATAATTTTATTCTTATATGCCGCCACCATCTCCCTAAAGGGACTCAGAGCGGCTCACATGGGGACAAGCCCAATAAACATAGATTAAAAGACAACAGTACATGAATTAAAACAGTCAATAAAATATAAACATAATAGAACACATAAATGCAGCAATTACTTTAAAACCCGGCCGTGAGTACAGTATACGTGAAGGGTAACTAGTGCAAGACTCTCAGTAGGATTCGTGGGACATTCAGGGATGGTCAAGGATAGGAGCTGTTATCAAGAGACTGTACTCTAAAAGGTGAGGAGTGGGTATAAAGTGCCATAAGAATGTATAGACAGCTGCCTAACTGGTGAGATTGTTCACTCAAATGCACACCGGAACATCCAGGTTTTTAAATCCTTCCGGAAGGTGGACAATGAAGGTGCCAATCTGATCTCCCTGGGGAGAGACTTTCAGAGTTGAGGGGCCACCACCAAGAAGGCCCTCTCCTCGTCCCCACCAGCCGCGCTTGGGACGGAGGTGGGAGCGAGAGAAGGGCCTCCCCAGAAGATCTTAAGGCCCGCATGGGGAGGAGGCGATCACGGAGATAAGCAGGTCCTGAACCGTTTAGGGCTTTATAGGTAATAACAGTTCCTACTGTTGCTAGCAAAAAGGTTGATGGCAGTTTCATTCCAGCAACTACAAGCTACCAGACTGAGTAATGTTGAGCAAGCAATAGAATGGACATCTACAAAAACATCATTCTCCATGCAGTCTTAACTTGCTCTGTTCTTCCTCCAAAGCAGTGGTTCCCAACCTTTTTTTTTTTTTTAAGCAGGGACCACTTTGACCAGGGACCACTCTCCAACATTAGTACCAAAAGGGTTACGAATCAGCTTTTGGTCAAATTTAGATTTGATTTGGTGGTCTGGGGTGCTGATTAAGAAAATTGTATTGGATAGACCACATCAGCTCTAGTTTCTGATACAGAGCATATGCCATCTAGTAGTCACCATCTGCTCGCCCACAGAAAACCATATTTCATCATTTAGAGCTGATGTGGTCTATCCAATGCAATGGTCAGCTCTGCAGAAAGGAGCAGAAATAAAAATTAATAAACTAAAATAAATAAAGAGGAAGGAAGTTCGCAGACCGGATTTTTGTTCTCGCGGCCCACCTCTGGACCGTGGCCCACAGGTTGGGAACCACTGCTCCAAAGCCTTCGTTGAAAGCTCAGACCTTCTTAACCTTCTTAAAGACACTCTTCTTTACTTCTACCCCTGACGCCTGACACCTGAACAGAATTCTGAGCTTGATGTAACAAGAAGATTTTCAGTTTTCCTCTGGTGTCACCGTTTTGCCTAAAAGGAGCCCCCAGGGGTGCAATGGGTTAAACCCTTGTGCCAGCAGGACTGCTGACCGAAAGGTTGGCTGTTTGAATCCATAGAGCGGGCTGAGCTCCATCTGTCAGCTCCAGTTTCCCATGCGGCGACATGACAGAAGCCTCCTACAGGATGGTAAAACACTGGGGCATCCCCTGGGCAACATCCTTGCAGACGGCCAATTGTCTCACACCAGAAGTGACTGGCAAATTCTCAAGTTGCTCCTGACATGAAAAAAACCCTGTTTTGTCTAGTTTTTTGGATGCAAAGGGATGTAGGTTCAAACTACATGTCACACTGTAGAGAGCCATGACTTCCCATTGCTTAAACATGTTAAAAGTGAGGATGTGAGACTGAAGCTGCTTTTTGGGAGTACGAAAGCCTATATTAGGCAAACAGCAGTTCTATGAGCAGTTAAAATCAGGGAGAGTTACTTTCTCCCTTATGCCTCTTCCACAAGAGGGCAATGGTGCCCGTACCTTCAGTATCTTAACACGTTAAAACAACCACCTCCACTATCTTGAAATACATTACCTTGTGCTCCTTGGCTGTAAAACAACCGGTAGGCAGAATCAACATCTAACAAGTAGTTCATCTTGAAAGGACTATCCATTTTGGAGGACTTCAGTTGTTGATTCCCCTCGGGTTCTCCAAGAATTGTAGCCTACTTCCTGAAAAAAAAAAGGAGAGGTGGGTAGGTGAAAACCTAAAACTTATTAAGATAATTTCCTGTTTTGGTATTTTAGTTCATGGCTTTAAAGGCACCAGACCCTCTCTCATCCTGGAAACAAAACCGGGTCAGTCTGGTTAGAACTTGCATAGTTTCCAACAGACCTCACAACCTCTGGAGATGGTCAATGAATACTTGCTGTGAGTTTTCTGGGCTGTATGGCCACGTTCGAGAAGCACTCTCTCCTGCTGTTTTGCCCACATCTATGGCAGGCATCCCCAGAGGTTGTGAGGTCTGTTGGAAACTATGCAAGTGGGGTTTATATATCTGTGAAGGTCCAAGGTGGGAGAAAGAACTCTTGTCTGTTTATGGCAAGTGTGAATTATGGCCAGCTTGATTGGCATTAAATAGCCTTGCAACTTGAAAGCCTGGCTGCTTCCTGCCAGGGGGCATCCTTTGTTGGGAGACAAAAAAGACGGGGAATTCCAGACAAGAAACAATCAGGGCCAGCTAACACCTCATAGAATCATATTATCATAGAATCATAGAATTGGAAGAGACCTCGTGGGCCATCCAGTCCACCCCCCTGCCAAGAAGCAACCTCCCAACAAAGGATGCCCACAGGCAGGAAGCAGCCAGGCTTTGAAGCAGCAAAGCTATTTAATGCTAATCAAACTGACAAGAGTTCTTTCTCCCACCCTGGACCTTTCACATATTTATAAACCCCACTTGCCTAGTTTCCAACAGACCTCACAACCTCTGAAGATGCATGCCACAGATGTAGACAAAACGTCAAAAGAGAATGCTTCTGGAACATGGCCGTACAGTCTGGAAAACTCACAGCAGTCCAGTGATTCTGGCCATGAAAGCCTTTGACAACACAATACTTGTAATCTCGGGTTGAATTTCAGAGGAAGAAACTTGTCAAAAACACCTCTGGGAATTTCTTGCTTAGGAAAACTCTGAAATTCATGGGGTTGCCATAAACCAACAGATTACAGTATTTGAAAGCACACACACACACACACACACACACATTTTGTTTATTTGACAGCAAGCATTCTTGTCATCACCTGTTGCTTCCTATCACTGATAGACTTGTGAGTTGTGTGCTTATAATACTAGAAATCTAAACAACTAGTGATCTCTAGGCATTACTGCAATACAAATGATCATAAATGACAGTTTTATGTAATGTTCTTTTCTCCTCAATCTAACCATATTAGATTTATTTTGTGACAGAGATGAACTAATCTAGATCATTTTCTATACTGCCTTCCCAAAGTATTGCTGAAGGTTAGGATTAAAACAACTTCATACTGCCAGCTTTTAAAACATGGTAGAAAATGATTATCATTGCCAAACTGTCAAATATTTTCATGTAAACTTCAATTGTCAGGATACCCCTGAACCACAGTGCAAAAGAGCTGTAGTGAAGAATCTGGCATGCAAGGTGGCTTGCAAGGTATTCGGATGTTACATTGGTTATCACTGATCCCCGATCATTCTCAGCTTCCTCTGATTCCCAAGTTTCCCTTGAAAACAGTTTTATTTTATGTTTATTATACACCATGCAATAAACATTACAAATAAACCTAGATTTTACAACAAGCTTAGAACCACAGAGTTGAATGGGACTCCATCGGACACCGAGCCAACCTCTGTTATACACAAGTAAAGCACTCATTAAAATCACCACACAGTTATTTAAAAACTTCAATTACACTTGATTTTAAACGAACAATTTTCCATAATTTTTTTGGGGGGGAGAAAAACATGCATTTATTAAACATTTAACAAAGAACTGTCCCCTATTAGATGACATTACAGTCCCCCAAAACACAAACATCCAATTTCTGTTAGTGAGACGGCTTTAGCATGTGAAGCTAAAGCTGTGAACATCCAGAAAAGTTCTGCAATTCTTCTGGATGATTTTTCTGCGGCAGCTACAGAACGTCGGATAATACTTACTGCAAAAGTATTTATCAAGAGATATGTCCCGGTGGTGAAAGGTCGTGTTGTTTCCAGTCAGAGTTCTTTTGATCTGGCTAGATGTCCCCCAGTGTAAGCAAATAATTGGGATTGTTTGATTGGAACTCTGATGAATAATGTATAACATCGACTGGACTTCTTTTATCTGATACCAGAACGGCCAAGGAGATGTTACCAAGCAACCGAAGGTGACACTTCCCTCTTCTTTACACCCACTCACCCTCTTTTCCACATACGTAGACCACCAGCTCTCTATTGCACACAGCCTTTTCCAAGGAGATGCTTTTAAAAAGGCATATTCTGTTTATTTGTTCTATAAATGCGCTTTTACTCCTTGCTACATTTCTGGACTGTTCTTACTTCCGTCCAAGCAAAGAAGTCTTTAAAAAATAATAATAATGCTGCAATGATTAACTCATATTACTTTCTCTTGCCTAATTGTTTACTTTCACCTGCCCACACTCCCTTTCCACAACTCTTTAGCACAAAAGCAGTGGAGCTAAAAAGTTATATTTCAGTTGAATGCGAAGTAATGAATAGCAAAATGAAATGCTTCAGTGACCAGCTCTGTCCGATCAAGTGCTACCTGAGTTGGCTCAGCTCCTTTCTCTGTGTTTATCTCTCACTCTGCAATAATATAATGGAGAAAGGTATGTGCTAAATGTTTTTGCAATGCTGACTGAGCACAGAGGTTAAGACTTTACAAAATATTCATCTAGACTATGGAAGTAGAAGGGAAATAAGATCTGCCTCAGTATATTAACAAGCTCTGCCAGTTAAATGCTACCTCACAACCACAAGCCAGTTAAACCCTACCTCACAACCTCTGAGGATGCCTGCCATAGATGTGGGCGAAACGTCAGGAGAGAATGCTTCTGGAACATGGCTACACAGCCCGAAAGACATACAACAACCCTGTGATCCTGGCCATGAAAGCCTTCGACAACACTACCTCATTAAGCTTTTCTAATAGATGCATTCCGATAAGGTTTAGCAGCGATCTATGCATATTAAAATACAGACACAGAGAAAGACACATCTGCGTGCAGAGGAAAGGTACTTACCAAAATCACAGCCCTTTTTGCATCGTACTGTATACCGTGAAGTAAAGCTAAGCAGTGTTTAGAAATGCTGCTAAATCCTAGCAAATCAGTCCTAATCTTCACTGTGATCTTAAAGAAATTGTTGAGGAGGGAAAAAAGGTAATCAGCTCACTGTTTATGATGATGGATTTGGATCCCCTTACCGCCAATGTGAGAGGAGCCCCCTTTTCCAGAATACATTGGACGGCTAATTTAAGAAAAAGCGCAAAAGGGAGGGAGCGAAGCTTTATTTTACTGGCTTATCTGTTCCCCTCCCGCTACCCCTTCAGTTTAATTTGCATTAAAAATTATTCCTTTCTCTCTTCTTCTGCTCTGTAAAAGGTGTAGAATATTTTCTAATCACGACAAAATGTGCTGGGTGGCTTGAAACAGCAACCCCACTTTTCTTCTGAGCCAAAAAACAGAGTGAGTAATTATAATTAGTAGTTATTTTCTAGAACATAATACAGTCTCTCTCTCTCTCTCTCTCTCTCTCTCTCTCTCTCTCTCTCTCTCTCTCTCTCTCTCTCTCTCTCTCTCTCTCTCTCTCAAAATCACTTACAGTTTCTTTCTTTTCTCTCCCCTCCCTTTGGAGGTGCATGGCAACACAATTGCTCAGGAAAAATGACAACTCTTGACAGTGGCAGTGGTAGTGATCCAAGTAATTGAGATTGTCTCTTATTTTAAGAAAGGAACATTTTTTTTCGTGTCAAGAGCGACTTGAGAAACTGCAAGTCACTTCTGGTGTGAGAGAATAGGCCGTCTGAAAGGACATTGTGTTGTCGAAGGCTTTCATGGCCGGGATCACAGGGTTGTTGTATGTCTTTCGGGCTGTGTGGCCATGTTCCAGAAGTATTCTCTCCTGACGTTTTGCCCACATCTATGGCAGGCATCCCAGTGACAAAGGACTCTTGCCACACCCTGGACTCTACACAGATATATATTCTTTCCTTTCCTTATTTAGTTTATCCATACCTCACACCTCCGAGGATGCCTGCCATAGATGTGGGCGAAACGTCAGGAGAGAATACTTCTGGAACATGGCCACACAGCCCGAAAGACATACAACAACCCTGAAAGGACATTGATGGGGACAAACCAAGGGATTTGTATTTACATGACAATAGCATTAGGAAAAGGTTGATTGACTTCCAATGTGGCGTGCATGGAGGCTGGATGGATGCTTTGAGGGCTCTCTAAGCACCAGTGCCTTCCAGGAACCTAGAGGGGTTTGTAACTCTCTCCCTTCGGATGGCTCAATGTCCAAAGAAAAGCAAAACTCATAGGTTACTAAACTGATGGTCAAGTAATTCGTCCCCCGCTCAAGGGAGGATGACTCCAAGACTCATACGAGGTGCCGCAGGGTAGAGCTAATCGAGGAAGGGAGAAGTGGACCCCAGTTGAGAATCCAGGGATTACAGCCACCCTAGGCTCATTTTTAAATACGAGAAAAGATAAGGAATTGAAGAACTCACAGAAAAGTAAGTGATACGAAGGAATCTTTTCTGCCATTAAGCCATGAGGAAATGCACACAGGAAAAGGCTCACATAAACAGAACAAAAAGAAAAAAATGCACCAAATGGGACAGTTAACAGGCTATTACTTCCCTTAGACATGCAACAAAGTGTGTCACTCAGGGAGCTCACACAAGCACGCAATATATGTTGGAGACATTAGCCTTATATTTATAGGAATTAGAAATGGCATTTTGATGTAGTTTGATTTTGATCAATTGGGCCAAAAATGAGGCTTCAAAAGGCCCAGATGGTATATTGAGATATTAAATGGATGTAATCGGGACATTTGCTTTCCTGAACTGTTTTGATAAGCGTCTAATCAAAAGCACCATGTGCAGGATGAAAGACAGAGAAGGTATGAGAACAGAAGAATTTGTAAGGTGTGAAATGTCCTTGGACATCCTATAAAAGTCCAACCAAGCTGTGTCTTGGGGTGGCACTTTTTTCATACTACCCAAACATCTTTGTTTTGCAAAATAAAGTCTGCTGCATCATCTCATCACCTCAAAATTTATTTTGAAACACATGCTTCCGAGGTCTTCAACATTGCCCAGGGGACGCCTGGATGTTTTCCCATCCTCTGGGAGGCTTCTCTCATGTCCCCGCATGGGAAGCTGGAGCTGACAGACAGGAGCTCACCCCGTTCCCTGGATTCGAACCGCTGACCTTTACAGTCAGCAGTCCTGCCAGCACAAGGGTTAAACCCATTGCACCATTGGGAGCTCCTAAGAAAGGATTTGCAGCCAACACTTGAACAGACAAGCTCAAGTAATGTACGAAAGTAAAAGCTCATCATTGTCCATGGCTTTTCTCCCTCCCTGACTATCAGCCCCAGGTCTCCAATTTTTCTTTGTCTTTCTCCTGTATAAGTATATTTAGTTATTTGGCCTTTTTCCTTCTTAGCCACTTTCTCCTCTTCCGTTATTCTATGCTTTCTCCCTCACTTTCTCTCTGTCTCTTTTTTGCTTTTTGCAACCAATCTGAATGTCTGCTTCTCAAACTATTGCTTACTTTCATATTGTTTCCGTTTTTTTTTCCATCTCTGGAAGCTATCCAGTCTTAGTGGCCCTTTGACTATTCACTTTCTCAGACCTCAAACTTTTCGCCATAGTCTTCTTTTCCTGTCTATTACACACTGCTTTTTCAGCCTTCAGATTCTTAAGTGATCTTCAAGCCAAACTCATTTGTCACTTCTTTCATGGCTACAGATGCTCCACCCTGCTTTCATTCTAATGGCATGGAGTCTCTGCCCTTGTTGAGACAGTATTGCTGACAGAATGCTGGAATGTTGGTGAACATGCTACAAAGTTTTTTTTTTATTGTGTCAGAAGCAAATTGAGAATATACTGCAACTCGCCTTGGCCGTCTACAGAGATGTTGCCCAGGGAATGCCCAGATATGCTACCATCCTGTGGGAGGTTTCTCTCATGTCCCCACATGGAAGCTGGAGCTGACAGATGAAAGCTAACCCTATCTTGCGGATTTGAACACCAACCTTCAGGTCTTCAGGTCAGCAGTTCAGCTGTGCCACCGCAGCTCCATGCTACAAAGGATGATGCTGCAATTGATGTGCCACCACAAAATAGAAAATTCTGATAGTTTTAAAAATGTTTCTAAAACATGTCTTCTTTGGACATCAAACCTACATGTCAAATTCTAATTTCTCTTGAAAATGCTCTTATTAAAAAGTTATTAATTTTGTGTTCCTGGGGGAAAGCTGTCCAGTTCCACAGGATCTGAATTTGGTGACTTTTTAAAAATCCAACCCATAAAGTCACACACTCTGATCATGGTCTAGCCAAAGTGAAATTTCCAAATTAAACTGATTTTAGTGGATGAATAAGAACATGCTTTGCTTTTCCCCATTCAAATGAAAGGTTCCCTTCAACGGTCCTTGGTAGAAGCAGTTCTGATCAATCCTCTGTCATCCCACTTTTTCATCTGCTTTTAAGATGTCAGAGCTTTTCTCTTTTCCTGCCACTTTTCCCCTTTGTCATCTACTTACTTCAACAGTTCAAAGTGAAAAAATAGAGGATAATCTTTCCATTCTCAGGAGGGTCAGGGCAAAAGCAAACTGCTGCAATGCCCTTATTTATAAACACAGAGGGATTCACGCATTTCAACCCAGCCGATGGCATCTGATTCAGATTCATGATTAGCCAAAAGGATGCTGAGCCCACATCACAGCAGTGATATGTTTGCCAAGAAGAGAATGATAGTACCCGCCAAAGGAACTTGAGCCTGTATTTTAGTTGGACAATTTCTAGATGTGAAAGAGGGGCTTTTTTATCACCTCAAAGCCAGTGTAAAACAAAAAGTAGAATGTAGCTGAATGTCCTAGTTGTTATTTTTGGTTTGAGAATCAAATTCTACTCCCCCACCCACCACTCCCTCTACATTTTTAAAGGATTTAGACAAAATTAGGATTTAATTTTGTTGGAAAATCCTTTTCAATGAATTCTTTACACTCCCTTCAGCCATTTGCCACTACAGTAAAAAGGCCTTAGACAGGAAGGGTTCCCCGAATTCCTGAACCCTCTACTTACTGTCTCTAGAACAGTTCACATTTGCTCAGTCACCCAATTTTAATGCATGATGCTTAGTGTATCCACGCATCCAAGCAACCACACCATGTGTCCACATGCAACCATATCCCTCAACATAGCAATGTCAAGTTGTTCTTTTACTTGAATCTTTCCTTTAGGCAAAGCTTAGGATGTGTTGCACGTGTTTGCACATACTTTTTAAAGAAGGAATTTGTACACTGCATGTCTACTATATTTTGACAAAGTTAGTTTCAGAGAGACAAGAGAGATGCCATATTTTTACTTTACTCTATAGAAGGAAACTGAATCTTAACTGAATCAGTCTTCATCTTTCACAGAAAAGGGGCTAACATTCTAGGAATCTACCCCTAATTCGTCACACTTGGTAGGAATTTGATGAATTATTGCAAAACTGCTGTTTCTGAAGACTTCCAGAAGTAGGAAATGACTTTTCAAGGTACACGAATTGTTTTGGGGGAATACTGGGTCCCCTCCCCCCCCCAAAGCTTGTATAATAGGGACATTTTTACAAATAAGGGACATCAAGAGACAATGTTCAGTATAACAAAAGTTTTAGATCCCTAAAACCTGCACACTCTCTAGTATCTCAGCTGAGCCCATCTGACTAGTTTATCTTTTTTACACTTAAAGTAAAGGTAAAGGTTTCCCATTGATATTAACTCCAGCCGTGTCCGACTCTGGGGGTTGGTGCCCATCTCCATTTCTAAGCCAAAGAGCCGGCAGTGTCCATAGACACCTCCTAGGTCATGTAGCTGGCATGATTGCATGCAGCGGCATTACCTTCCCGTCAGACCTGTACCTATTGATCTCATGTTTGCATGTTTTTGAACTGCTAGGTTGGCAGAAGCTGGGGCTAACAACAGGAGCTCATCCCATCTGCGGATTAAAACCACTGACCTTCTGATCAGCAAGTTCTGCAGCTTAGTGGTTTAACCCGCTGCGCCATTGCGGCCCCTTTACACTTAGAATCACAGAATTGGAAGAGACCACAAAGACCATCAAATCCAATCCTATGGCATATAGCAGGGGTCCCCAAACTAAGGCCCGGGGGCCGGATGCGGCCCTTCAAGGTCATTTACCTGGCCCCCGCCCTCAGTTTTATAATATAATATTTTTATATCATTTTAAATAATATAATAGATTGTATATACATATAATATTGATAATATTATAATGTTATACAATATAATACTAATAATACCATATAATAATATTAATTATATGATATATATTACATATAATATTACAGTATAGTGGTATAGTTCAATATAGTAATATATAATGCTAATATTGTGCTATGCTAATAATATAATATATTGTATGTACATACAGCTGCTCTGAGTCCCCTTCGGGGTGAGAAGGGTGGGATATAAATGTAATAAATAAATGTAGTAAATGAATAAATAAATAAATAATTTTAGACTTAGGCTCGCCCAAAGTCTGAAATGACTTGAAGGCACAACAATCCTAATTAACTTGACTATCTCATTGGCCAGAAGCAGGCCCACACTTCCCATTGAAATCCTGATAGGTTTATGTTGGTTACAATTGTTTTCATTGTTGTTGTTGTTTTGCACTACAAATAAGACATGTGCAGTGTGCATAGGAATTTGTTCTTTTCCCCCCCTCCAAATGATAATTCGGCCCCTCCACAGTCTGAAGGATTGTGAACCGGCCTTCTGCTTTAAAAGTTTGAGGACCCCTGGCATATAGTAATACCCATTAAAGCACTCTCGACAATGGTTCATATGTACATGTTTGCAAGGTAAAATTTCCAATTAAAATTCATGCCCACACACACACACTCACACTCTCATACAATTCAAATTTCAAACAGCAATTTTTTTCGTGTCAGGAGTGACTTGAGGAACTGCAATTCGCTTCTGGTGTGAGAGAATTGGTCGTCTGCAAGGACACCCAGATGTTTTTACCATCCTTGTGGGAGGCTCCTCTCATGCCCCCGAATGGAGCTGGAGCTGATAGAGGGAGCTCATCCGCGCTCTCCCCAGGTTGGATTCTAACCTGGCAGCCTTCAGGTCAGCAACCCAACCTTCAAGTCACAAGGTTTTAAACCACCACGCCACCGGGAGCTCCAAATGGCACATGTAACTATCCATTACTTCACTGGAAAAAGGACACTTGGTGACTAACCATGAAAACAACAAGACCAGACATAGAAAGTTGGATTAAGTAAGTACCACTTTATTTAACCCAGATTTTATATCCTCTTTAAGTTATGTTGAACCTTAACTACCTTAGTTTGTTTTTTATACATTATAATTGTATTCTCAATTCAGTTCTGACATGATAAAATAAATAAATGAACACCTCTTCAGCTTTCATGAAACACTTGAGCTGCAATAGCAATCCAATAATTGGGTTGCTCTTCAGTCCATCATTTATCGAAAGGTAAACTCCAGAACTCCCATCCAAGTCCCAGACTTTCACAAGTGAGCGCAAAGTCCTAGGTCCACGTAATGGGTAGACACCTTCCCAACCCTCTGGGTCTGTTCCAGAGCCCTACCCTTCATCAAAATGATGCCAAGTTGTAAACTGCACTTATATATTCTCCTAGGCTAACTGCTATAGACAGGAGATTAGCATCTGCTTAGTTCCTCCCCACTACCAGGGCAGCCAATAGGGTGCTTATGCCCTGTTTGAAGTATCCCAGGAAGATCTTTGTAAAAGTGAACATCATCAGCCTTATAAAGCTCTAGTTGTCAAAAGACTGTCTTGGTATATGTCAGAAAGTGACACAATCCTCTGTGTGTAGCATTTAGCATTTCTCTGTTAACTTTCCTCTGAGCTCCATCAAATCATTAGTGATCCTTCACCCTGTCAAGCCTGGCATGGCAAAATGGCAGACCATACCAGTATAATACTGGGCCACCTGGTGTGAATGGTTCTCAAATTCCTCGAGGTTTGTAAAATAAAGACCTTGACTTTGAGGTGAAAGACCTTGAGAATGAGGTGAGATATTAAAACATGAGGAGGCCTTGTGTGCTCCTCAAATGAAAGAGACAATGAAAAATTCATCTGAACTGTTTTCCTAAGCTACCCCACAATTTGCTCATCCCCAACTGAGTTCCCAAATGGTAACTCACACCTGGCACACCATCCAGAAAATCTTATTATGGCCACAGATCAGGATGCCTTGTCTCAACAAGCAGCACCCAAGAACTAAGAGAAAAACAATGTTAGTGAGCACAACCCAATCAGAACTTGAGAGGAAAGCACAAGATTTCCAATACACTATGAGTTGGATAGACTGAAATAATTCCAGCAGCAAAAGGCAGAGTACTAGTTCCAATCTGAAAAGAATGGATGCCAGATTTAACTTCTTGTAGGCTCAAACTCTCCAAGACCTTTGAGGTGACACTCCACAATTAGCTATTCTTGGTTCTTGGTGCCAAAGACAACACAATAGACTTCATGGCCTCACTCCATTGAGCATCCACAATGCTTCTGAAATTTGATATTATACTGACTGAACTGTCAGATACAGCTGATGAAACTGATCCATCTGGTTGTGAATGATTGTTTACCCCAATTGTATGTCTCACGACAAACATTATAATGCTGAACTCTAACTGTGAAGGCTTGGTCTTGGCACACAGGACTAAAGCCTGTGAGGCTATAGACAAGGAGATTTATAAATAAGCAAATTAACCCAGGAGAGATGGACAAAATGTGAATTCAGTGGCCTGCAACCACATTTGGAAAAGAGTTACCTCATATGCCAGACACTAAAACAAAGAAACAAACATACCCTGGCACCATTTCTCTGTTAAGTAGACTGATGTGTAAAGGTCTTTTGAAGTTCCCATTTTACATTTAACATCCTCCTTCCAGAAAGACAGCCTATTAAAACAGAGTAGAAAATCGTGTTATCGAAGGCTTTCACGGCCGGAATCACAGGGTTGTTGTGTGTTTTCCGGGCTGTGTGGCCATGTTCCAGAAGTATTTTTTCCTGACATTTCGCCCACATCTATGGCAGACATCCTCAGAGATTGTAAGGTATATTGGAAAAACAGGACCTTCCACAGATATATTAATCTTCCTTGCTTAGTTTTCCCAATACTGATTGGGATTACTGTCTATGTTTTCAGTTATTTTAACTTTTGTAAGATGTGTTATTATACTGTGATTTTATTGTGTTACTGTTTTTATTGATGTAATACTGTTTTGAGCTTGTCCCAGTGTAAGCTGCCCTGAGTCCTTCGGGAGATGGAGCGGGGTATAAATAAAGTATTATTATTATTATTACATTATACTAGTTTGGGGACCTGGCAATGCCTGGGTTATTTGAAAAAGGCATTATTTGCCTTTGAATGTTATGTATTCTGTTTGGAATGGGTGAACTACAATTCCCAAAATCATGGGTCAACCTCCCAAAACCCTGCCAGTAGTCAAAGTTGGCCATTTTGGGTCTGTGTACCAAGTGTGGTCCAGATCTGTCGATGGCTGGTCATTGCCTGGCTGCAGTGTTGTCTGGATGGGGGTGAACTACTACAACTCCCAGATTCTCGGGGCAATTCACCCGAAACATCTGTCAGTATCCACAGTAGGCTATTTTGAGTCTGTGTGCCAAGTGTGGTCCAGATCTATCGTTGGCTGGGTTCAGTGGTCTTTGGATACAGGTGAACTACAACTCCCAAAATCAAGGCCCATTTCCACAAACCCCTAAAGTATGTTCAGTTGGTCATGAGGCTTCTCTGTGCGAAGTTTGGTCCTGGTCCATTGTCGGTGGGGGGGCCACTGTATCTCTGGATGCAGGTGAACTATAAGTCCCTTTCCCCCAAACTTGTCCAATATGTTTTATTGATTATGGGGACTCTGTGTTCCAAGTTTGGTCCTGGTCCATCATGGGTAAGGTTCAATTGCAGGTGAATTATAAATCCCAGTACCCACTACTCCCAAATGTCCAGGCCAATTCCCCTCCAAACCCACCAGTATTCAAATAGGACATATCAGATATGCATGGCAAGTTTGGTCCAGACCCATCATTGTTTGGGTTCATAGCGTTCTGGGTGTAGGTCAACTACAACTCCTCTAAATTCCCCAGTAGGAGTCAGAGTGATTTGACTTAGATGCAGGGTGAACGACAACTTCCACCATGTAGAGTCAATTCCCCAAACTCCTCCAGGAAATGTAGTTGGTACTCAGTTCTGCTCTGTTTGTTATGCAGACAGATTTGAAAGGGAAGGGCAATAGGCGGGGTCATGCAAATTTCACACCAATGGAGAATCCTGGGATGCCTGCCTGTGGTGGAGGAAAATGCTAAATCTAGTATGAAATGGTCCCCAAATGAGAGCAGTCCTTGGGTGGTGGTTAGTAGTGTTTGGGGAGGACATTGACAGGGGTTGGGCTACATGTTCATGGAGCTCACTGTAACGACAATGTCTGTGGAAAAAAGTGGCTTGGTGGCTCCTTAGCACTGGGAACTGTAGCCTATTTGTGCAGGCCAGAGGCTGTCTGTGTGAGTGGACACCTGTGCCCCATACACATATACAGGTATTCACTTTTATTATTGATATTGATGATATTGATTGATGATGATTAATTGATATTGATTGACTGATTGATATTGATTGATATGATATTGATATAGTAGATATAGATATATATAGATATAGATGTGGGCAAAACATCAGGAGAGAATACTTCTGGAACATGGCTATACAGCCCAGAAAACACAACAGAGTAGAAAAATTATTTATATATTTATTTACAGTATTTATATTCCGCCCTTCTCACCCCGAAGGGGACTCAGGGAGGATCACATTACACATATAAGGCAAACATTCAATGCCTTAACATAGAACAAAGACAAGACAAACACGGGGCTCCGAGCTGGCCTCGAACTCATGACCTCCTGGTCAGAGTGAATCATTGCAGCTGGCTGCAGCTGGTTGCTCAACAGCCTGCGCCACAGCCCTGCCCAAAAATCACCCAAAAACCTCTGTGTTTATCCTTGTCTTTCCCTCACACACTCACACATGCATTTTATAAACCCGACTAACCTGCCAGTGATGCTGGCATCACAGCAGTGTTGTTGTTGTTCTTGTTGTTGTTGTTGCTGCTGTTCTTATTACCACAGTAAATCAAAGCAGCAGTCTATGAAGCCTATGCTTGAGTTTGCTTTCTCTCAATCAAAGATGCTACAGAATTTCTTCAGGTTTTTATGTTGATACAGATCAATACAGCTATGTCTTTGAACACAGGTAAAACCTAAAATATGGGGATGGAGGGAAGCTCATTGCTTATACCCAGTACAAAAGCCAGAGAAAGCCTAGCCCAAGGACATCTGCAACCTAGAAAACGGTCTTCTGCCAGCCTATGTAATGAGACATCTGGGAACTAGTGTTTGTACCCACTGAGGATACCAGCTAGCCAAGCTGTGACTGCCTCTCCTGCCAGCCATTGCCAAGTAGCCCAATCCAAGTGCAAATAAAAACAACCATGGAAATAGACTACAGCCAGTTGATTCCCAGCTTCCCAGTTTAGCATATCACATTCCCACAAGAGAACTGATCTCACTCAGGCTAGAAATGCCCTAATTGTGTCTCCCTGTGTGTATTTATACCCACATCCTAAAGGCAGTTCAGTACATGAATCAGTACCACACCAACTTGGCGCAGATGGTGCTAAAATCAGTGACCATCCCATCTCTTGGGTGATGACGGCCCAGGATACACTCACACACCTGCAATGAACTGTTATGATATTCCCAAAATACCCATGATGGGGCAGCCAGGCTTTGAATAGTCTCTGGCTCTGCCCCCATCACATGGGGCATCATGTGCAAGGCATGACATCCTCTGGTCTCTATCTATGGAGGCCATCAAAAGTTCACTCTCCCCTGCAGCATCATTCGCTGTGTAGTTCCCACTGCATGTAGCCTTGGCATTTTCAAGAGAGTGGCCTTGCAGCCTAAAAGCAGGCACTTACATGTTGGCAACACATTTTTCTATCTTTCTCCATTTTGCACTATTATTTATTGTGAATGTAACGGTTGCTATAATGACTCAGAACATTGGAAGAAAAGGAAAAGAATCTTGCTGCCGACAAACACTAATATTAGCTTTAAAAAGAAAGTAGAAGAAAGAACTGATGGAGGAGGGCTGAAGAAACATGTAGACAAGGTGATTATTACAGGGAGCACTTTCCTGCGGGAAGCATTCAAAAGAAAAGAAGGAAAAAGCAATGTTTTAAAAAGCTACTTTGCTGTCAAGAACAGCCTATAGGCATCTCTAATTATTGACCTTATGCTTTAAAGACTCAAGGCAAATGCTTTGTTCTGGATTTGTTTGATGCCCAATCACATGAGAATTTTCAGAGTGCATATAATAAAAAAAGATACATTATTCACATTAATGTGAATAATGAATTCTACATGGCTCAAATCCTCCATTCAAACGAAGACTGAGGAGCACCAGTATCAGGAGCTCCAGGGCTTGAACCTACTAGTGCAGTCTCACTAAAGATAATATGCTGAGTGGGGGTAGTGGGTTTTGCCAGGTAAATTTTCTACTGAGCTCATTCTCCCATTATATTTCCAGTCACCACAATGAACATTTCTTTCTCCCCTCCACATCCTTTCACAATTGTAATAAAATGATATAGCATGCTATCAATTTAGCATTATAATGACAATGATGATGATGATGATGATGATGATGATGATGATGATGATGATGATGATGATGATGATTACTTAAGCAAAAATGCAAGTGGGCCATACCTGTCATTAGATATACTGCTGGAATTGTGAACTGGACACAAGCAGAGCTGGATGATCTGAAAAACAAGAAAACTGATGACAATCTACTACTCATTACACCTGCGTAATGATGTTGACAGACTTTACCCGCCCAGAAAATCAGGAGGCAGAGGGCTTCTGCAAGTGAAACAAACGGTAGAGGAAGAGAAACATGCCCTGGCAGATTATGTGAAAGGCAGTCAAGAACCAACACTGAGGGAAGTCAACAGTAGTAAACTGCTTAAAGTGCAAAAGACAAAGAGTGAATATCGTAAAAACACAATCCAGAGCAGAAGAGAAAACTGGTGAAAGAAGGCTCTCCATGGACAGTTCCTGGGAAAAATCAAGAGCCAAATTGACAAAGAAAAAACATGGCTGTGGCTCACAAATGGGACTTTGAAAAAGGAGACGGAGGGTCTGATTCTGGCAGCCCAAGAACAAGCCATTAGAACCAATGCCATCAAAGACAAAATTGAAAAGTCGACAACAGATCCCAAATGTAGACTCTGCAAGCAAGCAGATGAAACAATAGATCACATTCTCAGCAAGCTGCAAGAAGATAGCACAGACAGACTACAAGCAGAGATATAACACCGTTACTCAAATGATTCATTGGAACTTGTGCCACAAATACCATCTGCCTGCGACAAAGAACTGGTAGGATCATAAGCTGGAAAAAGTTACAGAGAAAGAACATGTCAAGCTACTCTGGGACTTCCGAATTCAGACAGACAGCGTTTTGAAGCACAATACTCCTGACCTCACAATCATGTTAAAAAGTATGGATTGTCAATGTTGCAATTCCAGGTGACAGCAGGATTGAAGAGAAACAACTAGAAAAGCTGGCACGATATGGGGATTTAAAGATCGAATTGCAAAGACTGTGGCACAAGCCAGTCAAGGTGGTCCCAGTGGTGATCAGCACACTGGGTGCAGTGCTTAAAGACCTTGGCCTGCACTTGAACATAATCGGCGCTGACAAAATTACCATCTGCCAGCTGCAGCAGGCCACCTTACTGGGATCTGCACGCATTATTCTCCGATACATCACACAGCCCTAGACACTTGGGAAATGTCCAGCGTGTGATCCAGTACAACAGCCAGCAGAGTGTCTGCTGTGGACTCATCTTGTTGTGTTTCAAATAATGATGATGATGATTATGATGATAATAATAATAATAATAATGTAATAATAATAAACATGTGTGAGACAGGTAATATGGATGCTGCAGGGGATGCATCAGTGAAGGTGATCATTTCACAGAGGTATTGGTAGGGTAGGAGGGAAAACACATAGGAGTTGCATTACTTCGCTGCATCTCAGACAAAACTCAAAGCACACCATGGAAATGTACTGGAGGACCTCCAGAAACCCAGAAAGACTTCTAAAACAGAGGAGCAGGGCAGACATTTTCAAAGCATGGGTAAAGGGAAACTATGGATATTGAATCAAAGGAGTGATATAGAAGCTGCTTTGTAGGAAATCACATAATTTGTCAGGCTAGCCTAGTATTGCCAACTTGACTGAAAGTTCATTACTAGTCTTCTCCAAAGAATTCTGCTATTTCTTGGTATTCTCCAAGCCCAATCTTCCTTAGCACCAGAAAATAAGACAAAATCAATTGTGTTCAGGGTGATACAGTTACGTATATTTCTAAATAGTACGTCTTTATATGCTCATATGCTCATTAGATGAGCTCCATGCAGTTATGCTGGCCACATAATCTTGGAGGCATCTACATACAACATCGGCTCAACGGCTTAGAAATTGAGATGATAATCAACCCCCAGAGTCGGACACAACTAGACTTAATGTCAAGGGAAAACCTTTAACTAGATGCTCATATGCCAGTTTCCAAAGGGGAAGGTGCTTCTATACAGTAGAGTTTGCTTCTTTTCCATCCTTGTGACTAACAGATATAAACAGTCTCAGCATTCAAAAGCTCTAGGCCAGGATTATGTGCTATGGGATGCCATTTCTTAAGCTTTTGAAATGATCCTGTTATGAATTCCATGGGCTGCAGGGGGAGTTGACGGCGAGACTGTAGCTTTCTTTATATGGTTTCAACATTTCTGCTAAGCGGATATAATATAAATTAAGTCACATCTGGAAATTGTCGCATGTACACAGTATTGTATTTTTGGTAAACACAATGGTTATGAAACAGGCATGTGGGATAATTGCAAGGAACTGGTTAATGTAGGTTGATAATAACTTCTGTTTTTTTAAAAGCAGCCATATATTTGTATCTGGACGTCAGAGATGGTGCTGGGGGAAATAATAGTGTATAGCAGAGGAACCTTTTTTATGTAAACCGCAAGAGCTCATGGGGTATCTTGAAATCTAACAGTTTTACTAAAGTATAATATTTTAACTGGACAAACTACTTTTTCAGACAGTGGTGATATAGCACTACTGTTTTTCAGGGTGCATATTTGCTAGAAACAGAGGTACTGTGGGGTGGGACATGATGTGGTCTCGGCTCCAGAATCCTTTGTGGCTGTTCACCCCTAGAATTTCATTTCATTTCTTTTCAGCTCTTCTTGGAGATTGATCCTCTGGCACATGCCAGAGCATAGATACAAGGAATAAGAAATTTGTTACACATAATGAATTCTTTTTTGCATTAAGTAAGGATCGTGTAGGACTTGTCAACACTAACAAAAAAAATCTGTTTTGCACCACTATTTTCCTACTCTGCAAAAATCCTGTAGTGACCCTGTTAGCACTGCACACATCATGGTGAAATTGCCATAACCGGTCACACATTTTTCCCTGGCAAACATTTCCTTTCCATGTCCTGCCACAAATGCCAGTCCTTCACTACTTTCTCATTCTCAAAAATATAATTATAATGGTATCTAGGAACCTGTCCAGATAGTAGTTTGACTCTGGGACTATTACAAGTTGCTGAGAGATCATTGAAAATCAACAAGAGTAACTCCCCATTTCATTGACCAAAGTTGGTCATGAGTCCTGAGAACCAGCATGGTACAGATGTTTGAGCTTTGAACTACAACTCTGGACCAGGGTTTGAAACTACACTTGGCCATGGAAATCCATTGGGTGGCCTTGGGCAAGTCACACTCTCTCAGCCTTAGAGGAAAGCACTGAACAAATCTTGCCAGGAGAATCCTAAAAGTCATCTAAAGTCAGGAACAAATTGAAGGCACACAACAACATAATGGGACCTAACCACACTTGGGAAAAGAAGTTTGGAACTATAAGAAAGTATTTTTTAATATTTAATTTCCAAGCTTTATCATATGTTATAGCATTGAGCTCTGATCCTTCTAATCTATGAAGACTGATATGGGCTCTTTGATGTCCAACTTTTCTCAGACTTTCTATCTTGGTGGGAACTGCGAAAGAAAATTTTGTTGGAACCTTGAATCAATTTTCTGTTCCCAGGGAACACCTGGGTAAAAAGATCATATCTACAGCTCTAATATATACACAGTAGAGTCTCGCTTATCCAACGTAAACGGGCCGGCAGAATGTTGGATAAGCGAATCTGTTGGATAATAAGGAGAGATTAAGAAAAAGCCTATTAGACATTAAATTAGATTATGACTAAATTAGATTATTATAAATTAAGCACCAAAACATCATGTTATATAACAAATTTGTCAGAAAAAGTAGTTCAATACACAGTAATGCTATGTAGTAATTACTGTATTTATGAATTTAGCACCAAAATATCATGATATATTGAAAACATTGACTACAAAAATGCGTTGGATAATCCAGAATGTTGGATAAGCGAGGCTTGGATTAGTGAGACTCTACTGTATATATATTCATTGGTTTTTCAGTTACAGTCTGAACCCCTAATGACGTCTTGCAGAAACTAGGGTTCCAGAGAACCTTAGTTGAGAAACCCTGGTTTAGACACCACTTTCACGCAGCCTTACCAGAGCTGCAATTGGAATCATTTGAATGCATAGCTTATATTCTATAAATGAATTATGGCCCTCCCTGTCACATGCATACATTGATAGAACAAGTGGGAGAGACAAGAATGACAAGGGCAATGTGAGCAAATGCTATTCATATCCTTGGTTTTTATTTTACTTAGACATGAGGACTGAGGCATTCATCTGTGCTTACTAACGGGAAGTTGCTTCAGAGACTATCTACTGAGGAAGAAGAAGAAACAAAGATTTCTTTTCATATACCTTAAAACAACAAGAAACTGTCATTCAAACGTCCTGCCCATCCCTATGGCAACTAATGGAAACAGTTAATGCTCTCCCTCTATGTACGTAAGAAATTGAAATGCACTCCATGCCTCACTTTTCTTTTTATATTAAAATCACTCCATGCCACCTACGCTATTGCGAGATTGCAACAAAACCAAAATGTATCAGAGAGGTGCCAACTTCTCAAAATGATGTCAGAAAGTGTTACGAAATATAGTTTCCCGGGTTGTTGTAGATACTGCAAGCCTGCATGACTTGTGACTAAGATTCTATATCTGTGTTTCTTTCTGACGTGCAAAAACAAACAAACAAAATCCAAAGGTTTTCTCCCTACTGGAGGAGATTATGAGTTTTTATGAATCTGGGGGAGGGATTTAATTTTTTTTTATTTCTCACATATTGGACATTTTGAAATAGAAAACCTTTTATGAATAAACAACAATGTTCTTGGTGCAAGATTTGTTTTTCTCTGTGTAGAAAGCAATGAACTAACGAATCACCACCACCAACATACAACAAAAAATTCCTGCTCTGATCTCCTCAACTCTTGCTGAATAATAATACTGTAATAATAATTTATCATGTCAGAAGCAAATTAAGAATACAGTCATAACGTATAGAAAAACCAAAAACAAAGTTGAAAACTTGGCATTGTACTAAATTTCCTTTGACCAGAAGCTGGCCACTTGGATGCCTCAGGTGTCACTGTAAGAAGGTCTTCCGTTGTGCATGTGGCCTCAGACTGCATTGCAAGTAAGTGGTCTGTGGTTTGCTCTTCTCCAAACTTGCATGTTGTGGACTCCACTTTGTAGCCCAATTTCCTAAGGTTAGTTCTGCATCTCATGGTGCCAAAGCGTAGTCTGTTCAGTGCCTTCCAAGTCACCCAGTTTTCTGTATGCATAGGAGGGAGTTTCTCATGCGGTATCAGCCACTGATTGAGGTTTTGGGTTTTAACCTGCCACCTTTGGACTCTTGCTTGCTGAGGTGTTTCTGTGAGTATCTCTGAAATCTTAGGAAGCTATTTCTTGATTTAAGGCATTGGCTTGGTAGCTGATTTCCGAACAGAGGATGGGCAGAAGATGTCAATGCCTTGGTCCTTTCATTGCTGGCTGCTACTTCCCGACAGATGTCTGGTGGTACAATACTGGCTAAACAGTATAATTTCTCCAGTGGTGTGGGGCATGAACATCCTGTGATGATATGGCATGTCTTATTAAGAGCCACATCCACTGTTTTAATGTGGTGAGAAGTCTTCTACATTGGTCATGCGTATTCAGCAGCAAAGTGGCAAAGCGCAAGGGCAGATGTCTTTACTGTGTCTGGTTGTGTAATAATAATAATAATAATAATAATAATAATAATAATAATAATGCCATAGTGCTTTACTTTCCATGTCCCGAAGGAGAAAAAGTGCAGATTATTTACAGCACTGGTTTTCACCTATCAAACTGAAGACAGTCGGTTGACATAATCTCTCCAGAACCAGCAATTAATTGATGCTAATTACAATGGTAATGACATACTACTGTCTTCAACTGCATTCAAGACAAATGGAAACTGATATGACACCAGTTTCTGTCTTGGGTCAGACCTGGTTCCAGAACAGAAGTTGCCTTGGTTTTCATAATGAGAAGGAGATCATAGCAGAATTCTTATCCTGTTAATTCCCTATGGTCTTCATTGCCTACCAAAAGGTAGCATAGGAGGATGATTGGTTTTGTAACTTTTGTACTGTGTGGTCCTACAGGGTTCATCACATTTTCTTCTACATTACATATAACATTGGTCTGCCTTGCAACCTGATATACAGACCACAGCAATAATTTCCTATGCAAATTCTCCATAGGATACTATAAAATTGTATATAGATGGCATACCTGGCTTCTAACTTTCTTCATATTGATTGAGGTTGCCCACATTTGTTCTGATGAATACTACTGATTTCTAATTTTGAAGACCAGCTTATTCTTTTGGTGACAGGAACCCAGTCCCAAAGATCTGTGAAATAAGTATAGAAGTAGGTAAAGGCAAAGGGTTTCCCCTGACGTTAAGTCCAGTCATGTCTGACTCTGGGGGTTGGTGCTCATCTCCATTTCTAAGCCGAAGAGCCAGCGTTGTCCGTAGACACCTCCAAGGTCATGTGGACGGCATGACTGCATGGAGTGCCATTACCTTCCCGCCGGAGCGGTACCTATTGATCTACTCACATTTGCATGTTTTCGAACTGCTAGGTTGGCAGAAGCTGGAGCTAACAGTGGGCGCTCATTCCGCTCCCGGGATTTGAACCTGGGACCTTTTGGTCTGCAAGTTCAGCAGCTCAGTGCTTTAACACACTTCGCCACCAAGGTTCCTTAAGTACAGAAGTAGATCCATCTAAAAAGAAATTGATTAGAATAACAGTGGGAACTACCTGGGCCACTAGTTGTTGTTGCACTAAAACTACTAGCACCCTTCATCCTTCACTATACTAGTGAAGGCTGCTGGGAGCTGCAATCCAGTGACATTTGGAGAATCACCCGTGGTTTACATAACTTTAAAGCAGACTTGAAGACACTGAAACAGTTCAAAATTAAATCTTCCCTTTCACAGCTAAGGATGGGGAGAACCAATTGTGTGATTTGAGCCACAGACTTAAAGTATTTGGATGGCGGTGGGAAGAGAGACACTCAAATTTTAAGTTCTGTAAACTAGCTGCATTTTAGATTGTTGGCTGTCTCCCTGGAGATCTGATGTGGGAGTAAGGAAAAGAATACACTTTAAAAAGAATACACCGTTTTCTTCTCAATTACAAAGAGCTCTCTGCTATAAGATTTTTCACAAAGAATTGCTCAGGAAAAACACAATGTTGAGCAGAATGCAATGTCTTTTGAACAAAAAAACCTTTTGTACATAAATATTGTCCTCCAAACTTAAAAAAAAAAAAGGAAACACCCTGAAAAGGCACACCAAAAAATGAAATATGTCCAGCATAGAGAGAATTCTTTAAATTCTTCAATCTCACCATTCATAACAACAACAAAAACAATACCCTTTTCCCCTGTGTGAAATTCAATAACAGTGGTAGTCTGAGGATCTTATTGCATACATCAAGGGTATGACACTGACCGCATAGGGAAGCTGATGAAGAAACACAACCTACAAGCTAGCTACAGACCCACTAAGAAAATCCAAACAATGCTATCTTCAGCAAATGACAAGAGGGATCCTCTCATCTCTGCACTAGTCTACCATATACCATGCAGCTGTGGACAAGTCGACATAGGGACCACAAAACATAGCATTGCCCAAACACGAATCAAGGAACATGAAAGGCACTGCAAACTAATCCAACCAGAGAAGTCAGCCATAGCGGAGCACTTGATGAACCAACCTGGACACAGCATATTATTATTTGAGAACACAGAAATGCTGGACCACTCTAACAACCACCATGTCAGACTATACAGAGAAGCCACTGAAATCCACAAGCATGTGGCTATTTTCAACAGAAAGGCGGAAACCATGAAAATGAACAAAATCTGGCTATCAATATTAAAGAACTCTAACATCTGGACAATAAATAAAGAACAACACTCAGCAAATAGGGGAATTCCAGACATGAAACAATCAGGGCCAGCTAACACATCCCACCAAAGGATTCCCTCAGGCTTTGAAGCTGCAAGGCCATTGAATGCTAATCAAGGTGATCAATTGCAACATTCACACTTGCCTCAAACAGACAAGAGTTCTTTCTCACACCCTGGACTTTCCACAGATATATAAAGCTCACTTTCCTAATTTCCAACAGACCTCACAACCTCTGAGGATGCCTGCCATAGATGTGGGCAAAACGTCAGGAGAGAATGTTTCTGGAACATGGCCATGCAACCCGGAAAACTCATAGCAACCCAGTTTCAAAAGTACTGCAAGATCCCTTTGCATGCTTTTGTGAAAGCAGTGAACTTTGAAGTCTGTTGAAGTGTTTTTTAAAAGTGTGCCTCTTTTATGCCTATGCATAACCTGTATGCTGACAGATAAACATGATAAAATGCTATAAGTTTCCAGTGACCTCTTTCTATAGAAAATCAGACTTTAATGAATGCTGCACCCTAGAATCTCTCACCATTCACAGAAGTAGCATGAGTGTTACCATATAATTAAGTTTGTACTTTCTGGCAGTAGGCCACGTACTGGAATTTTGACTCAGAAAGAAGCCCTAAAGAGCATCCTTTGATTTAAAAAAGAAACATTTTGTAAAAGAACTGTTTTGCAATGTATATTTTGAAGAAAGCAACTTCTTTGGCAATGAGCAACATAATGTGGGAAACATCTTCCTTTGCTAGTGTCCAGAGCTTAGAAGAGATCATGCTCATCACAGGAACCCAAGAAACAACCTACCACCAAACTAAGTTTACTTATCTGTCCAGAATTGTGCACTCTGCATTGAGTAGCTTTCTGCAACCTTGAAGATATAGCTTCCAACAGGTGCCGCTCTCCTTTAGGAGTGAATTCAGTTGGTGCCCCTAAATTTCTATCCATCAAGCCTATCGCAGAGTGATTGTTTGTGCAATCCTAATAAAATAATTTGTTGTTCTCTTGCATGAACATGCCTGCTCCCAGATTAGGAACTCCCGCCCGAAATAGATCAGCCTGGCTCCGTCATTGCTCTCCTTCCCCCGGAATAGTTTCTAATGTCTATATTGTTGTAAAATATGTTGAGAGCTACTTTGAGTTCTGTTACTGGGAAAAGGTGAAATATAAAATCATCATCATCACCATTTGATGCTGTTATTTAATGCTGTTCTCTACAATGAGTGCTTACCTGAATGTGAGTGTAACGGATTAGCCTACCTTACAAGGTTGGTGTATAGGTAGTTTGCAGGCCTTGCTTGCAAAAGCTAAGCAGAGCAAGGGAGAGGAGTGATTAGACAGTCATTACCATAAGTGCAGTCTGATTGGCTGATGTAGATGGGGAGGATAGTTTAGCAACCGGAGATGGGCGGAGCCAAAGTGACAGTTGGAGCTAGGCAGCCAGAAGAATTGTTCAGTTCAGTTTGGAATTCAGTCAGTTAGAGAGTTGGGGTTTGGAGTGTGAAGACATAGTTTTTGGTAACTAGGTTTTAAAAAGATACCTCTTTGAGGAATATAGTTAAGCGGTTTCAGGAAAGTAAGTCTGATAACTATATTGAGACTCTATAGTTTAGAGTGCTGGTGTCAAATCCCAGGAGATGTCATTTAAAGGTTCAAATTGTCCTGTTTGTATTCCCTGTATGAAGGAATATATTTCCACAGAATCCAAGTTATAAAACCATCTTTTATAAGAGAAGAGACTAATTTGTTATTGAAACTGCTACACATCTTTACTGTTCAAGAACAAATAAACAACTTCTTGTTTTACTCACATAAAGTGTCTTGTGTTACTGTCTCAATATCCTAACACAAAACAGGCTTCTGAAGATAACATTGGTGGCAGCATTAGTAGAGATAGCGAGTTCAAATCCTCCATATTTTGGTGGCAGCTGAAACCAAAAGCATCTGAAATTTCGGGCAATTTTGAAAATCCTTTATAATAAGCATGCTCAAAATTGCAGGTAGGCAATGCCCACTCAGTATTCAAGCACTTCAGATACTACCGTAAGTAGCAGAAGAATCAAATTTTCTCCCCACCGAATATGGTCTTCAGCCATTTAGGACCCACAAATGTACTGTGAAAGGGAAGTATCCATGCTGATGCCTAAAACTAATTTGCTCCCTTGCTAGGCAGAAGCACAGAGCCTTACCCTTTCCTGAAGAACTATTCCTTCAGGTTGGCTCTGGCCAGGAAGGTGCTTAGAGGCCAAGTCTGAGATCCCTCACATATTGCCATCTTGCCTGCCTTGTGCTTTCACTGCAGTCTATGGAGAAAGAGTGAATCAGTGAGAGAAGCAAGGAAATGGTGTTGCTGAGAGCCCATGGATGATTCTAGGAAGGGTAGGAGGCCGGAGAAACTATATTCTCCCTTCAGGTTTTGTGAACATGTACTAATTGTTCATTTTCCTTTCCTCTTTGCTTGCTGATTATTTCACCTTTTTATTCTAGTGCTTTGAAAACATTGTGTTCTCTTTTATACTTCACAGCTGCAGTGTTCAAGGCTCATGCTTGTCAATGCCATTGTTTCTCTGTTTGCTGCGCATGGGAACAGGTGGGCTTTCTCAAGTGCAGCAACCAAATGTAAGCTGTTCTTCTGTGTCTTTCTTGGTTTATCACATACCTTGTTCACATTTATCTTTGAAAATGTAGCCACACTTTGAAAAGCAATTAGAGGTTTTCTTCCTTCCCTTCAAAAGGTAGATGTAGCAAAGCAAATGAAGAAGGTATCGTAGCTAAGAACAATGTGTGGAAAAAGAGTCAAGTGCAGGGCCATAGCCAGAAAAGAAATTCGGGGATGGGTGGGTGTTGAAACTTTTTTTTAGCGAATCATGAAGAATAGTTCCATAATGCAAAATAATTTAGAAATCAGGCTCCATCGATAAACTTCAGTGGACACTCAAGACAGATAAACTTCAGTGGACACTCATGGGGATTTGGTTAATGAGTTAAAATTCATGAGTAAACCTGGTTTTTTTAAACCTAAAAAATTTCGGGGGGGGGGAGTTGAAACCCTACCCCCCCCCGGCCCGCCTACAGCCCTGGTCATGTGACAGTAATTTTAAACCACCGTGTCAGTTTGGATTTTTGTGCAGTGTAGCTCAGTTGTGGAGTGGTCTTGGGCTTTGTTGCCTTGAATATTGCACTGACAATTGAAGACACTTTGGGTCTTCAGCAGAGGTGTGACTATGGACTTCATTAGGTAAAAGGTAAAGGTTTTCCCTTGACGTTAAGTCCAGTCATGTCTGACTCTGGGGTGTGGTGCTCATCTCCATTTCTAAGCTGAAAAGCCAGTGCTGTCCATAGACACCTCCAAGGTCATGTGGCCGGCATGACTGCATGGAGCACCATTACCTTCCCACCAGAGCGGTACCTATTGATCTACTCACATTTGCATGTTTTCAAACTGCTAGGTTGGCAGGAGCTGGAGCTAACAGCGGCCGCTCACGCCGCTCCTGGGGCTTGAACCTGGGAACTTTCGGTCTGCAGCTCAGTGCTTTAACACACTTTGTCACCGGGGCTCCATGAACCTCATTACATGGAGAAAATTCCCCATTGTAGAACACTTTGCCCATGCAGCCAGCATGGAGCCTACTTTGACTCACATCTACTTTGGGTGGGGCTCTGTGCTGGCTGCATTGGCAAAGTGTGCTACAAGGAAAAAATCTGAACACAGGAGACTACTCATGTCCAAATAAAAAACCATGGGGACAGCATGGGAGTACACCAGAAAGGTATGTTTTCTGGTATGTGATGGACAAACGGGCAATGTAGGGCGCTGGGTGACTGCCTCACAATTTGCCCTATTGCTCTATGTGGTGAGGTCCTAAATCCCAAACTTCATCTTACATTGTCATATGGGACCGTATTCGCTTCTTTATCCTTTTAGGGATGAAACTTTTCTGCCTATTGTATCCCAATGAGGATGAAAATGTGTGCGCGCGAATTTGTATGTATAACACAGAGAGAAAAGGAGAAGTATATCTTGTTAAATGTGTGTTTGGGGAGTACAGTAGAGTCTCACTTATCCAACCTTCACTTATCCAAGGTTCTGTATTATCCAAGGCAGTCTGCCTTTTAGTAGTCATTGTTTTTGTAGTAAATGTTGCAATGTTTTGGTGCAAAATTCGTAAATACAGTAATTACTACATAACATTACTGTGTATTGAACTGCTTTTTCTGTCAATTTCTTGTAAAACATGATGTTTTGGTGCTTAATTTGTAAAATCATAATGTAATTTTATGTTTAATAGGGGTTTTTTTCTTAATCCCTCCTTATTATCCAAGATTTTTGCTAATCCAAGGTTCTGCCAGCCCGTTTATCTTGGATAAATGAGACCCTACTGTATGTGCTATCAATGGCTCTTCCCTCTTTGCACAATGACTCCATTATTTTGATGCAGTTACTCACAAAGCAAAGAGTATAGGTACAAATGCAAAGTTTATTTCTCTTACCATTTCTCCACAATTAACCACAACAAACTACAAGACTTATGAATTAGCTTAGAGGTTAAATTGTATCTTTCCAGTAGGGATACCAAAAATACTTTCTTCTTTGTTTATGTTCCCTATTAAACAGCATGACTCAATATAGCAAGAGACCACATCGAGAAAATGATCAAATAGTCAAATATCAGGAATTTATGCAGCCCCCAATGGCGCAGTGAGTTAAACCCTTGTGCTGACAGGACTGCTAACTTGAAGGTTGGGTTGCCGACCTGAAGGTTGCTGGTTTGAATCCAACCCGGAGAGAGTGTGGATGAGCTCCCTCTATCAGCTCCAGCTCCATGTGGGGACATGAGAGAAGCCTCCCCCAAGGATGGTAAAACATCAAAAAAATCTAGGCGTCTCCTGAGCAACATCCTTGCAGATAGCCAATTCTCTCACACCAGAAGCAACTTGCAGTTTCTCAAGTCACTCCTGACACGAATAAAGGACTTTATGAAATATTCACTTGTGCACAATCTTGTCTTTGAATTACAGATATTTTACACAGAAGACAATCTAACATGTGAGAATGAAACAAAGATTAACATCCCTATTTCCTGGTGAGCTTTAGGACCTCATCATATTGAGGTCCTTGATGCAGGGAACAGCGGGGGGAACTGTAGGGCAGAAGAGTGAATCTGTTGTCTAACATCCCACATGCCCCACACCACCTGCTTGCCCATCACACACCGGAAAGGATAACTTTCCAGCATGTTCTTGCACTGTCCCCATGATTCTCAACCTGAACATGAGTAGTCTCCTGTATTCAGGTTTCCCCTTCCTACCACACTTGACCGACACAGCTAACACAGAGCCGGTCATGTAATGAGATCCGACGGGCTTTGTGCCAGCTCTGTCAGTGAAGTGTAGTAGGACAGGGAATTTCGTTGATGTGATGAAGTCCTTAGTCTTTTCCTGGTGAGCTTTCATCTTTCCCTGGATTTGCATGCACTACCATTTTTGTTCAGAATTACTGACACTTCAGTGAATTTTTTTGCTGGACCCAGAATCATTATTGCTTTCTTACATCCATATCCCAATCTTTTTATGAGTCAATCTGCTGAATCTTTGCACAATGCCTTGCTTTGATGGTTAGCCTCTTTGTAAAGGGTTGTAACCCACCATGAGTTTTTAAGATAGGAAAGGCCAAGTCTAAAGGACATCGTCTGTTTTTCAGCTGCTTACATCCTAAGTGATGAGTGATTGCAAAATGCCATTTGCAGCTTTAAAAGATGCCGAATTTGGCAGCGAACAGATTGAGGGATGAAGTCTTTGCACTAGACATCGCATCCAGCATGTGTTTACTTGGGGGGAAAAAAGAGATGACTTATTTCCAAGTACGTGTAGATAGGTTCACACCATTCTGTTAAAATTAGTCTCATTTTAGCCAAAGCTACAGTGGCAGCATAGTCTGGCCATCGGAAACACTGTGGGAGGGAATCATCTGCTTTGAAAAGCAGATACTTGTAGCGGCAACCCCCCTCCATCCTCCCACATGTGATTAGTGGAAGTAATCTCTAAAGGCAACCAGGATTTTGAAGGAGGTTATGGCATTTATGGCACCATGCTGGGATAAAAGAAATTAAATGAAATACAAAGGTAGCACCCCCACCCCCAAATCTTTATACCCTTGGAATAATCCCCACAATTCCAAATCAGTCATGCCAGAGTAGTTTGTGAAGAACAGTCACTAAATGGTCTGCAACATACCACAAAAGTCAAAAATGATAGGCAGACACAAGGGGCAAGAGACATATTTGAAACATTCACTATTTTTTAAAAACACCCCCACTGTTGTGATATCAGAAGGAACAGAAGACAATCTACACTAGTACTTTTTTACGGACCAGTTGGTGCAAAAATACACACAACTTCTTTTGATGATGATGATGATGATGATGATGATGATGATGATGATGGGACACTGAAGAAGGTGACACTGGGACGAATGGGACCCTGAAGAAGGAGACAGAAGGCCTGATCCTTGCAGCCCAGGAGCAAGCCATCCGAACAAATGCAATTAAGGCCAAGATTGAAAAATCAGCTGATGACCCAAAATGCAGACTGTGCAAGGAAGCAGACGAAACCATTGATCATATCCTCAGCTGCTGTAAGAAAATTGCACAGACAGACTACAAACAGAGGCACAACTATGTGGCCCAAATTATTCATTGGAACTTATGCCTCAAGTACCATCTCCCAGCAGTAAAGAACTGGTGGGATCACAAACCTGCTAAAGTAATGGAAAATGAACACGCAAAGATACTGTGGGACTTCCGAATCCAGACTGACAAAGCTCTGACACCAGACATCACAGTTGTGGAAAAGAAAAAGGTTTGGATCATTGATGTTGCCATCCCAGGTGACAGTCGCATTGACGAAAAACAACAGGAAAAACTCAGCCGCTATCAGGACCTCAAGATTGAACTTCAAAGGCTCTGGCAGAAACCAGTACAGGTGGTCCCGGTGGTGATCGGCACACTGAGTGCCATGCTAAAAGATCTCAGCCAGCATTTGGAAACAAAAGACATTGACAAAATTGCGATCTGCCAACAGGAAAAGGCCACCCTACTGGGATCTGTGCGCATCATCCGAAAATACATCACACAGTCCTGAACACTTAGGAAGTGTTCAACTTGTGATTTTGTGATACGAAATCCAGCATATTGATCTCGTTTGCTGAGTCATACTATGCCATTGTGTCAATAATAATAATAATAATAATAATAATAATAATTTTATTTTTGTATCCCGCCTCCATTTCCCCAAAGAGATTTGGGGCGGCTCATATGGGGACAAGCCCGGACAACAACAGATTAAAATACAGATCAATAAAGTTAAAAACATAGTAACTACATAAAAACATAAAACAACATCAATAACCAGTTTAAATCTTAAGCAATAATAATAACTGGACATACAGAGAATAAAATGAGTAGACTCTGAAGGAGTTGCTGAGATAAATAAGAACGATTGGAGCAGGGGCAGGGAAGCAATCTCAATAAACATTGAGCCTAAAGGAAAGTAACAGTGTTAAAGTACAGTATCTGGTATAAATGTAAATGAAGTGAGTGTCTGATGGGACCACTTACTCAAATGCACATCGGAATATCCATGTTTTTAAGACTTTGCAGAAGGTGAACAAGGTGGGTGCCAGTCTGATCTCCCTGGGGAGGGAGTTTTCTTTTGCTGTTATTTCCCTTTCAACAGCCTACCTCTTCAAAACTAGTTTTATGACAACTTTTGCATACATGTTGCTGTTTCCATGCATCATCAACCATGCATGTTCTGGTGATGTTATTAACTATTACTCTTGGGAGAATTGCGAAGCTGCTGAACCTGTTTTGTAATGTTTCTCTACCCCCAATATTTTCCCTCCTTCCCCTTCTTTTCCTTCCTTCTTTCTTGGCTCTTGTGGGGATTTTGATTAGATTTAGGGGGAGGAGGTTTTAAAATATCTCATGTACACCTACTGTGGTGCACACCTGCAAACAACTGCAGCAAGAAACAACACGAAAAGACAGTGTTCCTTGCCCATATTCTTCACATTTTTCATTGCATTGATTTTGTTTGGATGGTCTGAAGAAGATATAGTAGTCTCGCTTATCCAACCTTTGCTTATCCAATGTTTTGTATTACCCAACGCAGTCTGCCTTTAAATACAGTAGAGTCTCACTTATCCAACATAAACGGGCCGGCAGAATGTTGGATAAGCGAATATGTTGGATAATAAGGAGGCATTAAGGAAAAGCATATTAAAGATCAAAATAGGTTATGATTTTACAAATGAAGCACCAAAACATCATGTCAGACAACAAATTTGGCAGAAAAAGTAGTTCAATATGCAGTAATGCTATGTAGTAATTACTGTATTTATGAATTTAGCACCAAAATATCAATATATATCAAAATATATTGAAAACATTGACTACAAAAATACGTTGGATAATCTAGAACGTTGGATAAGCAAGTGTTGGATAAGTGAGACTCTACTGTAGTCAAATGTTTTTGTAGTCAATGTTTTCAATACATTGCGATGTTTCGGTGCTAAATTTGTAAATACAGTAATTACTACATAACGTTACCGTGTATTGAACTGCTTTTTCTGTCGATTTGTTATAAAACATGATGTTTTGGTTCTTAATTTGTAAAATCATAAAGTAATTTGACGTGTAATAGGCTTTTCCTTGATCCCTTCTTATTATCCAATATTTTCACTTATCCAAAGTTCTGTCGGCACATTTGTGTTGGATAAACGAGACTCTACTGTAGTATAATTTCAAAAATTACTGTAATTCATGTTGTAGTCTTTGCTGCACAACTTTTACATTTTTGACTGATTATTTGAAAACAATGGGGGATGGTATTGTGACCTGGGGAAATCAACTTTATGCAATTATAGTCTGGGGCTTAATTTTCTTAGAATTGGTTCTCCTTAAGATAAAGTGATCTATTTGGCTTCTATGCTATGCCTGTTCTGATGCTTACGTTTATTTCTGTGCCTGAGAGTATAAAGACTTCCTGACAGACTCAGTGCCTAGGGAGAGGCCTCTCACAGAACAGAAACAAACCCAGATCTCAAAATGTGATATTTGGTACAGTAGAGTCTCACTTATCCAACACTCGCTTATCCAACGTAATGGATTATCCAACGCATTTTTGTAGTCAATGTTTCCAATATATCATGATATTTTGGTGCGAAATTCGTAAATACAGTAATTGCTATGTAGCATTACTGCGTATTGAACTACTTTTTCTGCCAGATTTGTTGTATAACATGGTGTTTTGGTGCTTAATTTGTAAAATCAGAACCTAATTTGATGTTTAATAGGCTACTCCTTAATCTTTCCTTATTATCCAACATATTCACTTATCCAACGTTCTGCCGGCCCGTTTATGTTGGATAAGTGAGACTCTACTGTAGTTGCAAATGGCTAAAGAAAGTTATACAGCTTTCTTTTATTATTTTTGTTCCAGTCACATTGTGGTCATAACCTCATCATTCTGTCTGTAGGGACCATCTGCCCGCAGCACTTCAAATAAGCAAGCAAGATGCAGACCTGTGACTTTAACACCATCACCTTTTTCCCCCTGCATGATTTATTGAGCCATCTTTGCCTGGCGGCAAAGCAGTGGGATTCAAAACTTAGCTGAATTAATGTTACAGATTTGGTTCAGCTGATGATGGTATATGTTCGCAGGATTTTGTTCCACAGTAAACATGGTTACTCCATTCTTCAAAGCTTTGTTTTCTAATATTTCTTCATATCATAAACAGTAGATGGAGCCCCCGGTGGCACAATGGGCTAAACCCTTGTGCCAGCAGGACTGCTGACTAACAGGTTGGCGGTTCAAATCCAGGGAGAGTGGGTGAGCTCCCTCTGTCAGCTCTATTTCCCCATGAGGGGACATGAGAGAAGCATCCTACAAAGATGTTAAAACATCAGACATCTAGGCGTCCCCTGGGCAACATCCTTGCAGACGGCCAATTCTCTCAAACCAGAAGCCACTTTCAATTTCTCAAGTCGCTCCTGACATGAAAAAAAAAAACAGATTCAAAAGAAAGAAAGCAAAGCTTCAGATTTAAAAAATGAAGACATATGCAAAAGGATGGCTAACATTTTGGCAAGTTTCATGAGAAGAGAGGTAATAGATCTCGGAAAGGATTTAGGTCAAGTCTATAGAGGTGTATCTCTACAAAGGGAGAAAACACAAAGTAGACTCAGGCCAAAGAATTTTACAAAAGAAACAGATTTGAACTAGATAAACCACCAGATATAAGAAGAGAAGAGAGTGCAAGATCAGAGAAGAGACACAAGGAAGGCAAAGGGACAGAGACTTATGGGGAAGGAGGGAAAAAAAAGAAAGAAAATGGATAGTGAATGTTTTTGGAATGAAGGAAGCTGCTAAATTGCTTGCCATAGATCTGGGTGAAACATCAGGAGAGAATGCTTTTGGAACATGGCCATACGGCCCAGAAAACTGACAGCAACCCATTGATTCCGGCCATGAAAGCCTTTGACAACACATCTGGATTTTATATGGCAGCGCAGAAGGGACCCTAGTTGTGTTAATTTAGAATATCCATATGCAAATAAATCTTGCAGCATCTTTGACCCTTTTTACACTGCCATATAAAATCCAGATTATCTGCTTTGAACTGGATTATATGGCAGTGTATAGACTCATATAATCCAGTTAAATGTGGATTATCTGATTTGATAATCTGGGCCCCCTCCTCATAGCTGAATAAAATCCCACATTATCTGCTTTGAACTGGAATATATAGCAATGTGGACTCAGATAGCCCAGTTCAAAACAGATATTGTGGGATTTTTTGCCTTGTTATTTTGGGTTATATAGCTGTGTGGAAGGGCTCCTGGATTATATGGCAGTGTAGAACAGCCCTTTGAAGCTGAGAGAAAGGAGAAACTATGTTATCTAAACTATGCAAAAAAAAGCAGGAAGATAACAATATGAATAATGAAAGGAGTTACTGAAATATAATGTTGGCTATTGGCTCCACAAAATCAACATAAAAGAAAAGGAATACAACCAGTTATTAGATGCACATGATTGGATAATTGATGCATTGTTGTTATTGACCAAAATTCACCCACTTCTTCCGGCCAGAAAATATGAAGGGTTTTTGTGTGTGTAATAAATGGATGCTGACAGGTTCCCAAAGTTTAACTCTTAAAAGAGTGGCTTTCCATCTCTGCTTGATCAGCCCTATTGACGCTAAATTTGAATAGACTCTTCTCTTTTCTAGCAGGCTCCTTGAAATGTAATGGCACTAGGCAAGCTGTACAACATTTTCTTTGGCAGAGTTGGTTAAGAATGTCTGGTTGCTGTGAGTTGTCCAGGTTGTATGGCCATGTTCCAGAAGCATTCTCTCCTGACGTTTCACCCACATCTATGGGACATCCTTGCAGACGGCCAGTTCTCTCACACCAGAAGCGACTCAAGTTGCTCCTGACACGAACCCCCCCCCCCCCACATCTATGGCAGTCATCCTCAGAGGTTGTGATGTCTCACAACCTCTGCAGATGCCTGCCATAGATGTGGGTTAAATGTCAGGAGTGAATGCTTCTGGAACATAGCCATACAGCCTGGAAAACTCACAACAACCCATTGATTCCGGCCATGAAAGCCTTTGGTAACACACTGGTTGAGAATGTTTAAACATTTCTGTTTCAATTAGAATTTACCAAAATCCACACATTTCATCATAGCTGAGATAGAAAGAAACTAGAGACTAAAAAATAAGAATGCAGGGAAAGGCAGAATTGACAGATTGTTTCATTCTTACTATGGACAGGAAATATTACTTTCTTTCATCTTTTTTTCTCTAAGGGAGAGCAGCAGTTTCTTTGCTATCTACTCACGACTCTCTCCGATTTCTTTTCTCTCTGATTTCTCATATCTTTCAACCAAGTACAGCAAGTGCAGGGACTAGCTTGAATGTGTAGCATAGATAGGCCCTGTACTCTTCAGGGTTCTCAGCCTTCACCTATCCTCCAAAACACTTTTTAAATATAAAGCCTTTTTCCTGTTAGACAAAGAATTTGAAGTATATAATAGCTTTACATCAAGAACAATGCATCCTCCTAAAAGCTGTCACTACATTAAAATCCCATCGGATTGTATTATTATACCTAAATGCACATTAAACATCTAGACATGAAAGTGTCTCAGATTAGAGAAGCCACATCAAACAGCCATATTTGCAGCGCAGCACAGATTGAGCCAGCCTGGCTTTAGCAAAAAGTCTGTGTGTGGGTTACACAAATATACCAAGTTCTTCTCAATACGCAGAAAGCAAGCAAGTGGGGGGCATTATTTTCTTTTTGTTTCAAACACAGGGTTCTTTCCTTTCAAAATATCAGCTACTTTGTATTCATGGAGCTTATGTGTAAAAAATCAAATTGACAAGACTCTCCCTTATGCTGCCACTTCTTAACTGGATTGCCCCCATGGCTCTCTCCTGGGAAAATGCATTATCATCATTTGATTAATCTGCTCTTGCTTCTTGTAACTGATTTAATCCTCCTAGATCCTGTTTGGCTTGCTTGTAATGTTGAGCTCCTACCACAGCTCAGAATCCTTGCCTATGAACCAGAAGGACATCTGGGTTTTAATCCAAAAGGATGATGATGATTATTATATTTTATTTTCATTTTAAAGCTGGCAATCTGGTGAACATCTCTAGGTATTTCCCAAAGCTGACCTTGTATATAAGCATAATCGTATTGTATATCTAAACGCTAGAAATTTCTTGAGTGATGACAATGACTGACAACAGCCCAGGCAAATGCTGTAATGTTTCAGAAAGGATTTTGCATGTTGCTTCTTGGAGACTGAGTAACAAATGAATGTATATAAATTTGCATACAAATGTCCGCATGTTTGACAAATTAAATGACATTGTACAAGGGATTAAATCCTGGGGTAGCTTCATAAAAGAACATCAATTCTGGAAGTTCATTCTGATCTCTACTCTTATGCTACATACAGAGAGGCTTTTTACACAATAATAATATAATATAATATTATAGTAAAGGTTTTCCCCTGATATTAAGTCTAGTCGTGTCTGACTCCAGGCGTTGGTGCTCATCTCCATTTCTTCATGGAGCACCATTACCTTCCCCCCAGAGTGGTACCTATTGATCTACTTGCATTTGCATATTTTTGTCCTGTTTTGTCTTTCAAGAACAGCCTTAAGACACTGTGGTAAGTACATGAAAACTGCTTTAATTCAGCAAAACATAAAGTACAACACACTCAGTGGAATAATGCAAAAGGAAGCAAGGAAGTCTTGCAAATGCAGTTCTTAGTCTCTGATATAGTCCCAAATCAAATAGCAGTCTTACTTAAGAAAAAGAAACAGCAATAAATCCAGATGCAGACTCGGAGCAGGCATTAGAGTCAGTTTGTTACCAGCAAGAACTGGCTGCACCTGCTTCTGCTTTATAGCTCTGAGTCCTCTCACAGCTGTTAGGGCAGTTCCTAATTACTCAGCTGCATTTCTGGCAGCTATTCTAGCTGAACGACATCTCTGCTCTGTTTCCTTTCGCCTCTCCTGAAAAGTGGGCACTTGCAAAGTCTCCTCCTCAGATTCCAACTCACCCTCAGATTCATGAACACTTTCCTGCTCCCCTTCCTCTTCTGAAGAAGAGAAATCCCTAACAGGTTTCGAACTTCTAGGCTGGCAGAAGCTGGGGCTAACAGCAGAAGCTCACCCTGCTCCTCAGATTGGAACCACCAACCTTTCAGTCAGCAAGTTCAGCAGCTCAGCAGTTTAACCCACTGTGTCACTGGAGGCTCCTAATATAATATCTGTATATCTGTACATCTGTACATCTGAATCTGTACATCTGTACATGCATAATAAAAGTGAAAAATGTGTATGTGCAGGAGGTGTCCACTTACACAGACAGCCTCCCACCTCCACAAACAGCTATAGTTTCCACTGAGCAGGAGACACCAATGGCCCTCCTTCCACAGACAGGCAGGTTAACCCTTTCCTATCATTTCCTACAGCACATAGTTAACAGAGGAATTGATCAGCAACTGAACAAGAGGTTTGGGGAGAATTCACAATGATTTACAAGAGTTGTACTTGACCTACATCTAGAGAGCACCATTAACCCAACCAACGATGGATCTGGACCAAACCTGCCATGGATAATGGGACTTGCAGTACCTTCACTGATACTGTGACCCTCACCAACAATGGATTGAGACCAAACTTCGCGCAGAGAAGCCCCATGACCAACTGAACATACTGCAGGGGTTAGTGGGAACGAACCTTGATTTTGAGAGTTATAGTTCACCTGCATCCAGAAAGCACTGAGCCCAGTTTACGTCAGATCTGGACTAAACTTGGCACACAGACGCAACATAACTAACTATGCACACAGGCCTGCTTTGGGGGTGATTAACCTCTTATCTGGAAGTTATAGTTCACCCTTATTAAGAGAGCCCTAAACCCAGTCAACCATGGATTTGGACCAAACTTGGCACACAGACCCAACATGGCCAACTGTGCATATGGGCCTGGTTTGGGGGTGATTGCCCTGGGAATCTTGGAGTTGTAGTTCACCCTTCTCCAGACAGCACTGAACCCAGCCAATGATAGATCTGGACCACACTTTAGTAATATTTCATAACATCCCAAAACAAACAATGCCTTTTTCTAATACCCCAGGCACTGCCAGGTCCCCAAGCTAGTAATATAGTATAATATACAGTAGAGTCTCACTTATCTAACATAAACGGGCCGGCAGAATGCTGGATAAGCGAATATGTTGGATAATAAGGAGAGATTAAGGAGAAACCTATTAAACACCAAATTAGGTTATGATTTTACAAATGAAGCACCAAAACATCATGTTAGACAACAAATTTGGCAGAAAAAGTAGTTCAATACGCAGTAATGCTGTGTAGTAATTACTGTATTTATGAATTTAGCACCAAAATATCACGATATATTGAAAACATTGACTACAAAAATGTGTTGGATAATCCAGAACGTTGGATAAGCGAGTGTTGGATAAGTGAGACTCTACTGTAATATCAAATGCTAAGATCTTCATATGAGGCCTTACTCATGCTTTGCATCTAAACAAGGATTTTGTATGCTTTCCAACTTCAACTGCATGTAATAAATAGCCTGTCACCTGAATGATATGAAAATACAGTTCTATATGTATAACTTAATTCATGCACATTTCTTTTCTGTTAAACTTTAGGTAAAGGAGGATCTCATAAATTGAGTCCACAAACCCAGTGCCTATGTTACACATGATCTCTACATGTAGTAGGGTAAGAGAATCGAACACCTACATCCATTTCGTATATTGGGTTTAAACTGAGTTTGCTTTGTCAATTCAATAGATCCTATTGAGACACTGATCTCAAACTTCTACATTGCAATGGACATGAAATATCTGCATGGGAACTCTTTACAGTTGTTAGTGCTTGAAATGTATTTCCAAGTCTGGTAGAAAGTTGAATAGTGTGCCTAAACACTGTTTTTTCAAGGCAGTGGTATATATAAAATAGGCTAAAGGAAAGGATATAACTGGCAACAAAACATAGAAGCAAAGAATGCAAGGGACAAATGCAAGATACTTCACTTTGGCAGAAAAAATGGAAATCAAAGATACAGAATGGGGGACGCCTGGCTTGACAGCAGTGTGTGCGAAAAAGACCTTGGAGTCCTCATGGACAACAAGTTAAACATGAGCCAACAATGTGATGCGGCAGCTAAAAAAGCCAATGGGATTTTGGCCTGCATCAATAGGGGAATAGCGTCTAGATCCAGGGAAGTCATGCTCCCCCTCTATTCTGCCTTGGTCAGACCACACCTGGAATACTGCGTCCAATTCTGGGCACCGCAGATGAAGGGAGATGTTGACAAGCTGGAAAGCGTCCAGAGGAGGGCGACTAAAATGATTAAGGGTCTGGAGAACAAGCCCTATGAGGAGAGGCTTAAAGAGCTGGGCATGTTTAGCCTGCAGAAGAGAAGGCTGAGAGGAGACATGATAGCCATGTACAAATACGTGAGGGGAAGTCATAGGGAGGAGGGAGTAAGCTTATTTTCTGCTGCCCTGCAGACTAGGACACGGAACAATGGCTTCAAACTACAGGAAAGCAGATTCCACCTGAACATCAGGAAGAACTTCCTCACTGTGAGAGCTGTTCGGCAGTGGAACTCTCTCCCCCAGACTGTGGTGGAGGCTCCTTCTTTGGAAGCTTTTAAGCAGAGGCTGGATGGCCATCTGTCGGGGGTGCTTTGAATGCAATTTCCTGCTTCTTAGCGGGGGGTTGGACTAGATGGCCCATGAGGTCTCTTCCAACTCTACTATTCTATGATTCTATGATTCTATGAACCTGACTTCTATCTTGTTAACACAAATGCTGAATGACTCTGTCTGATAAACATAAGAAGTGGGAGGAAAATTGGAACAATGAACACATACAACATTCAAGTAAACATTTGGTTTTCCAGATATTTCAGAAAAGAAGCAGAAGAAAATCGAAATATTCTATAATTTTTATCCCTTCCTGTCCATCAGATGTGATGTAGAAAGGAAAGGCAAGAATCTCAGGATGTGTAAAAAGAATATTCCTTTAATTTGTCAAACACATTTTATCTAGCATTGTTTCCAGGTCTACAAGTCCCATCAGTTTAACCTAGCACAACCAACTGTACGGTTTTGTGGGATTTGTAGTCTGAAACATCTGGAGGCCAAAGTTTTCCTGTCTCTGAACTAAATATGACTTGTATGTATCAAGGAAATGACAAGTCATTGAACAAGAATGCTTTGAACTTGATTTGAAACAAGGCAGAGACTGAGAGAATTAGATTAGTGAGTAAGCTAACAGAATGCAATTGAGGATGTTGTTTGTGTGGGGTGGTTGGAGAAATTCATAGTTGCCCTTAGCTGCTAAGCAAAATGAATAATGCATTTCAGAAGATGATAATCTGATATTAACTAACTGCTATGAGAACAGAAGTGAATATTGCCCAACAATCCTTGCTAAGGAAAGCTATCAACCCAGGGTTACAAATGCTCCCTTGGGGGAGGATAGGATCCCTTTGCATCAAGTTGCAATGGACTCTATAAGCACAGTTTGACATTTTTGCTGCTTGAGCATAAAAGTTATGAATTGCCATTTTCCAAATGCACATGGAATTGCAACTAGTGGTTAACCCTACATTTCTACACTGGCATTCATCCACTAGTATTAATGCTTACCCACTAGCATTCAGTAGCATCTTTGACTGAACTAGAATTTCTCTACTACATCATGTCACTTCTTTAGAAGTTCAAGTACTTTGGTACAAGGGGTTCATATCAGACCACATTTTTTTAAAAAAAGAGTATTTTAGGCAAACTTTTCTTTGACATAATGTTAAAACCTGAGATTCCTTGGAGGGAAGCAGAATAAAGAACATGAATCAAGTCATTACTTAGCAGTTTTTAGACTGCTCTTTACTTTGATTCCCTATTCAGTTCCCACACATTGTTACAGCTCGTGGGTGTTAATTTTTAAATGATGCTTAGTTCCTGACAGCATCAAAAATGCAACCAAGTGAAAAGTTTGGAATGTGTGTGTGTGTGTGTGTGTAAGGGGGGAGCTTTTCAAGTATCAACTCAAGTGCTGTAAGCGAAGATGAATTATCTACTTACACACACACATGGGTACAAATCTATGCATTTATTATCTGTGTCTTTTTGCACACAAGGAACATACTTGGCTCAGTAAGCTGTGTATGATATAGATAACTTCTGACAACCATTAACTCTCCCCTCCCGATGAGATTTTCTGCTTTTACATCACCCACATTTGTTTCCTGCCCATAAATGAAGGTCAGTTCAGACATCCTCTTCCTCAGAGGGAAGATCTAATGGTTTTAAGTTACAGGAGGATACATCTCGATTGAACATCAGAAAAAAATTCTTGACAGCGACAGCAATTCAGCAATGGAATCAACTGCCTAAAGAAGTGATGTAGACATCTCAAAGAAGAGGCTAGAAAGCTACCTGCTGGGGATACTCTAGCTCAGTGGTTCCTAAACTATGCTCCTCCAGGTGTTTTGGACTTCAACTCCCAGAAATCTCAGCCAGCTTACCAATTATTAGGAACTGTGCAATATGAAGTCCAAAACATATGGAGGACCAAAGGTTGGGAACCACTATTCTAGTTGGAGAGCCTTCATTTGAGTACGAAAGTGGACCAGATGGCTCATGATGCCCCTTCCAACTCTTGTGATTCTATGATCAAAAAATCACTGCAATGTGGAGGTATGAATTATGCATATAAAACATCTAGATCTATTTTTTAAAAAACAGATTTTAACATTTCAACTCTAGTTCACATAATCCAGCAGGTACTGCATACATGCATGTGCTGATTTGCTCATGGGATATACAAGGGTTGAATGAAAAGTAATGCCTCCACCTTCGTTACTTGGATTTGGATGGGAATATTTTAATAAATCAAACGCAGAAATAATCCTTAGAATGTGCTTTTTAACTACCACTATTCACTTTTCCACATAACCACCAGACAATTGGATAAATTTCTGTCAACGATGAACAAGTTTTCTGAAGCCATCACGGAAGAAGTTGACACTCTGTTTCTGCAACCAGCATCTCACAGTTCTCTCATCATTTTCATCAGAAGCATAATAATGTCCCTGAAGATCTTCTTTCATTATCGGGAACAGATGGATTCTCGGATGAATCTCCTTTGTGGTGACACCTTCTGCTGTCAAGAATCCAATGACTGCATGTTGCTTAAGTCGCATTGACTGACCGTCTGCACAGGCTTCCATACTTCACACTTTAACAACACAACTGTTCAATGCTAAGGCTTCCCGCCAAATGGAACTGTAGAGGAGAGTCTACTGAACAAGCCAGTCAGTATTTGCTGCATACCAGTACTGCCCTCTATTCAGGAGTTACGAAGGTGGAGGCATTACTTTTCATTCACTCCTCATATATTGGTGCTATTACTACATTTGAATGGACAACAAAAATGTATTGGGTAAAACAGTGAAACAGCTGTAGTGAACTATCAGAAGACATTTCTATGGCTATTCACACACACACAAACAGTCTGCCTGTAAAGGCCTGTCCGAAGGCACATCACACTATGCATCTGAGGAAGTAGTCATAGGGTACATCTACACAGATCAGTTATGACAGACTGATTCAAGTGGAGTATTCTGGGAGGCCACCCAGGCAGTTTCTGAGCTGCCTCAGCACTGGGGGGGGGGGGGGAGGAGGGGGAGTGCTCACAGCTCAGCACTATGTTGCCATGGCAGTAGGAAGGAGTCTACACCATCCAGCAGTGCTTGGTGCTGCTGGACGGCCACCCCCCTAACTCAGCATCATGTTGCCCTGTTCCTGTCATAGTGGTGATCATGGGTCACAAAAGTGGTCAGGATCATGGCTCATCACTAGCTGAGATGCCAGCACAATTTGGATGGGATGGGGAGGGATTGCCTCCACTTTCCTTCCTCTCCTCTTTGAGTTGCACTCCTGGTTTGATCAGTGTCAAAACTAGTGATGAGTGATACACCCTATGGTTGCCACTATGATGGGGACAGGATGGTGATAATAAATGCCATCTCCTGTCCTCAGACTGCCCAGACCTAGGGGAAGCAGGATGGCCATGTAAGCAGCAGTGGACAATTCTAAATCAGAACCAGCCCATGTGTTTACTGTAACCAAAGTATAGATGAGCTTTGGAGTTAAAGGAAAGCTCTGGGGCATCCCCTAACTTTGTGTAATGCGGGGCAAGAGTGCGTTAAGTGGTGTTACCAGGCTTATAGGGCAAATTGGCTCCATACATCATGTGGACACCATGAAATTGCCAGCCGACTCCTTCTCGAAGAAAAGCCAGTCTTCTTCCTCCAGAATCAGGCCCAGTCTGTACTCTGGTCCAGTCTAGGAACTGGTCAGGCTGGGCCCATAACCAAATGTCAGAGTAATTTAAGCAGCGCAGCAGCAGTTGGATGGAATCAGCGGAACGCTGAACAAAGTGACACCCAGAGACGTTAGTAAAACTATATACAAAGTTTTCCTATATGCAGTAATAATCAAGACAAACAGACTTGTAGACAATGGACACAGGACTCTCACTCTCAGCAGACAGAACTCGACTCAACTCAGAACAGAACTGATGCAATCAGTAATGCATATACACTTGTGTCTGGATACTCCCCAGCTCCAGCCACACATCAAGGACATCACAGCTTCTTAGGAATTAACTCTTTCCAGACTATGTTACACTCTGGATGATGCAATCAGTATGCAATACAGGCAAGACACAAATTTCATTTAAACACTACCAGTACACAAATCCCACATTAACAGAAATCCACTCACCTCTGCCCCACCTCATTTGGACTGTGTAGATAGGTGCTTGGTCTACAAAAGCTTATGCTACCAACTTAGTTCTGTCAGTTAGTCTCTAAGATGCTACAAAATCCCGTTGCATACTGATATTTCAGTGTTCCGTCCCCCAGGACGATGGTTTGCCTTACCTATTGGTCGTTTGTTTGTTTTCCCTCCTTTACATTTTGTTTGAGCCTCTGGCTGCAAAAGCCTAGGAAAAGTGGCTTGGAATCTGCAAGAGCTGGCTGCAGTTTTCTTTGCAGTGATTGGTCAAAGAGTGCAACATCTTAGGACCGCCCTTTTTACCAGGGTCTAGTCTCCATTTTGGAGCTTCATTCTGGCTATAGTCTTCCAACGTGCTGGAGCTGTGCAAGGCTAACTGGGACAAATCATCCTCAAAACCAGGCCAATCTAAGCCTATCCAAATTAGATAAGTATTGAATTATATTGATCTGGAATAAGAAATCTAGTTAGAGGAGCAGGGTTATTCCATCGCTTCTAGAACTAATCTTTGCTGTAAAGATAGGGAAGGAAAGAGTTTCTCCTTCTAATATAGGCAGCGTGATTAGGGTATAGTGGTTTTATAATCACTTTTGCCTTCTGGAACCAGGGATAATTCTGCAACTAAAACCTATGGAAATTTGTTTCATTTTCTGCAACTTTAAGATCTGTGCCAGGTTTACAACCTTGTATGAATAAACATTCTTTTTTGAAGTTATCCAGACTCAGTCGTTCAATATCTATAGGACAGCTTATAGGGATTTGCAGTTCGCCCGGATAAAGGACAGCACGTTTCAGTTTTATAGCTTTTTATTGTCCGGCGGACGGCACATTCAGGCCAGCATGGCTATGTCTTTGTAATATACTGTCATGTTACAGTCAACATGAAGCAAAAATGTACAGACATAGCCTCTACATCAGGGGTCCCCAAACTAAGGCCCATGGGCCAGTTGCGGTCCTCCAAGGTCATTTTCTTGGCCTCTGTCCTAAACTTTAGATTTAGGGTTGACCTAAGTCTGAAACGAGTTGAAGGCACACAACAACAACAATCCTAATTTTGGACTATTTCATCATAGTCCAGCCCCCCAACAGTCTGAGGGACTGTGGACTGACCCCCTGTTTAAAAAGTTTGGGGACCCCTACTCTACATGTTCAAAGAGTTTAAAGGAGGGAGATTGACAAAAGAGCAAAAACTCAATTGCACTGTACCATAGCCCTGACTTTAAATGCCCCCTCCTCCCACAGGTGCTTTTTGAGAAAATAGAAAACAATCATGTTCAACATGAAATGGAAACTGGGGCCAGAACTGGGAGGTTTGCCAAGACATAGACAAGCCCTGTCATTCCAAAGATTTATTCACCAGACAAATTTTGTTTTATATCCTAAGAAAGTAAATAAATTATGTCTGACCATTGCTAGCATATTTGTATAAAATTTAAATCTGGATTACTCAATTGTCTTCATTTATTTCAAATGAGCAGTTTACTAGTAAATCCTGCATGTTCATACCTGTCTCTCTTCATGACAGCAAATAAACAAAACCAGAAATAGCTTATTGTAACACCTAAACATAGAATCGGGTTTCTTGCTCTCAAAAAAGCTAGAACTGTAAATCAGCAATAAACCAGTTCTTAGTGTTGGTTTACAAATCTTGTTTTTGTTTGGAGCAGCATGCTAGGATCTTCATTTATAGTATGCCAGGGAGATGCAAGGAATCCTGGCTTACTGGCACTTTCCACCTTTTCTCCCAAGGTATATTGATGAATTGATGTATCAGTGTTGCCACTTTTTATGTAATTCATCAAAATACCTTGGAAAAGAAGATGGGAAGCACTAATTACAATAAAACAAGACATTGAGAGAGAAAGCAATTGTTCGCAAGGGTGAAAATCAGAGCTCAAAAAGAATGCAATTTGTGGATCTTTTGGTGACAGATTACTTAGGACTTTATAGCATGAGGATGGCAAATCAGTAATAGCACAAAAGGCACAACCCATTGGCAATCTACCACCTCCTTGCAAGATTTCCCCCCGCCCAACTATTGACAGGAAAAACTTACCTGGTGTGATGATATCCAGCATTAGGAGGTCAGATTACTCCTCCTCACTCCCAATAAGAACAAATTATGTTTAAAAAGCAAATTGCAAAGCTGTTTTAAAAATTAAATTATTTTTAAACTCCATCTTCCCACAGTTCCTCTTTTTCATACATTTGTGTTACCTACCTAATAGAAAGGATGGCTGTGGGATGATGGAGTGTCAAGGCTTTGCTATCATGCATGCAGAAGACATGCAATACCAGGGATGATCATTCGAGTTGCTGCAAATATGTAATTGTGTGAATGCAGGATGGTGGCTTTGTGTGACGAAGTCCTTAGTTTACAAGATAATATTGAGGCAACTAACAAGGATGATTCATGTGTTTAAAAAAGCCTGGTAAATAAGCATACACTTGGTTTTCATAATCCCTGCTCCTTGATGATAAGCAGATTGTAATAGCAGCATGATTCAAATCATGCTTACTGGGAAATTGATTTTAAAAGGACCTAGCAAAAATACAAGTTTTGTGTATCAGCCTTGGGATTATATCCTATGCTGTACTAGTACCTATCCAATGTTGTTTTGGGGAATATTTCTAGGCTTGTAGAGGAAATTGGGCTGGTGTCCAATGGTCCCCAATGGAGCCCCGGTGGTGAACTTGGAGTGGTTAAAGCACTGAGCTGCTGAACTTGCAGACCGAAAGGTCCCAGGTTCAAATCCCGGGAGCGGAGTGAGCGCCCAGTGTTAGCTCCAGCTTCTGCCAACCTAGCATGCAAATGTGAGTAGATCAATAGGTACCACTCCGGTGGGAAGGTAAAGGCGCTCCATGCAGTCATGCCGGCCACATGACCTGGAGATGTCTATGGACAACATCGGCTCTTCGGCTTAGAAATGGAGATGAGCACCAACCCCCAGATTCGGTCACGACTGGACTTAACGTCAGGGGAAACCTTTACCTTTTTTTTTTTTTACCAATGGTCTTTATAGATGGGAGGTGGAAATCATTTTCTGTTTCTGTTCACAGAAAAAGTTCTGTCAACAGAATAACTCTACTGGATCCTAACCTTGGAATTCATATAGCAGGTTTTACTCAGTACTTCCCAGGTATTTAGGGTAATTTTCATACATTCAGTGAGAGTTATTTTTAATTAATACAATTTGTTTTAGTAATATGCTGCACTTATGTATAAACATTTACAAAGCAAAATATGGCTGGCATTAATAAATAAATAAAGAAACCAACAACATCAAAACAACTAGGAAAACAGTAAGAAAATTTAGAAACCTGATGAAATAAAAAGATCTTCATCTGGCACTGAAAACACACCAAAGTAGGGACAAAGAAATACATCCCTAGAGCATCCCATCTGCAAGTTCAAGGAGGTCACATGCATCACCATCCCTTGTCTCCCTATCCACAGGAAACCTCTAAAAGCCCCCACCTGCCAACAAATGAGGATACAGTTATAAGGTAGCAGGGCTGTTGATGACAGTGTCCGTCATAAGAGTTATCTCAATCTCAAATCAACTTCATAGCAATTAGCAGACAAGAGTTCTTTCTCCTGCCTTGAACATTCCACAGATATGTAAACCCCTCTTGCCTAGTTTCCAACAGACCTCACAATCTCTGAGAATGCTTGCCAAAGATGTGGGCGAAACGTCAGGAGAGAATGCTTCTGGAGCATGGCCATACAACCTGGAAAACTCACAGCAACCCATTAACACACACTTTCTCATTTAAAAAAACTTTTAAAAATTAAGTCTCTTACAATAGATCAAGTTCCTAAAGTTTCAAGTGTAGAATGAAATTAGGAAAAAAATCAATTGGATTGAGCTCTGAGAAGGCCTGTTCATTACAGATGCAATGTTGTTCATTCGTTCAGTCACTTCCGACTCTTCATGACCTCATGGACCAACCCACGCCAGAGCTCCCTGTCAGTTGTGGCCACCTCCAGCTCCTTCAAGGTCAAGCCAGTCTCTTCAAGGATAACATCCATCCATCTTACTGTTCGTTGGCCCCTCTTCCTTTTTCCTTCCATTTTACTGGGCATCATTCTCTTCTCCAAGCCTTTCTGTCTTCTTCTTATGTGGCCAAAGTATTTCATCTTTGCCTTTAATATCCTTCCCTCCAGCGAGCAGTCCGGCATTATTTCCTGGAGTATGGACTGGTTGGATCTTCTTGCGGTCCAAGGCACTCTCAGAATTTTCCTCCAACACCACAGTTCAAAAGCATCTATCTTCCTTCGCTCAGCCTTTCTTATGGTCCAGTTCTCTCATCCTTAGGTTAATATGGGGAATAGCATTGATTTAACTATACGGACCGTCGTTGCCAGTGTGATGTCTCTACTCTTCACTATTTTATCTAGTTTGGTCATTGCTCTCTTCCCAAGAAGTAAACATCTTCTGATTTCCTGGCTGCAGTCTGTGTCTGCAGTAATCTGTGCACCTAGAAATACAAAGTCTGTCACTGCTTCCACATTTTCTCCCTCTATTTGCCAGTTATTAATCAGCCCATTTGCCATAATCTTGGGTCTTTTGATGTTTAACTGCAACCCAACTTTTGCACTGTCTTCTTTCACCTTGGTGATAAGGCTCAGAGGCGGTCCAACCATAAGGCGAACTAGGCACTTGCCTGTGGTGCCATCGTCCCAGGGGCGCCATTGTCCTGGGAGGAGGGCACCACTCTCCACTTCCTTCTCTTTTGGGCCTTCCGGCAGCCACGCTGGGCCTCCCGGTGCCCGTGCTGGGCTTTCCGGCCGGCGCAGACCCACCTTCGCACCATGGGAGCCCACCTTTGGGGCCTTCAGAGATTGTGAGGTCTGTGGGAACTTGGAAGCTAGGTATGTGGGGTTTATATATCTGTAGAAGGTCCAGGGTGGGAGAAAGAACTTTTCTTTGAAGCAGGAGTGAATGTTGTAATTAATCACCTTGATTAGCATTTAATGGCCCTGTGGCTTCAAGGCCTGGCTTCATCTTGCCTGGGAGAATCTTTTTTTGGGAGGTGTTAGCTGTCCCTGATTGTTTACTGTCTGGATTTCTTCTGTTTTCAGAGTGTTGTTCTTTATTTATTGTCCTGATTTTAGAGTTTTTTTTAATACTGAGGGCTATCTGGGTTATCTAAGTCCACACTGCCCTATATCCCTGTTCAATGTTTAGTGCTAAATTCGCAAATATAGTAATTCCTACATAACATTACCATGTATTGAACTGCTTTTTCTATTGATTTGTTGTAAAACATAATGTTTTGGTGCTTAATTTGTAAAATCATAATGTAATTTGATGTTTAATAGGCTTTTCCTTTATCTTTCCTTATTATCCAACATTTTCGCTTATCCAACGCTTTTATTTTTCAGTGATTGGTTTGGGGGAGGGGGGGGGCGCCAAAATTCTGTTCGCCTACACTTGAAAAATACCTAGGGCCGGCTCTGATAAGGCTCCTCAGCTCCTCCTCGCTTTCAGCCATCAAAGTAGTATCATCTGCATATCTAAGGTTGTTAATGTTTCTTCCAGCAATTTTAACTCCAAACTTGGATTCCTCAAGCCCTGCATATTGCATGATGTGTTCTGCATACAAGTTGAATAGGTAGGGTGAGAGTATACAGCCCTGCCGCACTCCTTTCCCAATCTTGAACCAGTCTGTTGTTCTGTGGTCTGTTCTTACTGTTGCTTGTCAGTTATACAGATTCCTCAGGAGACAGACAAGGTGATTTGGTATCCCCATACCACCAAGAACATGCCACAATTTATTATGATCTACACAGTCCCTGGTGGCGCAGTGTGTTAAAGCGCTGAGCTGCTGAGCTTGTGGACCAAAAGGTCCCAGGTTCAAATCCCGGGAGCGGAATGAGCGCTTGCTGTTAGTCCCAGCTCCTGCCAACCTAGCAGTTTGAAAACATGCAAATGTGAGTAGATCAATAGGTACTGCTCCGGCAGGAAGGTAACGGCACTCCATGCAGTCATGCCGGCCACATGACCTTGGAGGTGTCTACGGACAATGCCGGCTCTTCAGCTTAAAAATGGAGATGAGCACCAACACCCAGAGTTGGACACGACTGGACTTAACGTCAGGGGAAACCTTTACCTTTTTACACAGTCAAAGGCTTTAGAATAGTCAATAAAACAGAAATAGATGTTTTCTGAAACTCCTTACCTTTCTCCATTATCCAGCGGATAATGCATTACTTACTTCAGAAAGCAAGGGTAGTTTGAGTAGGTTTTTCTCAGTCACAATAGCGAAAAAGCAGCAAACAAATTAAGCTTTTAAATACAATTGCTCCTTTTAAATTAATCAATAAAGCCACACAGTCATGGTTACTCCTGCATTATTATTACAATGGAAGCCTCTTTCTTAACCAAAGTGCCTTTATATTACTGCAGTGAATCAAATAAGTCCACCTTAGTTGGTAAATTATTGACTTGATCATTGAACAGTACAATGCACTAAATCCAATTCTTTTAAAGTGATTTAATTGTATCCTTAAGGAACAACATTTTATTGCAGATTTGCTACCCAAACCCTTCTAATTAAGACTTTCATATTGTTTTATTCTCCCCCGCTCCACCCACTATTAGCCACAAAGTGTCAAGATCCATAACTACATAATTTTGTAAATGGAACGAACTGTTCACATGCTTTGAGTTGCAAGTGTTTGAGGAGGATGTAAAAGGTGATTGGCAAAACCTTTAAAAGCAAAAAGTGATTTCCCTGGTGAAACGGTGCTACTCATAAGGCCTCTATTAATGGATCTCTTTGCATTTTGTAATTTTACCCTGAAAAAAAATTATGAGAAAAACTTGAAATGAAGAGCAAATAAAAGACACCACTTGTGCAGTTCATTATGTTCTGAAAAAGACAAATGCTGGTTAGCTGCTGACATATTAAAGGTGGAAAGTGTGGCCTTTTGCACATTTATGGCCCCTTCTACACTGCCAGATAAAATCCAGATTATCTGCTTTGAACTGGATTATATGGCAATGTAGACTCATATTGTCCATTTCAAAGCAGATAATGTGGATCTGCTTTGATAATTTGGATTATGTGGCAGTGTAGAAGGGGCCTGTCACATACTTCCCCTTATGTCTATCTGTGATGTTATTGCTGCATAACAGAGTTTTCCAAACTCTGGTCTTCCAGGTATTTTGAATTTCACATGCCAGAATCTTTGATCATTAGCCAAGGCAGCTAATGTTGAATTCTAAGGGCCCTTCTACACGACCCTATATCCCAGAATCTGATCCCACATTTTCTACTGTGAACTGGATTATATGAGATCCCTTCCACACAGCTGAATAAAATTCCACATTATTTGCTTTGAACTGGAATATATGACAATGTGGACTCAGATAACCCAGTTCAAAGCAGATATTGTGGGATTTTCTGCTTTGATATTGTGGGATTTTCTGCTTTGATATTCTGGGTGATATGGCTGTGTGGAGAGGCCCTGAGTCTACACTGCCAGATAATCTGGGATAATCAGATAATATGGGATCAGATCGTGGGATATAGAGCAGTGTAAAAAGGTAAAGGTTTTCCCTTGACATTAAAATGTCTAGTCATGTCCGACTCTAGGGATTGGAGCTCATCTCCATTTCTAAGCTGAAGAGCCGGCGTTGTCTGTAGACTCCTACAAAGTCATGTGGTGGGCATGATTGCATGGGGCACCATTACCTTCCCACTGGAGTGGTACCTATTGATCTACTCACATTTGTATGTGAGGTTGGCAGAAGCTGGGGCTAACAGTGGGAGCTCACCCCACTCCCCAGATTCGAATCACCAACCTTTCAGTAAGAAAGTTCAGCAGCTCAGTGGTTTAACCTGCTGTGCTACTGAGGGCTCAATAGGGCAGTGTAGAGGGGGCCTAAAACACCCAGTTGTCTAGAGTATGGGAACCACTGTTGTAAAGGAGTCAACAAACATCCTAGAAACCCAAAGCATTTGATTAATTCCCAAAGACTCAAGGCAACCACTTAGCTGAGTGTTTCTAGTAAGGGTATACTTTGGAGATTTTGTTATTTTGGACTACAATTCTCTGGACCTCAAAATCTGCAGGGGATTTTGAAACAATCGTTTGTAAAAGTGAACTTTTCAAGCTCTGGGGAATGTAAAAGGGCTTCAGGCCATTTATTGTTCCATGTAGCCTGGAGCCCTACATGTGTATTGAATTGGCTTACAATTTTTAGAATAGGGAAAATGGGATTATAAGAGTTAATAATCCAACACACATGAAGAGTATTAGGTTTGGAGAAGGCTGATTAATGTGGAAATGAATCAAAAGGCTTGAATTATTATTATTATTATTATTATTATTATTATTATTATTATTATTCTATATCAAAGATCTCAGAGTGACTCATAAAAACGTTATAAATCTGCCACTCTTCTCTATTAATAATGCTCAAAAGGAAGCGGCTGTGTTTCCACTTGATTTCTTTCCATTACTGCTATTTTAAAATTGGGGGAGGTTGTATCCATGCATGCAAACTATAAGCTACAAATGTCTTACAGTTCTGAATAATTATTGGTTGTAGATGGCTATGCAACCACAAATAGGACAAGGAACATTTTCAGCTGTCTGTGCCCTCTATTCATTAGTTCTGTGTGCATGTATTATGCGGACAGAAAGAGACAGACAACCCTGACAAGTGAAGAATTCACTGAACTATGTTTTATGATACAGTAGTGTTGTTACAGCTGAACATAAAGAATACAAAAATAATGACCACAGATGACATACAGCAGAGTCTCACTTATCCAACATAAACGTGCTGGCAGAACGTTGGATAAGTGAAAATGTTGGATGATAAGGAGGGATTAAGGAAAAGCTTATTAAATGTCAAATTACATTATGATTTTACAAATTAAGCACAACAAATCGACAGAAAAAGAAGTTCAATACATGGTAACATTAGGTAGTAATTACTCTATTTACGAATTTAGCACCAAAACATTGACTTCAAAAACATTGACTACTAAAAATTGACCATAAATAAAGATAGAATTGCATAAAATGAACTTACAATAACAGCACAGTTAGAAGTTAAATACATAAAAAGTTCAGTCCTTGCCTGCCTAGAGAAACTGTTGTGGATCCGGGCAGGAGGCAGACTGCGTTGGATAATACAGAACATTGGATAAGTGAAGTTTGGATAAGCGAGACTCTACTGTACATAAATTTAAGGCAGATGATGAAGAACTTGAAATAGTCTAAGGCCCTATCTACACTGACATTAGAATGCAGATTGAACTGCATTTAATGGTCAATATATACTGCATTGATCTGGATTATATGACCATATAATGCAGTTCAAACTGCATTATAATGGCAGTGTAGATGCAGTCTCAGACTTTCTATACTTTGGCGCAGTCATAAATCAAACAGAGATATTAGTTAAAAAAAGGAAGTAGTAAAAAAAAGGTGTAAAGATATATATAATCGAATACCATATTAGAAATAACAGCACCCAGTCTCTGGGGACACATCCCTTTGGAAATAAATGACAGTCATAACCTTATTGAAAAGGAAAAATGATGTCATGTCCATTTGGCAAATGTGAATCTCCATGAACATGTGGAGACCACCTTTTGAAAACCACTAGTCAAGAAAAACATGACCTTGTTAGAAGTCAACCCTTTGAACAAGTGATATTTATAAGTATTCATGTAATGGCACACAAGTAACTCAGCTGTTAAACTGAAGAACCATGTCTTTGAACTGCCAAGGACAAAGACATGTGTAAGGATGTTATGAGCTAATGGGAATTATTGATATGATTTTATTTGTTTATTTAAAGGAAAAAGGGGAGTTATGTATTGATGAAGACAGGTCTCACATGGAAGCCAGCTGTGTTCAGCGGGTTGCCATGGCAACGTAACCTCTCTCTGGAGGAAAAAGGGGCGTGGCTAAGATGACAGTTGGAGCATATTCCCTTTTAAAAGTTCAGTTGCTGTGAGGGTTTAAAAAGGAGTGGCTGTTAGGGGTTTGAGAAGAAGAGTTGCGGTTAGGTTTTGGAAAGATTAGGAGCTGTGGAAATCAGCTAAGGACGGCAGCTTATGGTCACTCAGGGGAAAGGCTGAGAATATAAGCTGACCGGGAGTTTAGTATACTGTTTTGAAGAGAAGTTATTTAAGAAATATCCATTCAAGAAAGACTACATTGTAACTTAAGATCCTGTTTATGTATTGGAACCATACGCTTATGTACAAATAAAGATTGAATTTTGTTATTGTTCACAAAGATCAATCTCCTTGCCTCTCTGTAAGCCTGTTACCTCACGTTGGTGGCAGTTATCGTACCTATCTATATAAGTTACCGTACTTTTCTATATAAGTTACCATCTTTACTCATTTAAACCCAATCAGTTCCGTTATCCTTCCTTATCCACTAAATCATCCCTGTCATACATTCACACATCCTCCATCCCTCCCTCTCACACGCGCGCACATCTCCTGAATTGGAGGCAGCAGTGGGATTTTAAAAAGGATTTCCCCTGCCTGAGTTGAGTACCACAAATTGGGCTCTCCTCAACATGCCACTACAAAAATATATTTGGTTAGCAGAAGATGGTTGTTTCTTTGAAGTTGAAATTGTACCTGCAGTTGTAATTGCCCAAAAGATACACACTCCCTTGAAACCTCTAAGTTCAAAACATGCACTCTGAGATAAAAAAAACAAAGTCTCCCTTGAAAAATAACATATCTTGTTTATTTACAAACATGTATTAATTCACCATGCAGGCACATTTCTTATTAAAGTTCACTTATAGATAGGATATAGTTCTTTGTGTGTTGAGTACACAGGATATCATTTTAACGATATGTTGATTTTAACGATTGTTTTTACTGTAATTGATGTTTTTATTGGATAACTGTTTTATTGCTGTGTTTTGATATTTGATTGTTTTATCGGGCAAGGCCCCATGTAAGCCGCCCCGAGTCCCTTCGGGGAGATGGGGCGGGGTATAAAAATAAAGTTATTATTATTATTATTATTATTATTATTATTATTATTATTATTATCATTCTTAATCAATAGTCCATAGTCTTTAGGAATAGTTGTACTCACTGAAGTCCATAAGTCATACTTCTCTACTGAAGTCCAAACAGCAACATGCATCCACCTCCACTGAGATGTAAAGCAAATCGAATACTAAATGGAGTCCTGAGTCTGAACATGCTCAGTACAATCACACGTCTATAACTCCTCCCACACCAAAGAGGTACAGTCAAACTGGCATAGCAACATACCCATGGAATATAGGTTAGCAAATATATACATTAACAAATAAATAGTGAGACGCTTGGGAGGTTGCTACTTCCAACATGCCAAAATCAGGCCCATGCCATAATATTTCTTATTTCTAAGTACAGCTGAGAAAGCTCACCATTGAAAAATCAACTCATTTGGTAAAAAAATAGTGCTGGTGGACAGCACTATGGATATCATGAATTGCCAAAAAGAGAAATGAATAGTTCCTAAAGCAAATCAAACACTACTTCTTTAGAAGTGAAAATGACCCAAGTGAAGCTGTCATATTTTGGACATATTGTGGCTCATTAGAAAAGATAGTAAACACCCTGAGTTTGTAGGATGTCAGCAAGGCATTTTTGTGGGTCTTAGGATGGATTTACACTATCATATTATGCAGTTTCAGAATGCAAATAAACTGCATTGCACTGGATTATATGGCAGTGCAGACTCATATAATCCAGTAAAACATAGTTAATCTTTATTCATCATCATCATCATCATCATCATCATCATCATCATTATTATTATTATTATTATTATTATTATTATTATTATTATTATTATGAAACTGCATTAGATGGCAGTACAGATCCAACTTTAGGCAACTTTCATTCTAAGTGAAAAACCCCAGAGTTGTATGGCTGAAATACAAAACATGTGTCTCCTCATATTCACACACAGCAGCTCTGCTTCCTTAATTATCATATTTCAGACACCAGCCCAATTTATATAAGGTTTATTTGTTTGTTTCCATTGCATAAAATGGTTGAAGTAGTTTGGGTTTTTGAAAATTAAATTCGTTATCAGAAGCAAAAAGGGCAAAAGAGGAAATCAAAATGTTGCCCAAGAGTCCATGCTATAAAGGCATGTTCCTATCTCCCTGGAGCTTGCTTTCTTATCAGCAATGTCAATTTCAGGACTCACCTGGAATGTACTTGTTTCCTTTGAAAATATAGCCAAAAAGGTATCAAACTTCACACAGTGTCATGCAAAAGTCAGACATTAAGAACCATTAAGAAAATGCCAGCCAAAACATTCATGGGAATTAGCAGGATATAGCTCCTATTTGTGAACAGTATTTGAGAAGCTGGCATATCAAAATTTTATATAATATGGTTCTGAAACTTTCAGCCTAGAGGAAGGAAAGGGGAAGGGTGGGGAACCCTGGTTTCTACTATAATCCCATCTTCTCCTGCTGTGCCATGAGACTCAGAAACATGAAAAGAGAAAAATTCATTTCAGCATGTGGGTAGTTATTTTAGCAATATTTGTGGCATGCTGATATGCTTGAACAGCCAGAGGATGGAGATAAATAGCTTCAGCAAAATATTAACCATATCTATGCTAAGCTCATATCTTCCTCAATCTTTTGGTTTTCAAAAGAAATGTATGGAAATATGTTTTTTGGGTATAAACAAGTCTGAAGAGTTAATATTCTGAGCAGTTTCTAGGCTTTGCAAAATAGCAAAAGGCCTGTACAAAGGTAATTGGAATCAATTCACAAGAGAGCTTTTCTCTTTCTAGAAGGCTAAGTGATTCCCCCTCCCAATTTTTGTGTTTATTTATTTATTTAAACATACCAGAGGACACTCAGGCCCTTTCCACACAGCTGAATAAAATCCCACATTTTCTGTTTAGAGCTGAAATATATGGCAGTGTGCACTCAGATAACCCAGTTCAAAGCAGATACTGTGAGATTTTCTGCCTTAGTATTCTGGGTTATAGGGCTGTGCAGAAGGGCCCTCAGTCCCATTTGGCTCCTAAGCATTTGGGGAAACATTGACAAAAACACAAGTCCAAATTAATAAAAGCTAAAACATAGGACTTTATCACATTAGCCTGCTGTCCTAATGCAATCATAAGGAAAGGTAAAGGTTTTCCCCTGACGTTAAGTCCAGTCATGTCTGACTCTGGAGGTTGGTGCTCATCTCCATTTCTAAGCCGAAGAGCCAGCGTTGTCCGTAGACACCTCCAATGTCATGTGGCTGGCATAACTGCATGGAGCGCAGTTACCTTCCCGCCGGAGCAGTACCTATTGATCTACTCACATTGGCATGTTTTCGAACTGCTAGGTTGGCAGGAGCTGGAGCTAACAGCGGCCGCACACGCCACTCCCGGGGATTGAAACTGGGATCTTTCGGTCTCCAGCTCAGTGCTCTAACGCACTTTGCCACCGGGGTTCCTAATGCAATCATACTAGTTTAATTATGGAAGTATGGGAGTTTTGCACCAATCTTTATCACAATTATCTCCGCATTAGTACTTACTGCTTTGGTGATCTATGGTGGCACGTTTTTTCCATGTTGTTGTTGTTGTTTATTTGTTCAGTTGCTTCCGACTCTTCGTGACCTCATGGACCAGCTCACGCCAGAGCTTCCTGTCAGCTCCTTCAAGGTCAAGTCAGTCACTTCAAGGATACCATCCATCCATCCATCTTGCCCTTGGTTGGCCCCTCTTCTTTTTTCCTTCCATTTTCTCCAGTATCATTCTCTTTTTTCCCCATACCAGTGCCACAATGCTGCTCCTTGAATGCCCTACCTTGAGCATGTGTGCTTTTCTCTGGCAAGAAAGAACTGTCATCACTCTTTGGAGGGGGCACAGTGGCTTCATCCCTTTTTACTCTGCCAAAAAAGAAATGGGAGTTTTTCCTTGGAGGGAGGGAATTGTAGTATTCCGAAATCATACCCACTCACATCACTGCACTGCCTGAAAAATGTAAATACCATACATCCATTGTTGAAACACAGCATGATTGGGATGTTTATCTGTCAATTGAAAGGGGTGATTCAGGAAACAGAAGGATATGAAGCAGCTAGAGGACAGGCACACAATCATGCAGAATAATGGCCAAATATGCCACCATCCCCTGGAGCCCCCAATGGTGTAGTGGATTAAACCACTAAGCTGCTGAATTTGCTGACTGAAAGGTCGGTGGTTTGAATCCGGGGAGTGGAGAAAGTTCTCGCTATTAGCCCTAGCTTCTGCAAACCTAGCAGTTTGAAAACATGTAAATGTGAGTAGATCATTAGGTACCGCTTCTGCGGGAAGGTAAAAGTGCTCCATGCAGTCATGCCAGCCACATGACCTAGGAGGTGTCTACGGACAACACCGGCTCTTCGGCTTAGAAATGGAGATGAGCACCAACCCCCAGAGTAGGACACCACTAAACTTAACGTCAAGGGAAAACCTTTACTTTTACCTATGCCATCATCCCATGGTAATATCACTTTACCATGTATGATCAGGCCCATAGTTACTGCACACCTTACCATACATACTGCTCTCTTTTTGCATCAATTTGTGATCCATGGTAATTATCTGGTGGGGGTCTAAATATTTATTTATTTATTTATTTATTTACAGTATTTATATTCCGCCCTTCTCACCCCGAAGGGGACTCAGGGCGGATCACATTATAACACACATAGGGCAAACATTCAATGCCCATAAACACATCAAACAGAGACTGAGAGACACACATGCAGAGGCAAGTTAACCTTCTTCTGAGGGGATGTTCGATTCTGGCCACAGGGGGGAGCAGCTGCTTCATCATCCACACTGACGGCACTTCCTCATTCCAGGTCGTAAATTAGTTAATCTTGCCTCCCCACTTTATAAGTGGTACCTTATCTCCTACTTGATAGATGTGTTATCGACCGCGTTTCAGAGGATCGGGCCCCTTAAGGAGAGAGCCGATCCGGTCCTTGAGAGAACGGACCCTGGCGGAGCCAATAGGAGAAAATGAGCCGCAATATCACCTGGAGCCGAAATGAAGAAGGTCCGCCAAAATTGAAGGAAAATCCGCTAAGGAGTCTTTATTGAGCGATTCAGCTGAATGGACACTAGTAGCGATCATTCAATCTACTAGCGTAACATATGTTTCAAATAAAGCCATATTTATACAATGTTTCGGTCTGACAGCCCTTTGAATTTCCCGCCCCGCTCCCCCGCCCATCTGATCGCGGATAGGCTAGAAGGTTGAACGAGGCGGGCTTTTGTTTCCCGCCTTGCTCTGCTGGCCCAATGGGGAGCCGCCTTTTGTCCCCACTCGGGCCAATCAGAGAGGAGGAGGCGGGAGCTATTGAAACAATGAAGTGACCGGACAGGAAATATCAGATTAATCCCGGCCCGGCCGATTTCTAAAGGAATTAATGGCACCCATCAAGGATGTCCGGGGTCCTGTCACGTTCACAGATTTTAGATATGCCTTGGGGTGTCAGGGGGAAGTAAAGAAGGGTGGTGATGAGCCGTCATTGACGGGCCCCACAGGGTGCCTTCCTGAGGCGTCCTGGCCTGGGATATGACAATGTTTGCCTTGGGGTCGAATCACCTTTAGGAATTTGGTGACTCAAGCCCTATATTGTCCATGCGATCGGAATGAGATTGGATTAAACTGTGGCAGATTATCCTTTTGTTTTTGGGAAGGGAGGTCTGGATCATGGGGGCTAGGGTTCACGTTGGGGTCATAATATTTCCCATTTGATTTCATGATTTGACAATTATATGGGATAGAGTGAAAATCAAAATAAAGTTGGAACATAGACCCAGCTGGGAAAAACACATAATTTCTGGGGATCCCAAAGAGTACAAATACATATAGGCAGATAGACAGATTTCAAGGAAGTAAGGGGGGAATCCATAGAGGGGGGGTTACATTGCATAAAGGGGAATCATGGATGATATAAACAATTGAAAACATTTGATAAGAATGAGGTTTACAACATTTGGGGAACCCAATATGGAAAGTCATAGGAGTGGAGTTCAAGCAGCATGATTTCACAATTCATGAAGTTAGCCCAACGATTAGAAGTTCATATAACAGTGGGTCATGAGGGTGTCCAGGTACATAGAATATGCAAATTCATGGATACATGAGGGAAAAGAGTTCATCTGTGATGGGAGGAATTCGTAGAGATGGCATGGGGAAGAGGCACATGTGGGTTGCAGTCTTTGGAAGTATAGGATTTCATAAGTCCAGGGGTAGGTCTGGGGAAGAGTGTTCTTCTCCTTCATAAAATCATGAAAGTATGAATGAAACATGGAGGGCACCCGTCCGGGCACCCCCTGGCAGCCGCAGAGAGGGTGAGGGTACTTGGAGATCTATGTCTCCCCGGCGGGAGAGCGATCCCCCCATTCCCAGTTCACAGAAAGGGGCTAGGGATCTCTTAAAACCATTCCGCGAGTCACGGGGAGAGGAAAGTCCGGGATAAGGCTGGAAGAGAGCAGTCGGTCCCGTTTGACAATCAGCTGTTGAGGTGCCGAAAACTGGACCGATTCCGGTTCCGCTGGTTGTCTTCGAGTCAGGAGCCTTAGAAAGGGTTAGGACTAAAAGAGGAGCGTTCTAGGGGTAATTTTGATAGAGATATGAGCCAATTTGTATCGTCCGCCATATTAATCTATGGCGGAGAAACCTCAGCCGGAGTTAAAGGGACGGACGGGTGGAAGAGGGAGAGAGAGAGAAATTGCATGCAAAGGAAGGAGTCAGAGAAAGATACAAAATAACCAGATAGAGAGTGTTACTGTTAAAATGAATGCTACTTTTATTGGGGGATTTGTTACATAGTTCAGGGAAGGGGAAAGTGAAGAAAAAAAGATCTTTTAATAATAGTCTGCTGCGGTCCCGTCCCGTTCCTTTGGTGAGTGATCTGCGGAACTCTCCGCTGCGCTTTTAAATCAATTTGAAAGCCGGGGTGACGGTCATCAGATGCAACTATCTTTCGGGTTGCTAGGTCAGCAACGAGCAGGGGCTATTTTTTATTTTTAATTGACGGGTGCTCACCCCGCCACGGGCTGGCCTCGAACTCATGACCTCATGGTCAGAGTGATTTAAGGCAGCTGCTCAACAGCTGCGCCACAGCCCAGCCCCCGGTCCTGTCGGATATTGGATGCTAAACAATTCTGAAAATTTCCACAATTCTCTTGATGGGGCTTTGCAATGCCATCCAGGTGCCAAGTTCAAAACTGGACATTTTTGTATTTTAGCTGATTCAACAGGATTTTAAACAAAATCTGCTTTTGGGGCAGAACTGCAACAGTTGCTACTATCTTTAGCTACCAGTCATGATCATATCTTCTTGCTGTATTAATGGAAGTGGAAATCTACCCTGCTGCTTTGGGCAATGTTTTGCTTATACATTCTCAGTGCTCCAGAGAAAGAACTCTCCCCTGATATGTTTGTTTTGCCCCCAGGGGCTCTGACATCTGTTGAATCCTTTAGGCTTTGTTGTTAACAGAAATGCATGGACCCAGAAATTATGCAGAAAACAGAAACAGAAATGCATGTGAACAGGCCAAAGGACACTAAGTGACAGGGAGACAAAGCCTTCCAGACTGTCTCAGAGTTGGTGTCCTTTGAGGCATCCAAATCAGTGCCATTAGTTTTACGAGATACCCTCTCCCCTTTAAGTAATCTCCAAAGAAAGCAGATCAAAATTCAGAATCATCACGGCTACATTCACACCTCTGTCAAGAGCCAAATTGGCATTGTGTGGACATATAATTAGCAGAGCACCAAACAATTATGACTAATGCAGACAGTTAAGCTGAACTGTATTATCCCTTCAGGCAAGTGATGGAAATATCAGGAGGGTTTTCGTTTTGTTTCCTGCCTTGTTTGTTTCCATTTCTGACAATATTTTAATATGAATTTTGAAATACTGCACACATGCATAACAGTATACATCAACCTATATTTATACTATAGACTCAGTAGCTTTTATCCAAATGCTTGGGACCAGAAGTGTTCTAGCTTTTAGATTATTTCTGATTTTGGAATAGTGTATTTACATATTTATAATAATAAAATCCCTTGAAGGTTGGGTCCTAATCTGAGTGCAACATTCATGTATGCTTCATAAATACGTTATACAAAAAATGAAGATAATTTTATGCAAAATTTTTTAAAAATGTGCATTCAGATATCTGCAGCCAGATTACTAACAGGAGGCCCATACAGGAGGCCCATACTCCCATGTTGCATCAGCTCCACTGGCTGCTGGTCTGCTTCCGGGCTAAATAGAAAGTCCTGGTCATTATCTTTAAAGCCCTAAATGGCTCGGGTCCAGGCTACTTGACCAAACACATCTCCTCTTACAAACCAGCACAGGTACTGCAGTCAGCGGAGGAGGCCCTGCTCTCGGTCCCACCCCACCTCAAATACGGTTGGTGGGAACGAGAGAGAGAGCCTTCTCCATGGTTGTCCACCACCTCTGGAACTCCCTTCCTAAAGAAATAAAGCTGGCCCTTTCCATCCTCTTCTTAAAAAAACAACAACTGAAGGCCTACTTATGCTCATTAGCATATGGAGAAAAGGAGGAGGAGGATTAGATAATGAGAGATCACTACCGGGCCCCTGATTAAGAACTATTTTGTATTTGGCTGTTGTAAATTAATGTGGATATTTGTTTAGTTTTTATGTTATTATATAATTTTGTTTGACTACGTGTAGTTTTTTTTATTGATGTTAGACTTTAATTTGATGTTAGGTTTCAAATGCGGGGTTTCTTTGGGATTTTATGTCAGTATGTTTGTTTGTTTTACAGAGGCATTGAATGTTTGCCGTTGTATCTTGGACTTCGCCTTCAATCCCCTCGGGAAGATAGGGCAGAATACAAATAAAGATTATTATTATTATTATTATTATTATTATTATTATTATTATTATTATTATTATTAACACAAGATGAGTCCACAGCAGACACTCTGCTGGCTGTTGTATTGGATCACACATTGGATCACACATTCCCAAGTGTCTAGGACTGTGTGATATATCGGCGAATAATGCATGCAGATCCCAGTAAGGTGGCCTTCTGCAGCTGGCAGGTGGTAATTTTGTTAGCGCCGATTGTGTTTAAGTCCAGGCCAGGGTCTTTAGGCACCCAGTGTGCCGACCACCACTGGGACCACCTTGCCTGGCTTGTGCCAGAGTCTTTGTAATTTGATCTTTAAATCCTCATATCGTGTCAGCTTTTCCCGTTGCTTCTCTTCAATCCTGCTGTCACCTGGGATTGCAACATCGACAATCCACACTTTGGTTTTTAACACAATCGTGAGTTCAGGAGTATTGTGCTCCAACACTCTGTCTGTCTAAATTCAGAAGTTCCCGAGTAGCTTGACATGTTCATTCTCTGTAACTTTTTCCGGCTTGTCATCCCACCAGTTCTTTGTCGCAGTCAGATGGTGTTTGTGGCACAAGTTCCAATGAATCATCTGAGCAATGGTGTTATGTCTCTGCTTGTAGTCTGTCTATGCTATCTTCTTGCAGCTTGCTGAGAATGTGATCTATTGTTTCATCTGATTCCTTGCAGAGTCTACATTTGGGATCTGTCGTCAACTTTTTAATTTTGGCTTTGATGGCATTGGTATTGACACAACAACATTGTATGACACAGCAAACAAGATAGATATGCTGGATTTCATACCACAAAATCACAAGTCGAACACTTCCCAGGTGTCTAGGACTGTGTGATGTATTTTCGGATGATGCACGCAGATCCCAGTAGGGGGGCCTTATTATTATTATTATTATTATTATTATTATTATTATTATTATTATTTTATTATGACACAGCAAACAAGATAGATATGCTGGATTTCATATCACAAAATCACAAGTCAAACACTTCCCAAGTGTCTAGGACTGTGTGATGTATATTATTATTATTATTATTATTATTATTATTATTATTATTATTATTATTATTATTATTATTGTGCTGGCTGAAGATATTGGAGCGTCCAACAACATCTGAAGGACCATAGGGCCCTGCTTTGTTCTGCAGGATTATTCTAGTCAAACCTGTTGCATTTGTAACACTACTGGGATATAGTCTCATGACCCCTCTACGGGAGTGGACATTCCCAAACTTATATGGAAATCTGCACTGCCCTATGTATAAACGAATATATAAAAAGCATTCATCAAGCCTCCACCCGGGCTGTGGTGGAGGCTCCTTCCTTGGAGGCTTTTAAGCAGAGGCTGGATGGCCATCTGTCGGGGGTGCTTTGAATGCGATTTCCTGCTTCTTGGCAGGGGGTTGGACTGGATGGCCCATGAGGTCTCTTCCAACTCTTCTATTCTATGATTCTATGATTCTAAGAAATGAAGTATTTTTCCAGTTAGAGAGAGGCAAAAATAGGCAGGGCCCTCTGTGTAATTTTGGTGACATAGAGAGGCAGAAGAGCTACAACCGTGATACTGTAGCTTCCCAAGCCGAAGTTTTCCCCTGAAATGAACCAATGTCACAGAACAGCTAATGAGGCAGACTGTCAGCTGCATTGTGGGTGGTGACAAGTAAATAAATTCATAACTCAGTCACTAATAATACAAAATCTTTGTTTGTAATAAAGTTCAATTCAACATGGAAATGCAGAATGCTCTATTCTCTGCTTGACATGCTCCCCCCCCCTTTCAGCATCCATTTACTTTGCTGTAGTCACTTTCTATATCAGTGGCAGCTATAGCAACGGAAGGCTTTCTTTCTTTCTCTGTCTCTTTTCTAAAGAAAACAGCATCAGCAAGCAAGGAGGTCACACAAAAGGCTTCTCGGGAAGCATATGGCACAGCCCTGCATCAACAGTCTTCCCATTAGTTTTGTTCTGACTTATCCAAATATAGGACTCTGTGCTGTGTATAAGATTTTAAAATGTCAGAAATCATATTCTTCCCCCAACCTATTGTAAATAAAGTGCTCAATCCAGATATCATATTTAGATCTACCGGAAACAATGCGAGTTGAAATAATCACAACATACAGTATATACTCGAAGATAAGCTGAGTTTTTCAGCCCTTATTTATGAGCTGAAAAAGCTTCCCCGGCTTATAATCGGGCAACGAAGCATGCAGGCTATTGCTTGCAATATGTGATCAATTTCTCTCTTCCCTCCCTTATCAGTGTGTTTACTTTTGCAAAGCCTCCCTCCCTCTTAATCAAGGGAATGTTTTGAAAAGAGAGACACCCTTGCAAGTCAGAAAGAAGAAAAATATATATTCATTAATCTTATTAAAGCATTTTCCCCTGAAATATTTGTTAAACCCTCCTACAGATTTATAGGCATTAACTCTTTGCAAGCTTTTGCAATCTCTATGTACCTTTATATGTGTATATAATAATAATAAATAATAAATTTTATTTTTATATCCCGCCCCATCTCCCCGAAGGGACTCGGGGCGACTCTCAACAGGGACAAGCCCGAAACAACAACACAACATATTTGACAAAAACTTAAAACATTCCAACGATACACAAAATAAAATAATGGACAATACATTCAAATCCAAGCAGATAAAATCAGAGTAATTAAAAGCAAACCAGCAGGGACAGGTTTCATAAAGTGCTGTATCATGGAAATAAGTAACTGTGATAAAGTGCCATACACTTTTTATATATATACTAGCTGTGCCCGGCCACGTGTTGCTGTGGCGATGTCTGGTGGTGTTGGTGAGAAATTGTTGAGGTAGTGGTGGTATTGAATGTCTGTTGTATGGTTGTCTTTATATTTAGTATGCACACTGAAGTGGATTATATGGCAGTGTGGAGTCAAGATAATCCAGTTCAAAGCAAATAATATAAGATTCTAAATGGGTTATATAGCTGTGTGGAAGGGCCTTGAGTCTACATTGCCATATAATCCAGTTAAAATCTGATAATCTGTGGAAGAGGCCTAAGTGAGGCCTAACTGTGCCTGTCCCCTGGGCTGAGTAGGTTGCTAGGAGACCAAGTGGGCAGAGCTTAGCCTTCTAACTGGCAGCAATTGGATAAAAATTATTATTACTCTCTCTCTAAATAGAACTTTATTTTTCTTTTCTTTTTCTTTTATCAACCTAGAGCCGCGGATGAGGGGTTGTGTTGTCAAATTTCGAGGTTGGGGGGTCTGTAGTTTTGTTGTTTTGTCCGCTGCCCTGATGCCATCACTCTTTTATATATATAGATCTATATATATTAATTTTATATATGAATTTCCCCTCATATGTTTGCAGGTCTTTGCAAATCCTTTATACATATAGATGCATGTACCTGTGTATCTGTAGCCATACATATACATTATTTTTATATATGAATTTACCCTCATATGTTTGCAAGTCTCTGCAAATATCTATATAAAGAGAGATGTCTGGATAGATATGAATATATTCTTACCTACCTATATATAGGGCTTGGAAATATTACAGGGGGGAAATGAACACACAAATCTATATAGACATGTCTAGATATATATTTACCCGTAACTGCTGCATTTCCCACCCTCAGCTTATACTTGAGTCAATAAGTTATCCCAGTTTTTTGTGATAAAATTAGATGCCTCGGCTTATATTTGAGTCGGCTTATACTCGAGTATATGTGGTAACTAAATCCTACTAATTTCAATAGTTCTAGTCTCTCTGTGAGCCAGCCTGAAATCTACTGAATTATTTCATGATTAAGAATTGATTACAGTACTTTGTAATATGCTAAATATAAAAAGTGTGTGGAACCTTCAACTGGCCCTGAACTGACACTGAGCAGTTATAGACTATCTGTGATATTTATTACCGTATATACTCTAGTATAAGCTGACCTGAATATAAGCTGAGGCACCTAATTTTACCACAAAAAATGGGGAAAACTCGAGTATAAGACGAAGGTGGGAAATGCAGCAGGTACTGGTAAATTTCAAAAATAAAAATAGATACCAATAAAATAAAATTAACTGAGGCAGCAGTATGTTAAATGTTTTTGAATATTTACATAAGACTGTAATTTAAGGTAAGACTGTTCAACTCTGATTATCTATATACTTGAGTATAAGCCAACCCGAATATAAGTCGGCTGGGACCCTCACTTGAGTATAAGCCGAGGGGGGCTCTTTCAGACCTAAAAATGGGCAGGAAAACTCATCTTATACTCCAGTATATACGGTAATTTGTTTCCAGAAAGTCTCTATTATATGACCTGTAAACCTCATATAACTTTAGACCAGACTAAAAATTCCCAGACAAATCCCCTTCATTTCTGTTCTTCCACAAGGATTTCACTTACAGCTTTTTCGTCCTTACTCATTTCCACTTTAACTGCCATGGAAACATCCTATGGAATCATATGGTCTGATTTTAGAGTTGTCACTCAGAGAGCTTTTCTAACTGTTTCACCAAACCCCATAACAGGTGAAGTGAAATCATAGTGCTATAATGTGGAACAGTGTTTTAGGCAGGCCTTTGGGTTGTTATTAAAAGAGCTGATATGGGACATGAAAGTTGAGCTTATAGAAATAAATTGTTGTGGTTATATCTACCGTGTTTCCCCGAAAATAAGACAGTGTCTTATATTAATTTTTGCTCCCAAAGATGTGCTAGGTCTTACTTTCAGGTGATGTCTTATTTTTCCATGAAGAATTCACATTTATTGTTGAACAAAAAAAAAATTGAACATTTATTATATACTGTACAGTAGTGGTCATCACAAACCAGCATAACCAAACAAACTGTGAATCTTATCAAGAATTTCTTGTTACTACCATTATTTCCATGTACAACAATCTATGGAGCATACATTTACTGATCCTGCAAGCTCTGGTGTTCTGTTTGACGGAGATGCTTCCAAACAAAAACTTTGCTAGGTCTTACTTTCGGGGGAGGCCTTATATTTAGCAATTCAGCAAAACTTCTACTAGGTCTTATTTTCTGAGGATGTCTTATTTTCGGGAAAACAGGGTAATTACAATGGCTAAAACACTTTTTATAGTGATTTTGATTTTACCCAGTCTGCACCCCCAACACTGAAGGCTCTTTTGATGCAAAAAGGCAAGGCATACATCTGACAGAAAATAAACAGAAATAGAAATACTGTAAATATTAATAATGCTGTGTTAGGGTTGTTGTATGTCTTTCGGGCTGTGTGGCCATGTTCCAGAAGCATTCTCTCCTGACGTTTCGCCCACATCTATGGCAGGCATCCTCAGAGGTTGTGAGGTTGTGAATGCTGTGTTATTCCACAAATATATGTCACTGTGAGAAATGTCTTGCCTCTTTTGTTATCAAGCCACGATACCCCCCAAATGATTTATATTTCACTTAGAGACTCTCTTCCCCCCTCCCCCCTCCGTCTCTCTTTTTCTATATATACTAGTTTTGCTAGGCCACGCGTTGCTGTGGCTTATGGGAATCCTTTGTTGGCCAGGTGGAATAGCAGTGAATAGCCTTGCAGTCTCAAAGCCTGGCTGTTTTCTGGAGTAGCTGGAGCTTTTTGTTGTATGAACGTAGAGGCATGGATGAGGGGTTGTGCTGCCAAGTTTAGTGTTTCTGGGATGTGTAGTTTTGTTGTTTTGTCCTAGGCCGAAATTTCATTACCCTTTTATATATATAGATATATATATTCTTTATTTTAAAAAACCTCTCCCAGGGGTCCAGAGTTGTGCAAACTTTCGAACAGTAGTTCTCAACCTGGGGTCCCCAGATGTATTTGGCCTACAACTCCCAGAAATCCCAGCCAGTTTACTAGTGGTTAGGATTTCTGGGAGTTGAAGGCCAAAAACATCTGGAAGCTCCAGGTTGAAAACCACTGCTTTAGACGATTGGGAATAAATCCAGCAGCATCTGTACCCAGTGAACTATATTGTACTCAACCCTTTAACACATTGTATCAATTTGATGATTTTTGTGCAAATTGTATCTTTAAACTGTGTACTGTATCTATTTCTCATTTGAAGTGTATATGAATTGCTTCTTAAAATGTGTCAGAATGTATTTCAGAGACAGACACCTCTCTATGATCCTGATCAGAGAATCTCATGGAAATGGAAAAGAAAGCAAATACAGTAGAGTCTCACTTATCCAACACTCGCTTATCCAACATTCTGGATTATCCAATGCATTTTTGGAGTCAATGTTTTCAATATATCGTGATATTTTGGTGCTAAATTCATAAATACAGTAATTACTACATAGCATTACTGCGTATAGAACTACTTTTTCTGCCAAATTTGTTGTCTAACATGATGTTTTGGTGCTTCATTTGTAAAATCATAACCTAATTTGATGTTAAATAGGCTTTTCCTTAATGCCTCCTTATTATCCAACATATTCGCTTATCCAACATTCTGCCGGCCCGTTTATGTTGGATAAGTGAGACTCTACTGTAGGTACACATCACTTATCTTTGCATATACACAATGAGTCTGCTGGTTACCTGGCTTGGGAAATAGCCAGAGGGATTTGCTTTCTTTTCCATTCCCATGAGAAGCCAGATGTTTTGCAATTCACCTGAGGCTGAGAGGCTGCAGCAGCCTCATAGAAACAGGCTTGGAGTATGTGCATTCATTAATTATTTTATTGACAGCCAGGTTCTTCATTATCCAAGATCAGCACCTTTGTCTCTTGAGTCTTGCACTTTTTTTCTACATCTTTGTTTGAACTAATCAAAAGCTCATCAGCATATCTTTGCAACTGTTTTCTCCCGGACTACCCCCCCCCCCCCCCCGAGGCTATCTCTGCAGCTGATTGGTCCTTCACTCTGACAATCTGACACTCAGCCAATCTCGGTGCAGTTCCTAGCCTGTCTCTTTTTTAGCCAATCAGAGGAGGGAGCAGGCAGTCCGAATAGCTGTCAGAAATGTATAAAATGTTTTGTATTTTTCTGTGAATTCATGCTTGTACCTTTTGAAGAAAATTGCTTGTATTTGCATCCTTTTTGGCTGAATCATATCAAACCTATGTGGCTTTTCTTCAAATGGTGAGTTGGTTTCTCTGTCCTGAACTATCAGGGTTAGCATACACTCACCAGGCACGGACTCTCTATACATGGTTCTAGTTAAATCACCACACTTTCAATGCTTCAGAAAATGTGATCATTTTAAACATTTTTAGGGAACATATTCTAGTTCTTAATATTTGTATTCAATCTTGTGATTTTTAAAGTACACACAGCTGTTTGGTAAAAAAAAAACACCTTATATTCGAAAATCTAATATAGGGTGCGTGTTACTTCCCAGAGCTTTATACAATTACTTTTTAATAATGCAATTTATGACAGTTACTCTTTTCAGGACTCCAAAGATATCCAACTTTGGAGGTCAAGCCAATGATTTGTGATTTCTCAAAACTAACCAAATATCTTCATTTTAGCTTAAATATGACTGCCACAAGTTACCAGCTTGTGTCTGAGAAAATTCTCTCTATCTATTCACTTTATCAATTTAATTCTACAAATGAGAATTAAGCATCTAGACCAGTGGTTCTCACCCTGTGAGTCTCCAGATGTTTTTGGCCTACAACTCCCAGAAATCCCAGGCAGTTTACCAGCTGTTAGGATTTCTGGGAGTTGAAGGCCAAAACATCTGGGGACCCACAAGTTGAGAACCACTGATCTAGAGGAAACTTAGGGTACATCAACACTGTAATACCAATGCAGTTTAACACCACATTAACTGGGAGGTATAGTTTTACAAGGTCTTTAGACTTCTGTACCAAAGGTGCTTGTGCTTTATGAAACTACAAATCCCAGGATTTCATAGCATTAAGCTGCAGCAATAAAAGTGGAGCAAAATTGCTTGAATTCTGTAGATACACTCAAGGGAATGACCCAGCAACTGAACTGTGATGGGTTTCTAGTACTATTACACAAGGCTGTACACCATAATTCTAAAACTATAAATGTTATGGGTTAAGGAGAAAAGTTATCTTTCATCAAATTCTAATCAAAATTTAATACATTTAAACTGATTATTGGGGAAAGGAATTATCCAAGAGTAGCTTGATATTTTGTAACTAGTTTTCCTATTACCACCAACATTGCCAAAACGCTTGTTTAATACTACTACTACTACTACTAATAATAATAATAATAATAATAATAACAACAATAAATGTATTACCTGTCTCTCCAGCTTGAGGTGGGATACAACATCAAGGCAGGATACAACATCATTTCACCAGGTATGATTCCACTTTAACTGTCATGGCAATATCCTATGAAATTCTATGAGACTATGAGAAATGTACTTCAGAGAAGGACATTTCGAATTCTCAGCCAGAGAGCTTCTCTAGTGATTCACCAAACTGTACCACCTGTTTCCATTTCTCCATTGCCATTTCACCAATAAGAACATGATTCCACAAAGCCAGTACCTTCTTAAAATTAAGAATAGTTCATGGAGATATTTAAAAGTAGGATTACATTCTGGTGCATCAAATAAATCAAAGCCAAGGAATCCAGGTGTGTATAGGGGGAGTTAGTTGGGCAGCAGTTAATGATTGATTTCACACATCAGGCATAAATTGCTTTCAAGTTGCTGTTGATGTTAGCATTTTTGGCTAATGAGGAAGAGAAGGCAAGGCAGATGTGTTTGCAATGCAAAAGAGCATTTTCATCAATATAGGCTTTACAGGTGTTTTTTCGTTTCTTGCATTTCAAATCTCCTTTAAATGAAAATACAGTAGAGTCTCACTTATCCAAGCTAAACGGGCCAGCAGAAGCTTGGATAAGCGAATATCTTGGATAATAAGGAGGGATTAAGGAAAAGCCTATTAAACATCAAATTAAGTTATGATTTTACAAATTAAGCACCAAAATATCATGTTATACAACAAATTTGACAGAAAAAGTAGTTCAATAGGCAGTAATATTATGTTGTAATTACTGTATTTACGAATTTATCACCAAAATATCACGATATATTGAAAACATTGACTACAAAAATGGCTTGGATTATCCAGAGGCTTGGATAAGCGAGGCTTGGATTAGTGAGATTCTACTGTACCTTCAATGACACAAAGAAACGTGAGTTACAGTGCAAGGAGCAAATGTCCTGTGCTGTTTGTTTGTTTACAGTATTTATATTCTGCCCCTCTCACCCCGAAGGGGACTCACAGTGGATAACAATTCACATATACAGTAGAGTCTCACTTATCCAACATAAATGGCCCGGCGGAACGTTGGATAAGCGAATATGTTAAGCGCCACCAGAGGTTCCTAGAAGAGTAATAAAAAAAATTACTCTTCTGGGTTCTGTCAATGGATTGGACATCCATCCTTTTAATGGTTGGCATTAACATGAAAATCTTGTTGAAGAGTAATAAAAATGAAGAAATGAAAAATTAAGATGTATTGCTTATTCCAGTTTTACCACTGGAAAAACAGCAAATTTGGGGGGAATCACTGAACAGAGGGTGCTTTTTTGCAGAATGGTGTGTACTATAATATTTTAAAATAACACTGTTGTAATATTTCTAGAGCCAGGATTTAAAAAAATTACTTTGTAATTTGATTTAAATTTGTTAACATTAGTTGGATGGGAGACTGCCAATGAATACCAGGAGCTGTATCCTATATTTCAGAGGAAAGAACTGGTCTAACCATCTCTAAGCATTTCATACCCTATGAAATTATTGGAATTGTTATCAGTCAATAGATGACTTGAAGGCACATATACACAATCCTCAGAAATGACTTGCCCAATGGTGAATGTGTTGAATGTGTGTCAAATTAGATGACACACAGCCTAATTTAAAAGCAGTCCACTTTTAAGTAATAAGATATATTTTATTTATTTATTTATTTATTTATTTATTTATTTATTTACAGCATTTATATTCCGCCCTTCTCACCCCGAAGGGGACTCAGGGTGGCTCACATTACACATATAGGCAAACATTCAATGCCTTTTTAACATAGAACAAAGACAAGACAAACATAGGCTCCGAGCGGCCGCAAACTCATGACCTCCTGGTCAGAGTGATTCATTGCAGTTAATTGCAGCTCGCTTGCTCTCATGCCTGCGCCACAGCCCGGGCCCGTTGCTCTTCTCCTCAGTTCTGCAGTGGTGGAGGCTTTTAAATAGAGGCTGGATGACCATCTGTCGGGGGTGCTTTTTCCTGCTTCTTGGCAGGGGGTTGGACTGGATGACTCACAAGGTCTCTTCAACTATGATTCTATGAGTTCTAGTGGAGAATTGGATGACTGCCCTTAGTTCAGAAACCCATTTCAGTTCCCATTGTATTACATAACTATAGACCAGTGGTTCTCAACCTGGGCTCCCCAGAGATTTTTGACCTTCAGCTCGCAGAAATCCTAACAGCTGGTAAACTGGCAGGGATTTCTGGGAATTATAGGTCAAAAACATCTGGGGACGCCAGGTTGAGAACCATTGTTATAGACACTTCATCCATTATGGTATCCCCAGTCTATTATGTCCCCCAGATTTGTGTATACCCAAGGCCAGGCTGGAAAACTTCAAGGGAGCATCTTTTGTTGCACAGGATTGCATATCTGTGCTCCTATTCTAGGTCTACAGTCGAACATAAAAGAATAAACACTAAATCAAATGCAGTATACCACCACACATAAATGTTTATAAATCCAGCCTGATTGTGTGCATTTTTGTTCCATAACATATGACACTCAGAATATTCATGATAACAGAAGTGACTTGGAAAGAAAAGGAAGCAATCTCTCCCCTTCTCCTTGAGCATTGGTTCACCAGCTGGGAATAGTTTATCAGATGAACCACTGATAATTTGGCTTCACCTGCTCAGAATGCAAAGGATGGGTTCTTTCCCTCCCTGTTTTGAAATCCTGTTCGCTGAAATGAATGTTAGAGTACCTACAAATGCAGTACTTCCTTTCTTTTTGTGTTGCTATCATTTAGAAAAAACAACAATGCATTTTGTCACCTTGCCATTACAATTCCCCCTTCCCACAACCAACCTCATCATTGCTCGCGGGCATATGTTCCTATTAGAAATAACCAGATGCTCTCCTGTTCCAAAGCAGGTTGAAAAGCAACTTGGAAAGCCATTGAACAAATCTTTAATAAACTTGCCACTAAAAATAAATCTGAATTCATAATTCTAAATTACAGTTGGTTGGGTTCCCCAACCCCATTTGTGGCGTTTAATTCACGCATACAAGCTTAATCTGAGAGAAATTATCGGAAATGGATGAGGGCAGAGCAGATGGTAGAGAAACTCACTGTCAGTTCACAACACAGGAATTGCCATTCTTTATCAACTAAAGCAGTTCATTGTGGCCAGCAGCAGATGCCTTAGAAGAAACTATAAGGCCCCCATGGCTGGCCAATGTAAGCTAAGGGTGCATCTACACTATAGGATTAATGCAGTTTGATACCTCTTTCATTGCGATGGCCCAGAGCCATGGAATTATAGGTGTTGCAGTTTTCCAAAGATTTTAGCCTTCTCTGCGAAAGAATGCTGGTGCCTCATTAAACCGAGCCACTGAAGTTAAAGTAGTATCAAACTGTATTATTTCTACACTGCAGACGCATTCCAGGATGGCCCTGTCTCTTCTTGCCTTTCATAGGCAGTTGAAAATGTTCCTCTGTCATCATGCATTAATGGAGTGATGAGTGGTGCTGGTTTTTGGCAATAGGATTATTGGGATTTTGAAGTGGGTGGGGAATCTTAATGCATTTTAATATTTGTTTTTCATGGCATAAATGGCTTGTTGTTTAAAGTAATATTTATAGTTTAATTTAGTCATATTGTTTTAATGAGTCTTGTTTTATATTTATTGTTGGCCACCTTGAGTCTCTATATTGGGAGAAAAGCGGGATAAATATAAAATGAATAAAATAAATATCATTTTGCGGTGAGCAATGTTGTCATTGCACCTGCAAATGGGACAACTCCATTAAATTCCCCTAAAAGAATCTGGAAACCCCTTAAGAAACCCAAAAGACAGTGGCTCTCAACCTGGGGTCCACAGATGCTTTTGGCCTACAACTCCCAGAAATCCCAGCCAGTTTACCAGCCGAAGAGCCAGCATTGTCTGTAGACACCTCCACAGTCATGTGGCCAGCATGACTGCATATAGCACTGTTACCTTCCTGCCAGAGCAGTACCTATTGATCTACTCCATTTGCATGTTTTCAAACTTTTAGGTTGGCAGAAGCTGCAGTTACGGTAATAGCGGGAGCTCCCCCGTTCCCCAGAATTGAACCGCCGACCTTTCAGTCAGCAAGTTCAGCAGCCCAGCGGTTTAACCCTCTGTGCCACTAGGTTACTACCTACATTTCCTCTCTCTACACGGCTCCTTCTCTTCTTCAATAACTTTTGATTTATGTGATCATCTTTCCCCTGATGTTTGCTGTAAGAGGCAGTTTGTGTAATTCTTGGAAATGTAGTAATTAAGCTAATTAACACCAAGAAAATGGGAGGAAAAAGGCCTTTTGTTTTCCAAGCGTGAAGCACAATAACTGCTGTAATCTACAAAGTATTTTTGAATAATGGGGCTTTTATATAAAAAAAAATTCACCATACTACATTCTACATTCAGGATCAGAAGCAGAATTCCCATGGATGCCAATTACTGGGTGCCTTTATATTTATGCCCTGGTTGTGAGCTTCTCATAGGCATTTAGTTGGCACAGTAGGAAGGGAACACTAGGCTACATAGGTCTTTCATCTGCTCTAGTATGTCTTGTGTATGTTTTGATGTTAGCTATGTTGTAGTAAAGGTAAAGGTTTTCACCTGACATTAAGTCCAGTCGTGTCTGACTCTGGGGGTTGGTGCTCATCTCCATTTCTAAGCTGAAGAACCAGCATTGTCCGTAGACACCTCCAAGGTCAACATGACTGCATAGAGCGCTGTTACCTTCCCGCCAGAGCAATACCTATTGATCTACTCACATTTGCATGCTTTTGAACTTTTGAAGCTGGGGCTAACAGTGGGTGCTCACTCCACTCCCCGGATTTGATCCTGTGACCTTTCGGTCTGCAAGTTCAGCAGCTCAGTGCTTTAATACGCTGTGCCACTGGGGGCTATATATTAGGTTGTTTTAAATTCAGTGGATATTACAGAGTAATTTTGGGAACTACGGTAAGTTAGGTCACTCAGTGAGCTTCATAGCAAAACAAGGACTGGAACTGAAGAATCCTGGTCCAAGTCCAGCACTCTCTTTGGCCACAACTCAACAACGAATTTATTGTGTTTTATCTTAAATGAAATCAATGAGATTAAGTGTACTCAACATTCTGGTGGCTTGTGGTTGCAATTTAAGAGACCATAATGCTCACTGGCAGACTGAGCAGAGTTCTTGGGTGTCTTGGAAGAGGAATCAATTTATTACCTCCAATAAGAGGTCTTATTCAAAGATTGCATAGCTTTTTTGTGTGTCAGGATAAACTTGAGAAATTGCAAGTCGTTTCTACTGTGAGAGAATTGGACATCTGCAATTACGTTGCCCAGGGAACGCCCAGATGTTTGATGTTTTACCATCTTGTGGGCGGCTTCTCTCATGTCCCTGCATAGGGAGCTGGAGCGGACAGAGGGAGCTCACCCGCTCTCCCCGGATTCCAACTGCTGACCTGTCGGTCAGCAGTCCAGCCAGCACAAGGGTTTAATCCACTGCACTGGACAGTACAGGCATACATGCTTAATATAATATAATGATGCCACTAAAGGGAACTTTTCTTTCCCTGCAATTCAAGAAGAAATGAGAAAAGCAGGTCTGGTGGATAAAGGAATCGACTTTATTTATACCCTCACAACCAGATTTTGAAGAGAATGGGAGTCCTTACTCACAGGCTTGTATAGTTTTTCAAGGCTGTCAAGTCACTACTACAAAGTTCATGTGCTGGGAAAATTCAATGAAACTAATGAATGGGATAGATCTTTTGATTCCAAGGCATTAGTTGGTCTTCCTATATAGCTTACTGAAGTTAACAGCTTCTCCCCAGTCCTTGCTGCACGACCCACTCCCCAGTTTCTAGATGTTTGAGGAAACAAAATGTATACAGTAGAGTCTCACTTATCCAACACTCACTTATCCAACGTTCTGGATTATCCAACGCATTTTTATAGTCAATGTTTTAATATATCGTGATATTTTGGTGCTAAATTCGTAAATACAGTAATTACTACATAGCATGAATGTGCAATGAACTACTTTTTCTGTCAAATTTGTTGTATAACATGATGTTTTGGTGCTTAATTTGTAAAATCATAACCAATTTTGATGTTTGATAGGCTTTCTCTTAATCTCTCCTTATTATCCAACATATTCGCTTATCCAACGTTCTGCCGGCCTGTTTATGTTGGATAAGTGAGACTCTACTGTATTTACAGTTGAAGACGACCAAGGCAATTCACAAGCATTTTCTTGTGTTAGTCCATCTGAAGCCTTGCTTGTTACCCTTTTACTACATCTAAACCACAAAGTTTCTGATGAGTCCAAAGTACAAAAAAGTCATTCTGGGATGCACTCATATGAAGGATCTGGTTTCTCTATCTTTGGGCTACTACTGATTCCATACCGTATTAGCAAAATAACTATTGAAAAAAATCAATATTAATCAGCTTATCCAAGATTCCCAGACAATTTCCATTCTTAGTCCGGAACAGGATGAGATCTGTTTAGATTTTGCAAGGTGTCACTGATTGTACTGTGGACTCTAAAAAAAGTTAAATATTAATACTCATAGAAAGAGTCTCTAGACTTTTCAGTGAAATAGTTTTTGCTGTGTTGTTGTGCATTTTTGGGCTGCATGGCCATATTCCAGAAGCATTATCTCCTGACGTTCCTCCCACATCTATGGCAGGCATCCTCAGATGTGTGAGCTGTGTTGCTATGAGCTTTCCGGGCTGTATGGCCATGTTCCAGAATATGGCCATACAGCCCGGAAAACTCTCAGCAACCCAGTGATTCTGGCCATGATAGCCTTCAACAACACAGTTTTTGCTGTGTTTAACTAATCAGCCTCTCGGGCTATCTATATCCTGAAATATGTTTCAAGTAGTAGGTCACCAAAATCCAAAACAGCATGAGAAAAGTGAAAGGTTAACTAGGTCAATATATTTTTCAGATGTTGGGAAACTTTGATGATCAAGAAAATTCAACAACAAAATCAGAGTTTGGAAAAGTTACTGTTGTGGACGAAACAGAACTTTTCCAAACTCTGACCAAAATAAGTAGAGTCGGATGGAGAATTTGTGATGATGATGATGATGATGATGATGATGATGATGATGATGATAATTAATATAACAACAACAACTTAACACTGGGTGCCATGCCAAAATATCTCAGCCGGCATTTGGAAACAATAAACATTGACAAAATTACGATCTGTAAACTGCAAAAGGCCACCTTACTGGGATCTGCATTCATCATCCGAAAATACATCACACAGTCCTAAACGTTTGTGAAGTGTTCGACTTGTGATTTTGTGATACGAAATCCAGCATATATATCTTGTTTGCTGTGTCATACTATGTCTTTGTAATAATAATAATAATAATAATAATAATAATAATAATAATAATAATAATGTAAATCTTTATTTATATCCCGCTTTTCTCCCTCATGGGACCCAAAGTGGCTTACAACATATTAAAATCACATAACCACCATCAATCAAATTGCTTAACTCGAGGAAAAAATTGGGGCTTTATCCAGTCACTGATCACAATATGCACATAATTATATTCAGCGAAGCCTATTTTTTAAAAAACGATGGCTTATCATGGTTATTGCTGTGTTGATTTGAGGATGGCCCTGCCTCCAGAAGACAGCACTTCCTTTCATCTGCTATGTAGAAAGATATGGTGTATCTAAGATCCTGTCTAAAGAACCTCAGCATCTTGGGGTGGCTGAGACCAAATACCTGGATATGTATATATACAGTATATGTATGTATGTGTACGCACATGTTATTTTACTTCAGTAAATCCCACAAGCTGGGGCCAATCTATAACCTAAATATAGCTCCATTTACACTTTAGTTGCCATGTGTGAAACGGAAGACAATTTGATGCTGGTTGCCAGAGAAACCATTTATGCTATTGACTAAGGTTGCGCTGCCCCTGCGTCATGCTCTCCTACATAAAGGATTTCTGAAAGAGGAAGGTTCACTATAAAATTATAACTAGCAGGGATGGCTTCACCTAAGGAGGCAGAAAACAATTTGACATAAAGCACTGCTTATGATTTGAGGTTATGTGGGTACCTTTTTGTAGCGCTACTAGAAGGTTTGTGCCTCATCAAGATGCTGGCATTCAATGACATTTCTAAGTATGTCTCTACAAAGTTGGCGCAAATGACTCATTATGAAAACATCGGAAAAATTCTGAAGAAGCTGAAGAAACTCTGAGTCTGTTTTTTAATACAAGGTTATTTTCCTATCTCACTTTGGAGATGGGATTGGGAATGTGGAATCTAGGGCGGGAATGTAACCAACCATCCTAAGGCAATCTTCCCCATGGATTGTGTTGTTATACCAGTGGGAAATTTTAGCTGCTCTGATAAACTTTCCTATATCGTGTTTTTGGCCACAGAACTGCTGTATTTAGAACTTTAAAGAATGTCACATCAATTCACATGCAAGGCTCTTGTTGGACAACATTGATGTGGCCAAACAGCGGGGTGGAATATTAAAACAAGAGAACTGACATAAAAAAAAAGTTTTTGAAATCTGTGCAGTGCTGACTCCTGCTAATTCAGGTTGCTTTGTAATGGCTGTTGTAGATTTTCTGAGAAATCTTCCTAGAAGCTTTCTCTCCTGTCTTACCTCTCAAAGTTTCTCAAACTGTAGCTGCCGCTGGAATTCAAAGGAAAGAAGCGTGTGCCACAGAGATTTACTGAACTGCTCTAGCATTTGATGCTTCAGAAGTTGCTGAATATGGTACTACAATCTTTTGTGGACTTTTCCAATTTTATTGTCAATATTCCCAATTCTATCCCCACCTCCCTCATCTCGTGCTAAGCAGCCAGAATTGTTATGAGCCACGGTAACCCCTCGCCAAAGATTTATAGTTCAATAAGGACCCAGAAATAAATATATGATTTCCCCCTTTTAAAAAAAGTCCCTTTCCAGATTTGTGCAGGCTCAAAGTATCAGATCAAGACCAAGCCAGTAACAGCAATCATATCTAACTCTTTAATAAACTCTATCTATTCTTCTTGACTTTCTGTATAGCTTATATATTTTTATATACTGTATCAATTTCATATATATAAAAAATATAAACCTTTTAACCAAAATATAACCAGATGAGCCCAGAGACATTTGCCTCCCTGCTGTGAGATTTCCTGGACAAAAAGGGTGGGCAAACCCCCTGGGCTTTTTTCCAAATCAAGGAAATTAACTAAACCCATTGTTCATGTGTATGCAGAGATATTAGCCCAGATAAACCCAAACCTATATGTCTAGCTATATGGTTCACTTAAAGCTGAGAATTTGCTGCCTACAAAAACAAAAGTTTGGAGTATATACATTCATAGACCTCCTGTATTTTAGATTCAGACATTGACTACAGGGATCATCACCCTTTGTCCCTTGAGCCTTGCACTTTTGCTTTTAAAGCTCCTATCTTTGTTTAACCCAGGACTATACATTTGAGCTGAACTTGGGGGCTGAAAGATCCAAGGTTTGAATGCAGGGGGCAGAATGAGTGCCTGCTGTTAGCCCCAGCTTCTGCCAACCTAGCAGTTCGAAAACATGCAAATGTGAGTAGATCAATAGGTACCGCTCCGGTGGGAAGGTAACGGCACTCCATGAAGTCATGCCGATCACATGACCTACGAGGTGTCCACAGACAATGCTGGCTCTTTGGCTTAGAAATGGAGCTGAGCACCAACTTCCAGAGTTGGACATGACTAGACTTAATGTCAGGGAAAACTTTTACCTTTACCTTATACATTTGAGCTCATCAGAGGTACATCTTCATATTTTTACCCATTGTTTTCCCAGACTGTGTCCTCCCAGGGCAGCGTTTCTGCAGCAGATTGGTCCTTCACTCTGACCAGTCCCTGGCTGCCATTCCCCCCTGCCAGCCAATCCTGGCATAGATTCTAACCAGACTCTTTTCTGGCCAATCAAGGGAAGGGGTGGGAAGTCTGGCTACTGGCTAGCTATCAGAACTGTATAAGAGATCTTGTATTTCTCTATATGTTCATGCTTGTACGTTTTGAAGCAAAATTGCTGTACTTGCACCCCTTTTTGGCCAAATTGAAATAAGCCTCTGTGGTTTGTCTTCAACTTGGTGAGTTGGTTTCTCTGTCCTGGTTTATCTGGTTTTTAGCAAACGGCTCACCAGGCATGGATCCTCTTTAACTACGGTCCTAGTTAACCATAACACAACCACAATACAATTGTCTTTCTTACCTTGAGGTTGCACTATTTTCTGCTGCCTTGGAGGCTAGGATGTGGAACAATAGCTTCAAACAATAGGAAAGGAGATTCCACCTGAACATTAGGAAGAACTTCCTTTGAGAGCTGTTCGGCAGTGGAACTCTGCTCCAGAATGTGGTGGAGGCTCCTTCTTTGGAGGCTTTTAAGCATAGTCTGGATTGCCATCTATTGGGGGGTGCTTTGAATGCAATTTTCCTAGTTCTTGGCAGGAGGTTGGACTGGATAACCCAAGAGGTCTCTTCCAACTCTATGATTCTATTATTTGGCAGGAAAAATAGTATGGATATATTTCTTCTTTAACTGTTTAAGCACTTGATTCTATTTTAACTCTTGATTATTCTCTATCCTTTCTCTCCTTCCCCAGCTTTCTCCCTCTCCAACATCTTCTCCCTTGTGTTGTCGAAGGCTTTCATGGCCGGGATCACAGGGTTGTTATATGTTTTTCGGGCTGTATGGCCATGTTCCAGAAGTATTATCTACTGACGTTTCGCCCACATCTATGGCAGGCATCCTCAGAGGTTGTGAGTTATGGAGAAAACTAAGCAAAGAGGTAAATATATATCTGTGGAAAGTCTAGGGTGAGAGAGGTCAGTGTGAATGTTGTAGTTAATCACCTAAATTAGCATTGAAAACTTATCTGCTGTCTTCTTCCTGCCTCTGGGGCATCCTTTGTTTAGAGTCATTAACTGCCCTTGGTTGATTCATGTCTGGAAATCCTCTGTTCTCAGAGTGTTGCTTTTTATTTACTGTTCTGATTTTTGAGTTTTTTAATACTGGTAGCCAGCCTCTGCTCATTTTCATGGTTTCCTCCCCTCTGCTGAAGCTGTCTACATGCTTGTGAACCTCAATGGCTTCTCTATGTAGTCTGACATGATAGTTGTTGGAGTGGTCAAGCATTTCTGTGTTCTCAAATAATATACTGTGTCCAGGCTGGTCCATCAAGTGCCCTGCCATGGCACTTGATGGACCTTTCTCCTTTCTTTCTCTTTTTCTTCAATCCTCTTTCTACTTCTCCCACTTTGCTACCTACGTTTATCTTCTACCATGTTTTCTCGTCCCCTCCTTTCTTTTTTGTCCTTTTTCTCTTCCTCAGCTCCTGGCTAAATGTCTTCTTCCATTCCGTTGCTCTTTTTCTTCTACACTTTCACCTTCTGTCTCTATTCCTTAGACTAGCTCCCCATCTCTCATCCACTTTTCCCTTCTCTTTCTCTCCAATTATCCTGGAGGTATTTTTTAACGTCTCCTTCCTTCTCCCTCCACCTCTTGTCATCTATTTTCACATTTCACTTAGCTACACACATCATCTTTCTTTCCTTTCCACCCTCTCTACCTCTCCAACTCTTTCTCCTGCTTGGGTTCCCTAGCAACTAGCATTTGGTGACATACTCTTTTGATGCTTGAGTTAATAAATAACCAATAGGACTACCAGCCACCAGACCTTACTAGTGCTCCAGACAGGATAAAGTGTTAGCCACGTTGTAGGTTGTTTTCAATTCAGTGAATATTCTCAATGTACAGAATCATTTTGGAAAATATAGTAGGTTAGATCACCTAGTGAGCTTCATACCACTTCAGCATATAGAAAAATTACTGCCTTTTGTTGAGTTTGAGCTGGAAAAGTTGCATAAAGGGGCAATAAAAATGGTCAAAAAGCTGAGCAAGAGCTCCATTAAGAAAGGTTATAACATTCTGGGATGTTTGACTTGGGGAATAAAAGGTAAGCAAGCTAATATGGTGCAGTTGTTTAAGCACTGGAGTATGGCTTTGGAGACTGGGGTTCAAATTTATGCAGCCCACTGGCTGGTCTTGAGCAAGTCACACTCTCTCATCCTCAGAGGAAGTCAATGTAAAATCTCTTCTGGACAAATCTTTCCACGAAAACTCTGATGAGTTTGGCTAAGGGTTGACATAGGTCGGAAATAACTTGAAGGCATACAACAATATAGAGTTAAGTTCTGGACACAGGAACTTGGGATGGCTGCTAACTTAGACAGCTTTAGAAAGGGACTAGAAAAATGCATGGAGGATGGGCCTATATAAGTGACTATTAATGATGGTGGATATATACTCTCTACAGTACCAGAGACAAATGTAGTGGACCCTTGGTATTGGCTGCAGTTTGGATGGAGGGCACCTGGTGGATACCAAAATCTGTGGATGCTCACCCCATTATATACAATGGCATGGTAAAATTGTATTTCTTATACAAAAATGGCAAACAGCTCAAATGAGTATCAGACGGGACTTGGAGATCTGTGAAATGGCAGCACACTGCAGCATGGTATGTCATTGCCTACACATAAGAAGGAATACTCAACGTGCAGCAAAATCAAGCTTTTCCTTGAATATTTTCAAGTTGTCGTTGGAAATACAGTTTATACAGTTACTGAATAATGTACAGTACATGCATTCATACTCTGCAAGTATATAACGTGAGGGGATATTTTGCTCCTAGATGGCCATATAGCTGCTATCGCCAGAAGGGCATTTGCTCAGCTTTAGTTGCTACATCCTTTCCTAGGGAGGGTGGGTCTAGCCACAGTAGTTTATACCTCTTGCTGATCATGGAAAATTTTCAGAAATTACATCTATACACATACTAAAAGTGAAAAATGTGTATGTGGAGGAAGTGTCCACTTACACAGACAGCCTGCCACCTCCACAAACAGCTATAGTTTTCACTGAGCAGAAGACACCAATGGCCCTCTCTCCACTGACATGCAGATTATAGGGAGTGACATGAACATGTAGACCAAACCCTGCCAATGTCCTCCACGAACACCATTCTGCCCCCCACCCAACCGAAGGCTTTCATGTGGGGATAATTTCATCCTAGATGTTCAGTTTTTCCTCCAGAACAGACATCCCAGGGTTCCCTAATTTGCATGACCCCACCCTCTACCTTAACCCTTTCCTATGGCACACAATTAACAGAGAAATTGATCAGCAACTGAACAGAGGTTTGGGGAGAATTCACCATGATTTACAAGAGTTGTACATCCAGAGAGCATTGTTAACCCAACCAATGATGGATCTGGACCAAACTTGCCATTGATAATGGGACTTGCAGTACCTTCACCAATACTGTGATCCTTACCAACAATGGACTGGGACCAAACTTGGCACAGAGAAGCCCCATGACCAAGTGAACATACTGCAGGGGTTTGTGGGAAGTGACCTTGATTTTGGGAGTTGTAGTTCACCCTCATCCAGAGACCACTGAACCCAGGCAACGTTGGATCTGGACAAAACACAACATGGCCAGCTGTGCATACAGGCCTGGTTTGGGGAGGATTGACCCAGGATTCTGGAAATTGTGGTTCACCCACATTGTTATGTATTTTCTAACAGGAGCATTCATAACAAGTGAAAGTCAAGACTGGCATTTTTCTAATAAATACTGTTACTCATTCACTAAATTATATTACCTAACACCCCAAAACAACCAATGCCTTCTTCAAATAACCTGGGTACCCAAGCTAGTTTAAAATACAATGCAGCTGTCACACTGTTGTCGTGTATGGGATTGTAGGGACCATGTAACACTGTATGCTATATTTGTAAAGGCAGTGCACAGTAAATTACATTGGCTTTCAATTTCCTTCCAAAGTCAGAACTTGACATCTAGCAAAAGAATGAACCCCTGAAACTAATGTTTCACCTATCCATAAATGTGTTTTATTTCAATTTACACTCCACCTTTACATTTCATTATGGTACCTTTAAAGAAACGGAATATCGTTTAACTTGAACTGAGATAGCACTATCTCCAAATCAAATCTAGAGGTGCTTGCAGCACTCAATTTCTTTTGAGTATATTGTGCAGCTGGTCTATGCAATGTTTGCCCACACAAAATCAGGCTCTAAAATTCATACCAGCATCTTGACAATGCATACTGTACAAAAGGAGCTGTATTCCAAGAACTACTTCACTAGTAAATGATTTTTGAAACACAAAAGCAACATCTAAGAAAGAAGTGTGTTGTGTGAACAATAGCTCTCGTAATCTACCCACATAGCAATTATTTGCCATGAGGCTCATTATTGTAAAGACATATCTTTAATTATAAACAGAGTTAAAATGCTTAGAAAGAATTTGCAGTGAACATTAGAAAGTTAAGTGGTTTGATTCACAATTAAAATTTGTTGGTACAAGTGAGTTTCGCTTATCTAAAATAAATGGGCTGGCAAAACATTGGATAAGCAAAAATGTTGGATAATAAGGAGGGATTAAGGAAAAGCCTATTAAATATCAAATTATGTTATGATTTTACAAATTAAGCACCAAAACATCATGTTTTACAACAAATCGACAGAAAAAGCATTTCAATACACAGTAATGTTATGTAGTAATTACTATATTTACGAATTTAGCACCAAAACATTGCAATGTATTGAAAACATTGACTACAAAAACATTGACTACTAAAAGGCAGACTGTGTTGGATAATACAGAATGTTGGATAAGTGAAGGTTGGATAAGCGAGACTCTACTGTATACTTAGTCACCAGACTTTTGGACTGCACCCAGAGCAGGTTTTTAGGATCTCATCAGAAGATACCAGTTACTAATGTTGTAATGGGGCCATGACTCAATGGATTCAAACTATCAAGCTTTTTGTTTAGCAAGAACTATGACATAATCTACTCTCCTTCCTTTGTACTCTCCAATTCCATCTATACTGCAGAATTAATGCAGTTCGACATCACTTTTGCTGCCATGATTCAATGCTGTGGAATCACGGGAGCTGTAGTTTGGTGAGATGTTGGCATGCTTTGGCAGAGGAGAAAGATCTTGATTCTGTAGCATTGAAGTTTAAGTGGTGTCAAACTGCATTGATTCTACAGTACAGATGCCTCCTCAGTCTTGCTAAAATCCTCAGAATAATTGGTGGAGAAATGGATTTTCCTGGCATGAGGGATTCTGATGGAAATGAAAATTACTAGAAATGTTGTTTTTAAATATAGATTGATAAAACTGCCTATATTTTTGGATTCACCTTGTCGGTGTCACTGTTGGAAGTGCTGTGAGGAAGACGTTCACTTCAAAAATTGGGAGTAAACTCTTGGTGGTTATGAAGGTACTATAAGCCAGAAAATAGTAAACCTTTGCATATGTGGCTTTGCCTCTGCATATATCATATTAGCCTTTTATATAGACAATGTAAGCTTTTTCTATGAACCAGAGTAGTACGTGTAAACACAGGCCCTGTGCCCCTCCCTTCTTGTGGGCTGGCGCTTTTCTCCAGAAAGTTCTAAGGAGAGAAGCTAGCACGGAGTAAACAAGTTAGGTCACAGATACCACTTGTGCCAAAATAGGTATGGAGATGAAGAAGACCATCAGCAATCGGTCAATTTTAGACAAGCCAAGGTATATAATCTTTGTTAACTGCAACATGCTTTGCAGCGGTGATTTACATGGTACAGACCTTTGTGTGTTTACGGCTGTTTTACCTTATCATAGCTATGATAACAATAAATACTTTGCTTTCTTTACTCTCACGAGACTGGGTTTTCTGCCTGAATTCCTCCTGGGCCAGAACCGTTGAAGGTAAATTGTCTTACAGTTAGTCTGCAATATTTTTATATCTTGTGATTTCCATCCAAAACGGAGACATCTGTACTACGTGATCAATTGCTGTATATAATCCGTGCCTTTCTAAGTTTCAAGAGAGTTGTCCATGAAACACCCTAAATGCTTTGGTACCTATGCTACATTTGCTTAAGGAGAAATTTGCTCGCTGCTTTTAGAACAAAACCATTACTGTGGGAGGGATTTGCCCTTCCTTGTAGGTTCTGGAAATAGGAAACTGCAGCAGCCTCTCCTAGCTTGTCTGGTTTTCCTCATTAATGGTCAGTGAAATTCAGAAATCCTGATTCCTGATTCTCTCTATTATTATCATTATTATTATTTACAGTATTTATATTCCGCCCTTCTCACCCCAAAGGGGACTCAGGGCGGATCACATTACACATATAAGGCAAACATTCAATGCCTTAACATAGAACAAAGACAAAGACAAACGCAGGCTCCGAGCTGGCCTCAAACTCATGACCTCTTGGACAGAGTGATTTGTTGCAGCTGGCTGCAGCTGGCTGCTCACCAGCCTGCGCCACAGCCCGGGCGCAAGTCTCTCGCACCCAACAGGGTGGTTTCTCAAGTAACCCTCAGCAATTACTGTGTGTTGTGTGTCTTTAAGTCATTTCTGACCTATAACAGTAACCTTATCATGGGATTTTCTAGCAAAATTTATTCAGAGAGAATTTGCCTTTCCCTTCCTCTGAGGCTGAGGGAATGGGATCACCCAGTGGGTTTTTCCATGGCTATGCAGGAATTTGAACTTTTGTCTCCAGGACCATAGTTCTGCTGGCTCTCACTGTGTTTATGTTGATGCCACTGGGGTGATTTACAATAAAAACTATAAACAAAACTATAAAAGTTACAAAAAAGAAAGCAAAATCAATCAGTCAAAATGATGTCAAGATGTTACAATATAGGATAGTCAAAAGCCAGCAAAATTCAATTAGTAAATATAAATTGCAAAGAATGAGTGGAAAGGGAAGGTTTTAGCTCGCCCTCTAAATGCTTCTAACAAGGATACTAGACCAATCTCTTTGGGGAAGGCACTGTTAGTATACAAGATGTGAGTGTACTACTAAGGGTTTTCTAGTTTATTCTTGTTTTACCAAGATGGTGGAAGACATTATTGTGGAAGGAGAAAGTTCAATACAACCCCATTCGCAGAAGATATGTTTCCCAGACTTTGCATGAATAACAGAAACCACAGATAATAGCAAACCATATTATTTTCAATTGTATGAACAACAGAGATGCCAAAAAAAGGATGTGGCTTATACAGGAGATCCTATACTGTAGTGCAAAGTTCACTTCTTTTCCCGAATTAGCTTGTATATGAAGTGAAATCTAAGCATCCTACCAGTAGTAAGATCTTGAACTCACCATGAGCAAGATCTGAAAATACTACCACAGCTGCTTTAAGAAAATACATTTCCCCCCTAATTCTGTATAGTGATTAAGAAATTGCTTAGAAGGTTGTATATGCCAATGCTGCATTGCTGTGTTTGCAATGTGTATCATTCTTAGAACTTTGTGATAGTTTTGGATCCTACTGGTTGAGTGTTTCAGGCTGTATCTTGGAACAGCAATAACATAACCCTCAGTGATCCATAAAACCCTATAAAAGTGAACCCTATAAAAGCAGAGCTACTCATAGACATGTATACATTTTGGTGGGATTGTTGTAGGCACACATTTGATAGTAGGAGCCCCCGGTGGTGGCAGGACTGATGACTTGAAGGTTGGGTTGCTGACCTGAAGATTGCCACTTCAAATCCAACCCAGGGGAGAGTGCGGATGAGCTCCCTCTATCAGCTCCAGCTCCATGTGGGGACATGAGAGAAGCTTCATTTCACAAGGATGGTGAAACATCAAAACATTTGAGCATCCAATGAGCAACATCCTTGCAGATGGCTAATTCTCTCACACCAGAAGCAACTTGCAGTTTCTCAAGTCACTCCCGACACACACTAAAAAATTGATAGTAAGGTCATTCCTCCACATTTGCTGGGATTAGGGGCACAGGACTCCCACAAAAGTGAAAAACTGCAAACAAAGAAATTGTTATTGTTTTTATCCAAGAGAGCATTTCTCTAGGAATTTCTAGGTCTTCCAGCATGACTCTATGGTCAACTTCTATTGTAGTGGTTCTCAACTTGTGGGTTCCCAGGTGTTTTGGCCTACAACTCCCAGAAATCCCAGCCAGTTTACCAGCTGTTAGGCTTTCTGGGAGTTGAAGATCAAAACATCTGGGGACCCACAGGCTGAGAACCACTGTCCTACTGGAAACTGACTACAGAATTGCATTGGAGGTTTTCCAGAAGCAAGAAAGGTCTTGTCTTTAGAAATTTTTAAGTCTTCTTGCATGACTGGAGGAAGTTGACTATAGTGTCACATTGGAGGAACTAAAGTCCTCCGGATACTTTGGACTTCAGCTCCCAGAATTCCTGACCACTGGATAAGCTGGCTAGGCCTTCTGGGATTTGGAGTCCCAAATAGCTGGAGGGCAACAGACTGTACAGGCTTGACCTAGAGATCCCTCAACATCTTTAATCAAACCTGTGAATAATCAAATCCTCAAAAGTCAAAATTACAAATTGTACTCTCAAAGAAATACTGTATATACTTGAGTATAAGCCGACCCGAATATAAGCCGAGGCACCTAATTTTACCAAAAAAAACCAAACAAAAAACTGGGAAATCATTGACTCAAGTATAAGCCGAGAGTGGTACATTTCAGAAATAAAAATAGATACCAATAAAATTATATTAATTGAGGCATCGGTAGGTTAAATGTTTTTGAATAGTTACATAAAGCTCTAATTTAAGATAAGACTGTCCAATTCTGACTAAATCATTATTCTCATCTTCTTCAGTGTAAATGTACTTATGTATCCTTTAAATAATAATAGAGTAAAATAATACATATAATAATAATAATAGTAATAATAATAATAAATACAGGAAAATAATACATGTAATAATAAATAGAGTAAAATAATAAATGTAATAATAATAATATCAGAGTGAAATAATAAATGTATTATTATTATTATTATTATTATTAATAATAATAATAATAGAGTAAAATAAATGTAATAGTAGCAACACTAATAGAGAAAAATAATAACTATAATAATACCAATAATAATAGAGAAAAATTATAAATGTACCATATATTTTCGAGTATAAGCTGACCCAAATATAAGCCAACCAGGACTCTCACCCGAGTATAAGCCGAGGGGGGCTTTTTCAGTCTTAAAAAAAGGGCTGAAAAACCCGGCTTTTACTCGATTATATACAGTAGATATCCTTGGTTTATTTTATGGAGTTGTTTCTCCATCTCATATCTTCCAACATTTCAGAGATGAAAACTCAACATAAGTGGCCAAGCAAAATCAGGATGTGGGCAAGATGACAAATGTATTAATAAGGAAAAATGCCCAGCTAGAAAACGCAGCCACAGTTTGCTTGTCCATGACTCTACAGGAAAGGCAAGATTTTGTCCTTTCCTCCCCCTTCCCAACTGCTAATTTAACTGAATGCATAGCATTTCTACAGTTTGAATCCAGTTTGCAATAATGGAAATAAATTGAGGATAAAAGGGGAGAGTGGGAGGGGAATAGAGGAAGGGAGATACTCTTAAAGTAGTTGAAAAAACCAGAGTTGAAAATACCAGAGTATTAATGGAAACTGTTCCTATCAAATGAAGCCCCTTTGCAATGCAGTGTAGCTGTCTTATTAGCCTTGAGGTGTCCAAACAAGACATCCAGGCTAATGTGTTTTAATACAGGCTAAGTCTTTTACTCTGGACTTAAAAAAAAACCCTGGAAAATTCACATCTTCTAGGAAGATTTGAATCTTAGTGGGTGCTCTGGCAGTGAAGACTGCTGTCTGGGATTTTCATGCATCATCCCCACAGCCATCCTTGACTCCCTGGACTCCGGCAGCCTGGAGAGGTGGCTTCTATCCCCAAAGGGGAAATGGAGTGAAGGGAGATGTGGGAGGCTTTGCCCCTGATCAACCATGCTGAACTGGGCTATATGGCTGGTTCCATGCAAGTGAGGTTGGGTATAGCACCCACATTCAGCAAAGATGTGGCTCCCACATTTTCTGCTACTATAGAAGCGCCTCATGACAGTTGAATGATGAGATAGCTACAAATTTACATGCAGTGCAGTCTTGTATCTACTCAGCCGCAGGGTGTATCGGATTGTATACACTTGCACCATCCTTTTAAAAAGCACAAGATCTTTTACTAAATCCCACTATCTCTACCATTTCAGACGTATATCTATATATATAAAAGAGTGATGGCATCAGGGCAGTGGACAAAACAACAAAACTACAGGCCCCCCAACCTCGAAATTTGACAACACAACCCATCATCCACGCCTCTAGGTTGATACAACAAAAAGAAAAGAAAAATAAAGTCCTAATTAGAGGGAGAGCAATAATTGTTTTTATCCAATTGCTGCCAGTTTAGAGGGCTAATCTCTGCCCACTTCGTTGCCTAGCAACCAAGGGACAGCCAGGTTTCAGTTAGGGGACAGGCAAATTTCGGCCTCACTTAGGCTTCTTCCACAGATTATCTAATTTGCACTGGATTATATGGCAGTGTAGACTCAAGGCCCTTCCACACAGCTATATAACCCATTTATAATCTTATATTATCTGCTTTGCACTGGATTATCTTGACTCCACACTTCCATATAATCCATTTCAGTGTGCATTTTATACAACTGTGAAGAAGGGGCCTCATATAATCCAGTTCTAAGCAGATAATATAAGATGATCAATATACAGTAGACTCTCACTTATCCAACATAAACAGGCCGGCAGGATAAGTAAATATATTGGATAATAAGAAGGGATTCAGGAAAAGCTGATTAAACATCAAATTAGGTAATCGTTATACAAATTAAGCATCAAAACATCATATTATACAACAAATTTGACAGAAAAGGTAGTTCCATGCGCAGTAATGCTATGTAGTAATTACAGTAGAGTCTCACTTATCCAACACTCGCTTATCCAACGTTCTGGATTATCCAACGCATTTTTGTAGTCAATGTTTTCAATATATCATGATATATTGCTAAATTCATAAATACAGTAATTACTACATAACATTACTGCGTATTGAACTACTTTTTCTGCCAAATTTGTTGTCTAACATGATGTTTTGGTGTTTCATTTGTAAAATCATAACCTAATTTGATATTTAATAGGCTTTTCCTTAATGCCTCCTTATTATCCAACATATTCGGTTATCCAACATTTTGCCAGCCCACTTATGTTGGATAAGTGAGACTCTACTGTACTGTATTTACAAATTTACCAGTAAAATATCACAATGAATTTGAAACACTGACTACAAAAACATTGATTATGAAAAGGCAGACTGTGTTGGATAATCCAGAACATTGTATAATCGAATGTTGGATAAGTGAGATTCTACTTTGATATGAAATAATTTCTAGGATAGAATAATGCAGAACAATATAATCTCTAAAACCAGGATAGTAATAAAGAAATAAAGAAAGTAAATAAAGCAAGGAAATTGGAAATTCCACAAAGGAAACAATCAGGGCCAGCTAACACCTCCCAAGAAAGGATTCTTCCAGAAAGGAAGCTGAGAAGGCAGTGAAGCACTATGTATTACCAAAGTCATTATTATTACTATCATTACTATCCTTATTATTATTATTATTATTATTATTATTATTATTATTATTATTATTATGATGTTGCGGTCAACCGTGAAAATGAATACAATCTGGCTCCAAGTATTCAAAAACACTAAAATCAGAATATATAAAAATTAATATGGTATAATAAAACAGAACAATACAATCTCTAAAATCAGAACACTAAATAAAGAACAACACTCTGAAAATAGGGGAATTCCACACAGAAAACAATCAGGGCCAGCTAACACCTCCCAACAAAGGATTCCCATCATCAAAGTCTGGCCAATCCTCTGTTTTCTCAGGGCCACAGACAGTAGAAGCATATAAAATATCGCAAACAACACCACTCTGAAAACAAGGTAATTCCAGACAGGAAACAATCAGGGCCAGCTAACACCTCCCAACAAAAAAATCACTCAGGGAGGAAACAGCTAGGCTTTAAATCTGCAAGGCCATTACATCCTAATCATTTTTCCTAATTGCAGCATTCATACTTGCCTCCAACAGACAAAAAAAAAACAATCAGAAATATTGTATATTCACAACCTTTAGGAAATAATGTCCCCTGATGGCACAGCATGTTAAAGCGCTGAGCTGCTGAACTTCTGGACCGAAAGGCCGCAGGTTTGAATTGGGGGAACTGACAGAGCCCCCACTGTTAGCCCCAGCTTCTGCCAACCCAGAAGTTCAAAAACATGTAAATGTGAGTGCATCAATAGGTACTGCTCCGGTGGGAAGGTAACGCTGCTCCATGCAGTCATCCCACATGACCTTGGAGGAGTCTACAGACAACGACGGCTCTTCGGCTTAGAAATGGAGATGAGCACCAACCCCCAGAATCAGACATGACTGGACTTAACGTCAGGGGAAAACGTTTACCCTTGACCTTAACTACCACCAATTCCTCAATACTTTATTTCCCATACCACCATTCTTCGCCACAGCAACGCGTGGCCGGGCACAGCTAGTATACACACACACACACACACACACACACACACACACACTGTATTATTGGGTTGCTGTGAGTTTTCCGTATTGTATGGCCATTTTCCAGAAGGATTCTCTCCTGACATTTTGCCCACATCTATGGCAGGCATCCTCAGAGGTTGTGAGGTTTGTTGGAAACTAGGCAAGTGGAGTTTACAGATCTGTGGAATGTCCAGGGTGGGAGAAAGAACTCTTGTCTGTTTGAGGCAAGTGTGAATGTTGCAGCCGGCCAGCTTGATTAGCATTTAATGGTTTTACAGCTTCAAAGCCTGGCTGCTTCCTGCCTGGGGGGAATCCTTTGTTCGGAGATGTTAACTGGCTCTGATTGTGTTATTCTATGCAGAGAGTGATCCAAACACTGGTCTCCAGAATTGTAGTCCAATGCCCAAACTACTATACCATGTAAAGGTAAAGGTTTTCCCCTGACGTTAAGTCCAGTCATGTCTGGTGCTCATCTCCATTTCTAAGCCGAAGAGCCGCCGTTGTCCGTAGACACCTCCAAGGTCTTGTGGCCAGCATGACTGCATGGAGTGCCGTTACCTTCCTGCCGGAGCGGTACCTATTGATCTACTCGCATTTTCATGTTTTCGAACTGCTAGGTTGGCAGGAGCTGGGGCTAACAGCGGGTGCTCATTCCGCTCCCAGGATTTGAACCTGGGACCTTTTGGTCTGCAAGTTCAGCAGCTCAGCGCTTTAACACACTGCGCCACCACCAGGGGCCCAACTATACCATGTAGGCTCCCTTTTTGCAGGTAGTGAATAATTTTAAAGGCATTAAGGAGTTACAATATATAAACTCTGATAGCATCTCGCTCACAGATTTTTCTCCATGCCCACATCTCTCTGGATTTGTACACGTTTGTGTCTCCCACTCACTCTTTTTTATACTATTTGCTCTTTGATTAAGTAGGCTGCCATAAGGCTGGCATTTTTGAAAGACTGCTTTATGAACTTCCAAGAGAAGATCAAATCCACATAATGACACAGAGCCAGGTGCGACAAATAATCAGAAGGCTTTCCTAATTGCAGAATGGTTATGTTCTGCTTTTAAGGTGATATCATTTCTTGCAAGGTAGGCAGTCTGGTGCTCATGACCTTGCATCCTGAAGTGGCTCCTAGGCCCTGGCTGCATTTCTTCCCTACTACTAAGGTTAAGAGCAGTGTGATGCTCTACAGGATTTAGAATAAAACAGATCAGTTCAAATGACAACAGTCTAAATAAATTGTGTGCCCAGTTTAGAGAGTTCATTTTGCCTTGTCCATCTCTGCAATCATGTGCTGACAAAGTCCAAAGATACCATCTGCCTGGTAATCATTTTCTGTTGCGTGCCACATTTTTAATTTGCTAATTTGAACCTTAAATTTAAAAAAAAGATTGATTTTCTTTTGAAATGTATCAAAACAGGTATGTGTTGTCCATCGGCATAAATAACGACAGTATGACTGGCTTAGACTTGGTCTGGAATAAGGCTTTTGTACAAGGTCTGGTGGACGAATGGCATAAGCACTTTGCACTGTTTTAAACTTTGTATATGGTATATTATAACTGTTTTAACCATTTTAATGTTTTATTTTATTGTATTATGGTGTATCTGCATGAATTGCCAGTTTGTAAGCCGCCCTGAGTCCCCACAGGTGAGACGGGCGGGGTAAAAATGATGGAAACAAATAAATAAATAAATGACGATAAATCACAAAGCTGAAACAAAAAGTCAGTCTGATGGGAGGATAATGTAATGTCCCTAGTAAGATAATTTTTACTTGAATGGACAAAACAAAAGTCAGTATTTTATGATATTGCTTTTTGTCTTCATTTTACTTAGTTGATTATTTGTTTCATTCTGTGAAGGCAGTCAGTGCTGCTTCGTCAATCGCTGTCACCAAATGTGACAGTGGCATCATCTTCGCACTACTAGATGGCTCACCATCGGCTACCCATTATTGTTATTATTATGTGAGTTCAGCATCTTGGCCAGGATTATGCAGCAAGCACAGTCAGAAGCCCGGGGCAATCTCATCCATTGTCCCCATACGGAACTGACTGGCTGCTAGTTTAACTTTAGATAGTGTTCTCTACCACACTTGAGGCAATTGGCTAGTTTGGGAGAAGCTGCCTGCAATATTTAGCGCCCCCCCCCCCCCCGAACAAAGCAACAGTTAAAAAGAAAAAGACTAGGAGCCTTTCCACACAGCCCTATATCCCAAAATATCAAGGCAGAAAATCCCACATTACCTGAGTGTGGACTTAGATAACGCAGTTCAAAGCAGATATTGTGGGATTTCTGCCTTGATATTCTGGGATATAGGGCTGTGTGGAAGGGCCCTAAGAGACTTCAACTGAAATGCAGACCTTCACCATATTTTTGCCTTAAAAGACTATGGGTGCTATCACACCATGCAGTCATGCTGTCACAATGATGCATTGCTTCCAGTGTTGCCTCAGCATTATTGCATGACGTCATTGCTCTCTAGGCATTGTTACATTGCAGGTTCATTGAAAATGTGCTTTTAAACATTCCATTAATGGTTTCTGCAGAAACTGAGGTGCTGGTGTCTCACAGTGCTTTCTTCCATGAATGATGCATTGGTGGGCATGGGGTGGGTGTGAGTGGGTTGCCCCAAGAAAATCCTGGTATAGAAGCTCCAGATTAGCAACTACAGTAGAGTCTCACTTATCCAACATAAACGGGCCGGCAGAATGTTGGTTAAGCAAATATGTTGGATAATAAGGAGGCATTAAGAAAAAGCCTATTCAACATCAAATTAGGTTATGGTTTTACAAATTAAGCACCAAAACATCATGTTATACAACAAATTTGACAGAAAAAGTAGTTCAATACACAGTAATGCTAGGTAGTAATTACTGTATTTACGAATTTAACACCAAAATATCATGATGTATTGAAAACATTGACTACAAATGTGTTGGATAATCCAGAATGTTGGATAAGCGAGTGTTGGATAAGTGAGACTCTGCTGTATGTAAAATGTTAACATTCTTAATGATTTTACCTATAAACTGTATTAAGACATCAACAATTTCTCTTTTCTTTTAAATATATACAATGTACTTTCCCGAGTTAGATACTGTTCTCAAAATGGTTAATTGTATATGTTGTTGGAAAATAACAACAACAACAGAAGCCACAGACTACTTCCAGTGCTTAGGTGGAGAACATAACTTTTCTTGAATGTTTGAACCCCTCTTAATCCTCCTTCCATTCCCTCCCTGTTATACCATCATAATGTTATTATTGGAAATAGCAATCTTCTCAAACCTCCACTATGTTATGTAAATAATTCAGATTGCTTACTGTATTGTATTGCAGGTTTTTCTTTAACGCTTTATTGTGGGAGGGGCTGCAGATATTGTGATCAGAACTGGGCTTGTTCAGGGCTCAGACTCCATTTTAGAAACAGTTCAGTTTAGACTTCAGTGGGAACAGTATGCTTAGAGACTTCATTGGACTTTCAGACTAGACAGAGACTCTATTAGACTCTCATAACAGAGAGATTCTTTGAACTATGAATTATTGAGTCTGAAAACGATATCCTGTGTTACCTACACAGAGAAATTACTTCAAATTCTATTTGTAATTGGATTGATAAACAAAGCACCTGTATGTGGAATACATGAAGTCTGTGAGTAAACCAACTATGTTACTTTTAAAGAAGTCTATTTATTTTTGTCTCTTGAGAGCATGATTTAAAGACAAATATGTTTTAAGGGAGAGTAGATGTTTGTGGGCAACTGAAGCTCTGCTATATGTGTGTGGGTGCATTGGCATACCTTTGTTCCTGACAGAACAAAAAGATATCTAAGTTCATCAGTTTAACAGCTGATAAACCTAATTGTCTTGCATGAATGATATTTTCCAAAAAGGTTATGGCATCATTTTCAAAAGGTTATGACTTCTAACAAGGTCATGCCTTTCCAAAGATAATAAAATCTCCAGAAGGTTACGGAGATTTCCATTTTCCAAAAGTTACAACATTTTGTTTTTCACTCCAGAACTTTCTCTTGTATTGAACATTGTATTACAGCATGTATTTCCACAAAGATGCTTCATTGTCGCCTAAAATCCCACATAGCAAAGACTGAACAACCAATTTTTCATCCAAAACCACCTTTACAACTTACATTCATCTTCACTGTTAATAATGTTCCAATTTAACCTATAAAGGAAGCACAGAGCTGTGGTTTTACTTTTTATTCTTTGTCTTTTGCTCCCCACTGCAGAAAAGCCATGTCAATTTTTTCTTTATAATGTTGCCAAAATCAGACATTTTATTTCTGCTTCCTCTGCTAAAGCCTTGGTTTGTTCATGCCTTAGTCATTTCCTTTCTTGATTATTGCAATTTTCTTTTGACTGGTTTTCCATTATCTCACCGTGGTCTTCTGTTTTCCATTCAGAACTCTGCTGCTAAAATTATCTTTTTGGCCCATCATTTTGAACATGTTGCCCCTCTTTTAATACATCTCCATTGGTTACCTATTTCCTCTGGGATTTAGTATTAGCTTAGAATCATAGAATAATAGAGTTGGAAGAGACCACATGGGCCATCTAGTCCAACCCCCGCCATGCAAGAAAAACACAAAGTATCCAAGGAAGGAACCTCCACCATCCTTGGAAACTTTTAAACAGAGGCTGGATGGCCATCTTCAGGGATTCTTTATTGTGTAAAATGTCTGATTTTGGCAACATTATAAAGAAAAAATTGAAATGACATTTCTGCAGTGGGGAGCTTTGTTGTCTTTTGCTCCCCACTGCAGAAAAGTCATGTCAATTTTTTCTTTATAGCGTTGTCAAAATCAAACTTTTTCGTTCAGCTTCCTCTGATAAGACTTTAGCAGAACATCAAGCTTCTTGTCTTGATGTTCAAAGCCCTACACAATCTAGTTTTCCCCATAGCTTTCACCCCTTATTTCTTTTGAGCAGCCTGCTTGAGATCATATTCCAGGAATTCTAAGATCATCACCCAACCAAGCTCTTCCTCGGCTCAGGTTCATCCTTTCTCACTTGCCAACCCATACTCTTGGAATTGCCTCCTTAAGCTTTTGCAGACTGATCCCTCCCTCACTTTTTGTAAACCTCAATGGAAAACTTTTTTTCTTTATTTTCCAAAGCTTCTGGAAGCTATTCCTGTAGTCTTAATTACAGTATATGTATTGTCAATTTGCTTTGTATTATATTTTTTTTATTTTTCAGAAGCATTCTCTCCTGATGTTTCACCCACTTCTATGGCAAGCAACCTCAGAGGTTGCATCCATAACCTCTGAGGATGCCTGATGTAGATGTGGGTGAAACGTCAGGAGACAATGCTTCTGAAACATGGCCAATATAGCTCAGAAAACTCACCGCAACCCAGTGATTCTGGCCATGAAAGCCTTCAGCAATACTGCTTATCTAATCAAGATTCAAACATGCATCTTTATTCATAGAGTGGTAGACAGGTAAAGCATAGCTAGTTCCAAGTTCCACAGGCTCAATAGAGCATATTAAAAATATTACAGGTTGAGCATCTCTTATCTGGAATTCTGAAAAACAAAAAATGATCCATGTGGGTGTCTGAAATAGTGACAGCTTTGCTTTCTGATGGTCCAATGTATACAATCTTTGCTTTGTATGCAAAATTATTTTAAAATACTGTATGAAATTATCTTCAATAAATGAATTTTGTGTTTAAACGTGGGGCCCATATCCAAGATATCTCATGATGTACAAATATGCAAATGAAGGTATTCCAAAATCTTGATTTAAAAACACATTTGGTCCCAAGCATCTCAAATCTTGAATTCTCAATCTATATCTTTAAAGAAAAAATTCTACTATTCTGGACGTAATGAAAAACAAACAGTATTAACATTTAGGGGAAAAAATCATGACTTTTAAAAAGGCAATTAGTAAAATTAGAATGGCATTAGAACTGCATTGACAAAGCAGTCACGTTGATATAATTTGGATAGGAATTTCAGGGTTGACATTTCCTAAGCCAACTGATGAATTGTCGTCTTTTTTCTTGCACAGACATCTTATGCTGGGGTTGATCCAGAGTGTCAAATTCTGATCAGCTCTAGGATGGTTTTTTATCGCCAGCCCCTAGGCTTCTGCAGAGGAAGAAAAAGGAAGCCTGACTATCTGATGGTGTTGAGCCTGCCAGTGGACGGCCACCCTGACTCTCCTATTCCTGTCCTCTTCATAGCAGCAGTCTATGAGGCTGGATCTATACTGCCCTGTATCCTAGGATCCGAACCCAGATTATTTGCTTTGAATTGGATCATATAAATCTATACTGCCAGATAATCTGGAATAAGAAGATAATCTGGGATCATATCCTGGGATATAAGGCAGTGCAGATCCAGTTTAGGTGTCTAGCAGCCATCGTTCCCCAACTGGAGTGATGTTGGCTAAGGCCCCTTCCACAATGCTCTATATCCCAGAATATGATCCCAAATTATCTGCTTATCCCAAGTTAACTGGCAGTGTAGACTCATATAATCCAGTTCAGAGCAGATAATCTGGGATCGGTTTCTGGGATAAAGTTCAGTGTAGATCAGTGTAGATTTTTCACCTCCCTTCTCCTCCTGTCTTTCCATCTGTCTTATTGTAAATGTGATAGCATGCTAATGACATCATGGAATGGAAAATTAGGATTATTAAAATGAAAACTGCAGACAGCTCCTGTACCTTTAATGGTTGGTGGAAGAAGGAATTTCAGCACCTGTTGTTGCTTGTTTACTGGTTGTATGACAAGCAACATATGCTGAAAGCCTCTCTTCTACACAAGCATTAAAGATACAGGAGCCTGACAACCCTACATTGAATTGCTCCAAGAAAATGTAGCAGAAACCAGTTCAACTGGTTTAAAGGTGGGACCACATGTATACGATAACTAGCCCAGGCAACGGAAACATGGTTGCAGCAAATCGGGCCAGCTGTCATTTCTGACAACATTTAAGGGACAGCCCTACAAATCTAATTTGTGGAATAGCATATGAAATGGTGGCCAGATTAGATACCTTGAGGAATAAAGCAAGTGATTTAGGCCCCCTCTAGACTGCCCTGTATCCCAGGATCTGTTCCCAGATTATCTTCTTATCCCAGATTATATTGGAAATGTTAACCTTCTTCAAATCTTCCCTGGTAATGTTTATCTATGTTGTTGCTTACCGTTTCCTGTATGTATATTCTGGTATGCAGCTTCCTATACTCTATGGTTCCTGAGAAGTTATAAAAGGGGCTGAGGACTACATGTTCTCTCTCTCTCTCCTTTTGACTATGTGCTCTGTTGATAGCTGTTTTGTTGTAAGAGATGTCCTGACCAGATGGCACAAAAAATTATCTCAAACATATCTGAAACTGGACTGGTAAGGTTTTTTTAACCTGTGTCTACTGTGAGTAAACCAAATATGTTTTTTTTTAAAATCAAAGTCTACTTCATTTTCGTCTCTTGAGTGCATGATATAAAACAAGTTGTTTTATGGGATAGAATATATATTTTGGGCACAGAAAACACTTCTAAAGCTCTGCTGTTTTTGTGCACTGGCAAAATCTGTTTTCCTAACAGATCAGAGATAACAGACTATTCAGTCTAACAACTGAAACAATTGCTGTGCATAATTATATCTGGTTGTATATCACAAGAGAAGATTTTACTCTAAAGAGTTTTTGGCTCTTCTCTGAAAGGCCATGCTTTTCTAAAAAGTTCTGATCTCCAAAAGTTGTTTTCCCAAAAGGTTATAAATGGCATTTTCTAAAAGATTATCTGGCAGTGTAGACTCATATAATCCAGGTCAAAGCAGATAATCTGGGATCAGACCATGGGATATAGGGCAGCATAGACAGGATCATACACTAGCCTCAACTGCATAAAAATGCATCTAAGCAGGAAGTGAGATCCAGGAATATCCAAGTTCAATATTCAAGTTCAGAAACAATTCTTTTCTTAATTCAAAACCTTTAGTCACAATTTGGAAATGTTACTTATATGGACCACAATCCCCAGGATCACCAGAAAGGCTTCTGGGAGCAATATGGCAAAACTGGAAGTTTGCAATCTGAATTAAATGTGAAGCCTCCAGTTAAGCCCTGGCTGTGTTGCATTGAAGTCTGTCACTGAAATTTGTGTGATGGTTGAGATTGCAGAGCTGGGATGATAACCACATGACAGGAAAAAAAGATTCATGTAATCTTGTTATCTTGAAGTCTCTTGAAGCTTAATCTTCTCCCATCCTCATCACTGGCATTTATGACTTCCCACTGATTTAAACAAAAATACTTTCCTTTCACACTGCTGATGTCAAATTTTGACAAACATTTTCCCCTGCCTACCTTAAACTCATATCAATCAGGCTTTTATGTAACAAGGCTTCATTTCCAGAAATGAGACCTATTCTACAGAGGAGCTATTAGTAGCAGCAAGACTGAAGCAGAAGAGGTATTGGTGCATATTATTTCTGATGCCTTCACAATTGAATTTTCCTGAACAACTAACCACTTGATTTCGGCAGAACTGGGAGCAGTATAGTCATTATCTGGGTACTTAGCAGAAGGATTGTGAACAATGGTCATGATTTGGTGTGGATATATTTCTTGGGCACGATAGAGACCAGGTTTGGCCAGGAAAAACCCACTGGGTAGCTTTGAGCAAATCACACACTCTCATCCTATGAGACCTCTTCTGAACAAGTCTTGCCAAGAAAACCATGTGATCGGCTCACATTAGGGTCACCTAAGCTGGAAATGGCTTGAAGGCACATAACAACAATAAACAATGTGAATGAGTGTATTAGTTTTACCAAAAGCCTCCTTCTGGAGGTAATGGTCTGTATTGGAACTGAATTAATCAGAGTCTGCACCTTCATTCTCCGTTTTGTGGTATAGAAAGGCGGGACTCAAGGGACACAGACATACTTCAGCTAAGACAGTGGTTTCCAACCTATAGACCTTGGACTTCAGCTCCCACAGTTCCTAACAGCTGGTAAACTGGCTGGGATTTCTGGAAGTTGAAGTCCAAAACACCTGGATGCCCAAAGGTTGGGAACCACTGAACTAAGAAAACCTCTGACAAAGAAACTCCTATTTGCAATCTTTTTACACCAGTTCAAATCGGTTCCCTTTCATTTTCATCCTCTGCCTAGGTAGAAGGCATTGCTGTTGTTAAGCAGAATCAGTACTGAGATGATGAAGACAGGCTGGAGAAACTTTCAGTGTTAAGTTGCATCAGTGTGTTGCTTATAAGGAATACAATGATGCTTGAGATAGAAAAGAATAGGGTTATATCGAACCTGTTTGTTTCATTTCATATGCACATATTTTACTCCATGGAAACATGTTTATCCTGCTATACTATTCGGCAACAGGTGAGGTAAACAGCAGCAGCCTCTTGAATCCTTTACTGAGCACATGTGAATGACAAAACACAATGAAAGAGGAACACAGATAGGACTGTGTTGTCGAAGGCTTTCATGGCCGGAATCACAGGATTGTTGTGTGTTGTCCGGGCTGTATGGCCATGTTCCAGAAGCATTCTCTGCTGGCGTTTTATCCACATCTATCTCAGGCATCTTCAAAGGTTATGAGGAAGTGTTCGACTTATGATTTTGTGATATGAAATCCAGCATGTCTATCTTGTTTGCTGTGTCATACAATAAAATAATAATAACTGTTACCATCTCACATAGGGACCCAGGGCAGCTTACAAAACAGCACACAATCGTGGATAAAACGCCAGCAGAGAATGCTTCTGGAACATGGCCATACAGCCCGGACAACACACAACAATCCTGTGATTCCGGCCATGAAAGCCTTCGACAACACAGTCCTATCTGTGTTTCTCTTTCATTGTGTTTTGTCATTCACATGTGCTCAGTACATAAAATGCAGTACATCAACATTTAAAATTGATAACACATATATAAAACCACACATATAAAATTAACAAAAGTAGACTCAATTTAAATAAAATAATAAAATGTAGCTATATCCATTAATTTAAAAAAAATCTGTACAATCATTTTAGTGTCCCAGCTGTATACCAATCAGAATGTAGACATAAAGTGCTAAAGTAATTGGCAATCACTCTAGCTACTGCCTTAAATGTTATCAAAAGTCTGCTGTAAATACCACGTTTTTAACTCTTTCTGAAAGTGCTGCAGTGTGTGGGCTTGCCGAATTTTTCTGTGGAGGGTGTTTCAAAGCCGGCGGGCCAACACCAAGAAAACTCTCTCCCTTGGCCCACAAATCATGCTTGAGATGGAGGCAGGACCGAGAGCATTTCATATGTACATGTTGTTAGTCCAATGAAACAAATTATTTTTTTTTCTAGTGTGAGTCCTTGTCCTTATTCTTCCCATGGTACTACGGCTCCTGTTGAAGATGGCCAGGAACATTATTTTGTTTACAAAGATATACCATTGTTGATGTTGGTGGAGATGCTACTATTATTTGCTTTCGAGTTATTCTTTACCCAAGGCAACCCTATCACAGCATTTTATTGACAAGATCTGCTCAAAAGAAGCTTGCCATTGCCTTCCTCGGAGGTAGGACCTACACTGCCATTTAATCGAGTTTCTGTATTAATCCAGCTGAACTGTATTATATGAGTCTACACTGCCTTATAATCTATTTCAAAGCAGGTAATCTGGATTCAGAAACTAGCATATATGCCAGTGCAGATGGGGCCTGAGACTATGAGAGTGGGTTCCATAGTTGAACAGGATTTGAACCTCCAAAGTCATAGTCCATCATTCAATAAATGAGATATATATATTGGGGAAGATCTCATTTTGATTCTGATTCATTCTAACCAGGACATCTATAATTCCTCAGAAAAGTTTCTTTTATAACACAACACTGTAATTATTAACAAAGAAAAGCAAGCAGTGATCTTTGATTTTTTAAAATCGAGATCATTATGTTACCTCCATGAAGTTATATGTTTGTGATTAAAGTTCAACAAAATGTCATATTGACTGATGTAATGCTTGTAAAGAATGCTTTTGTGAGAGAAAGGAAAGAAATTCTTCTGTGGGCAACCTGTGAACCTCATCTCATAGAAATTGTAAATATATTTATAGCAACTCATGAGGTGAGAGTAGCCTTCAACTATTTATCTAATGTTGTGAGTGCAATTGTCATTGTGTGTGGTTCAACCTTGAATATGGAGTCCGCACTCCACGCTGGCATTATCTAATGGGATCATATGCAGCATCATGCAAGATTGTAGTTGGTCTCATGTGGCAGTTTAGATGAGGCTTGAGTTTGGATCTTGACTGTCATATAATCCAGTTACTGAATCCAGATTTTCTGCTTTGAGTTGGATCATATGAGTCGACACTGCCATACAGTCAGTTCAAAGCAGATAACCTAGATTAAGAAACTGGATCATATGGGGTCTGAGAGAGTATGACTTCCTCAAAGCCACCCAGTGGGTTTCTATGGCTAAAAGAGGGTTTAATATCTGGTTTCCAGGATCCAGACCACACTTCCCTCAATTTAGAACAGAAGTTTATAGTACTTTAGCAATTTGTCATTTTTTTCGTGCCAGGAGCGACTTGAGAAACTGCAAGTTGCTTCTGGTATGAGAAAATTAGCTGTCTGCAAGAATGTTGCCCAGGGGATGCCTGGATGTTTTACTACCCTGTGGGAGGCTTCTCTCATGACCCTCATGAGAAGCTGGAGCTGACAGACAGGAGCTCACCCCGCTCCCTGGATTCAAACTGCTGACCTTTTGGTCTGCAGTCCTGCTGGCAAAAGGATTTAACCCATTGCACCACCGGGGGCTCCAACAATTTGCCATAATACACAGTTAAAACCCAAGAAATAATTCATTACAGCATTATAGAATCTAAAACTCCTATGGATCATCCGGTTTTCGGTAATTTTCTATATAGTCTTTAAGCCTTGCATGTTCCAATTGCAAAGCACTAACAAATTAAAATATCTGAAAGATACAAATCTAGCAGTATTAAACAATACATTTTTTTGCAAAGACCTTCCGTTCATTGATTTTTAACAGTGGAACATATAGCTGGAATAATTGAAGAGCACACAAATAAATCTTCAACATACAGTCACAACTAAACACACTATTTTGTTTAGATGTCCCCATTTTCTGACCCACCCAAATCTGCCAAAGGGAAAACATTAAATTTTTCCTGAGTAAATGTTCTTCTTATCTTGATATTTGACAGATTTATCAGGTACATTGGAAGTGACAAATATGAAAGTGTGAAAAAGGCATAAAAAGTATTAGATTGACGAATCGTAATCCCAGCTATCAGATATAGCATCTGTATATCCTTGATGCACTAGGATCAGTTTAGCTCCATCATATCCTTGAGGTAAAAGAGGTCAAAAATTCAAAATGCATAGGAACCAGCTGCATTTTTTGCTTCCATGGACCGATGCCCCCCAATACTGATCAAAAACGTTGTGAAACCCACTTAACAATAGCCTTCAACTATACAACTTAACAATAACTTTTAGACCAAAGAGCAAAGCTAATAATAATTACACTTCGTTCAGCATGAACTAATCCTCATTTGGCAGATATAGGAACTGTCAGTGTGTTATGTTTTTTAAAAAATGACTCCTTTCTAACAAACTTAGATTCACTGTGGCCAAAAGACGATGTCAATATACCAGTTTTGAGGTGACAGTACAGTTCTGAACGAGCTTTCCATCTTGTTTCATAGAATTATAATAGTTCATTTAAGGTTCTAATGAATAACACAATAAAAATAAAATTGTTTCTACGTTACAAACCTAATGTTATGATTGAGCCTCATGGCTCTGTTACTGACAGACGTGGGCGTAAGACTCCTCGAGAGTCAGATACTCTCGAGGAGCGAGAGAGAAAAAGACTGCGAGACATATTTGCAGCACCATCTGACGAAGAGTCTTTCGAGGGGTTTACGGAGAGAATGGAGGAGGGGCTGGTTAGCTCGGAGGAGGATGAGATGGATTGGACTCGGGTAAGGGAGGAATTGGGTGCCACTGGCCATGATGGGATAGAAGATGAATGGGGACCTTCAGGATTAGACCCATGGCTTAGCTGGAGGGATGGGACGGGATCCACAGCTGGAGATGCTGCTGGGCGTAGTCAGAGGTGTTCCAGCTCTGACGAGGAAAGTGATGAGGAAACGCCCGGGTTAAGGAGGACAGCTGACAGTGATGAGGATTTGTAACTGGCATAAAATGGGGCTTGGGAGCAATTGCAAATTGCGTTGGGCAAGGTAATCTGGACAAACGCTTGGGATCTGTGTGTGTGGGACGCTTTCCTGAAGACTGGTGTGTTTTCCTGTGCTGAGACGTAAGTTGTTTTGGAATTCAGGGTCAGACGGCGGGAGGAATTGTGTGGGCATTTGTTTGTGCAAACCTGTGCTTACTCTTATTAGCTTGACCTTCCGTCGTCTTCTTGACGGACGCCATCTCCTGCTTTGAAAACTCGGACTGAACTGACCACGGCTTGTCTTCCCCCCTTCTTGGACTTGGAAAACTACAAACGTCTGCTTCTGGCTTTGATCTACGGAACGGAACTGGTCTACTCTACTGCTACAATCCTTGGCTGATCTGCTCGTGTTGGAAATCCTGTCTGCTGTGTGTGTGTGGGAGCGACGCAAGTTACTCTAAGCACAGTGTTGGCAGCAGAGAGGAATCTGCTGCCAATTAGTTGCATTCTTTGTATCTTTTGTTCCTTGGCTTTCGTTTTGTTTATCTCCAGGCTGAAGCAAGCAGTTTGTTTTTACCCGGATTAAACTCCGGTTTAATCCGGTTTATCTTTTGAACATTTATTTTTGTCCCTTTTTGCTCCTAAAGGCAAATACTGCCTGGCCCTTGTGTTTTACGGGCATTTTTTGAGTTCTGTAATCTAATAAACTCTGTTACTTTGAATCTTGTGGCGTTCTGTCCTTGACACCTAAACAGTTTCAACCATCTACATATAACCAAAGGAGTGTAAGTAATCATAACTATATCATCGACATAAAGAAAAATGGAATATTTCTAGTTTTCCACTTTAACTGGAAAGCAACAAGTCACTTTTTAAGAACTCAATTTTAAGAACTCAACTGCTCTGATTGAGTGAAATGGAGGCTGCCATTGTTCCTGAGAGAGGCTCAAATTTCTATTTGCAGTGACACTTTGAGAGAAGGAAAATGAGGGCTGCTGGGCTTCTGCTCTCAGTCATTGGCATTGTAGCCATTTGGGTGGCCTCTTGGAGAGACACCTTCGAGCCAAGAGCCCAGGTTCTCTTGACCGGTGCCAGAGATGGGATCGGGGAACAAATGGCCTACCACTATGCCCAGTTCGGTGTGCAAATCGTTCTCACTGCCCGGAGAAAGGTCATGCTGCAGAAAGTGATGGCCAAATGTCTGGAGCTGGGAGCCAAGAAGGCCATCTACTTCGTCGCAGATATGGCTTCTCCTGCTGAGCCAGAAAAGCTGATCCGTTTCACCTCGGAGCAATTTGGGGGTTTGGATTTTGTGGTCCTCAACCATATTGGCACATCATCTTTTGAGATATGGGCTGGAGACATGGACCATCTGCGTTGGCTCATGCAGGTGGGAATGGGATTTGGAAGGGACCTCCAAAGGCCATCCAGTCCAACCCCTTTCTGCTAGGTAGGAAGGCACAATCCAAAGCCTCCCACCATGTCTCCTATATCATCAGATGGGAGTCCTTCCCCCCAAGGACTAACTGCCACTTTGGGGCCAGAGTGAAGAAGCGGGGCCAGGAAGACTCCACCATGTCTCTTGTGTCAACATAAGAATATAATATATAATATGAATATTATATATAATATGAATATTATATATTATATATAATATTATAATAAAATAATATTATATTAATATATATAATATATATTATATATTATATGAATATTATATGAATGTATATGCACATAATATTGAGAATAATATTATAATAAAATACAATATAATAATAATACACTATTTTAATTGTATATTATATATTACATGTCATATTACTAATAATATTTCAGTATAATCGTAAAGTACAATATAATTATATATAATCCTTATATTGTACTTTGCTAATAATATAATAAATTGTATGTACATATAACTTGTAAGCTGCCCTGAGTCCCCTTTTGTGTGAGAAGGGCAATCTATAATTGTAATAAATAAATAAATAAATAAATCGTAATAAATAGGTTAAACCAGTGGTTCTCAACCTGGGGTCCCTGGATATTTGGCCTACAACTCCTAGAAATCCCAGCCAGTTTACCAGCTGTTAGGATTTCTGGGAGTTGAAGGTCAAAACATCTGGGGACCCACAGGTTGTGAACCACTGCTCTAGAGGCATTCTTGATGGATAAATGGCTTTCAAATCAATAAAAACCATATATATGTATTTCACCATTCCAATGGGTTGTTAGATCATTCCCAGATCTATTTTTTTATAAACTGAAAGTATAATAGCTATAGACTACCTATGGGGTGAAATGTTAGCAATCTTAATTAAGGAAAACAATGGTGCAAATATTGCATTAGCTAGACCACATCAGCTCTAGTTTCTGGTACAGAACATATGCCATCCAGTAGTCACCATCTGCTCACTCACAGAAAACCATATTTAATAATCTAAAGCTGATGTGGTCTATCCCATGTAATTTTCTGAATCAGCATCCCGAATACCCCCAGTAACAGGCCTAAAAATGAAGACACCAAGGTGCCCTCACTTCCAGACACCACATGGAACAGCTCTGTTCAGGAGCAAGGAGGATGAGGAGGAGAAGCAGCAGTCAGGAGGTTTGTTGTCATGTCTTCTGTGGGTAGTCAGCCTATCCCCTTCCAACTTCCCCATTGCTTTGGCACTATAAAAGGGTTTTACGAGACCAGTCACTCTTATTGCAACGGTAAAGTAATGGTGAGGCTATGGACCATATTTTAGTTCTTAGGAACCACTGGTGGTCCATGGACCACAGGTTAGGAACCACTGGTGTAGACAGGCCTTATGATAGGGCAGTTGATGAGACTTCATGGTCTTTATCCAGTTTTAATCTGCAAGTGTATTAATTTTCCTCTTTAATCACCCAGTCTGCAGATAATAGCTTTTTGTTCACTCTGAGGCAAAAGAAGATATGAATCCATTAACTGATTTTTTTTCAGTGCTTGTTATATAAACTCTGAGAACAGCCCTTCTTACGATCATTCATTGGAGCAAGATGCAGCTGGGCAACTTTATCTTCATTTTTGAAAGATAAAAAGGTATTTTCCCTAAAACCGAAATCTTGGGCTGAGGATGGCTTGAAAAAAAATTATTCTCATTATAGAAATTTATTTGGACTGAAAAAAGAAAGATTGTATTGCTATGTCCAAAACCAAAAACACTTCTAATGTGCCCCAAAATACTTTCTCCTAAACTATAGAGATGGAATTCTGCCTGATCAAAATGTTAAAATGAGTTTTTGCATTTCAGGAGGTACATAAAAAATACTTTGATGAAAGAATGATCAATGTCTTTTATTAAGGTGTTTCAGACCTTGATTAAAAATCCCACAAGAAAATGCACTTTCTGTAGGGGAAGACAGAGCTAACCAATTGGTCTGGAGGAATAAGACTGAATTCATAAAAAAATCTCTTTTGCTTAAGTGGGTTGGAGAAATTCAAGTATGATACCTAATATGGTGCTTTAATATTACTCCATTCTCATGGGGGAATATTTTTCTCTCTTCTAACAACAGATAGAGAAATGATTATATTGTTACAATTTTTTAAAAAGCTAATTCTAAACATTTTGGACTGTTTAAGTCACCAGAATAATTGCTCAACTGGAAATGTCCTCTCACTAGGACAGTGGTTCTCAACCCATGAGTCTTCAGGTGTTTTGGCCTACAACTCCCAGAAATCCCAGCCAGTTTACCAGCTGTTAGGATTTCTGGGAGTTGAAGGCCAAAATATCTGGGGACCTACAGGTTGAGAAGCACTAGGAAGTAGTAGGTTCATCATTACAGTTGGCCCTCCATGTTTGTGGGTTTGACTTTTGCAGATTGGATCATTTTTAGATTTGATTCATAAATTCTCTCTAGGATTCTCTAGTCCTCCAGTGTGATTCTATGTTCAACATCCAGCAGAAGTTGGCCACAGAGTCAGAGATTCGTAGAGAGATTTTTTTCTTAAGCAAAAAATACCGAGGGTTTCATTCACATTTTCCACTTCTGTGGAGGTCCTATGGCTCTAACTCCAGTGAATGCAGAAGACTGATTATATTCACGTGCTGGGTTCCACTTATATACTTTACAGTTGTATTTTTCACATGTGGTTGCTGAAGCTCTGAATCTTCAGTTTCTAAAACATGAAAATATTGAAAATAGAAATTATAAATATAGTATTGTCTAATAAACTACATGGCTTGGAAACCTCATCGTTTTCAGAATGTCAACATTGAGGAGGGGGGAGTCAAGTTAAAAACATATTCCACATTCAAATAAAAATAGAAAGTGCTATACGATGGAGATGGCCTCTGCATTAAGGTGGAGGCTGATCTGTGGTCACTAGAGGGCACTGAGACTTCAGTTTAGGAATGACAAGATTAAAACAAACAAATCCTTGCTGGGTTGAACCCATTAGTTGAAACATTCCAAAGTGACAGTGCTATTATGGCTTTATTGGGACCAAATGATGTGTCAAAACTCAGCAGTCTAACCGTTTAGAGTAACTTTAGGCTGAGTAAAGTCTTGTAGCAGACATGAACTTGTAGCAGACATGAAGATAACGGATTATAATATGTGTTATACAGCAGGGCTGGATCTACTATTAGACAGAATGAGACACAACTAGATATTGTGTTTGTGTCCAGAACAGAGTGTTTTGGAACAGAGTCAATGACAGGGGCCCATAGTATCCACTTTAGTTTGGTTCCAGGACTCCCTGTGGATACCAGAATCTGTGGTTTCTGAAGTCCCATTATTTATTTATTTATTTATTTATTTACAGCATTTATATTCCGCCCTTCTCACCCCGAAGGGGACTCAGGGCGGATCACATTACACATATAAGCAAACATTCAATTCCTTTTAACATAGAACAAAGACAAACAAACATAGGCTCCGAGGGAGCTTCGAACTCATGACCTCCTGGTCAGAGTGATTCGTTGCAGTTAATTGCAGCTGGCTTGCTCTCCCGCCTGCGCCACAGCCCGGGCCCTATAATGTACAATTACATACAATGGCACATAAAATTGTGTCCCGTATATAAAATAGCAAAATCAAGCTTTGCTTTTTGGAATTACAAAATATTTGGATGGTTGAATCTGTAGATGCAGAATCTGTGGATACAGAAGGCCAACTATATTCCCAATAACCTGCCCTCAGGTGCAGTTACCCAGTTGCCTATGTTGAAGGAAGATGTAACTGCCTGACCAATTAACTTTTGAATGTGGAATGGAAAGTTGCCTTTTTTGCCTCAGGCAGCAGAATGTATTATGTTGTCCCCACTAAGCAGACTTGGTTTAGTCTGCACAACAAAGTGCCAAAGTGATATTTGGTTCTCCCTGTAAAAACCAGCTGTTTCCCTACTATTAATCCCCTGCGATTCAGGAAGTAAACGTAAGGCAGGTGTTCTGAATCAATGGTTAACAAAGTTAGAGATTAATTCTAGATATGGCATCCCCAATTTTAATTTCAGTAAGACTACCAGACCTAGCCCTTGCCAATTCGGTTGGATTTTTCAACATCTATTCTGCTGATGCTTAGAAAAGAGACACAGAAACCTCCAAGGGAAAAGCTTTGACTATGAAAATCATGCATCATATAGACTGAAAACTGTTACATTGTGTATATGTCTTTTAAAAAATGTTCATATCATTTTGTCAGTCACTAAAAGGCATGATATTTCCTTTCACTTTACTGGTGTGGAGGCCCCGGTGATGCAATGGGCCAAACCCTTGTGCTGGCAGGACTGCTGACCAGAAGGTTGGCAGTTTGAATCCGGGGAGTGGGGTGAGCTCTGGTCTGTTAAATCCAGCTCCCCATGCCGGGACTTGAGAGAAACCTCCCACAGGATGGTAAAATATCAGACAGCCAATTCTCTCACACCAGAAGCGACTTGCACTTTCTCAAGCCGCTCCTGACATAAAAAAAAAAACTTTACTGGTTATAAAGCCACCTTTCTTACACTGTCTCTGAGTGCATATGGATATAACCCTGCTAAAGATAAGAATTCATGTATATAATGAAGTGGAGTTGTTATGGTTGAGCCTTATGGCTCCGATACTGGGAGACGTGGTCGTAAGACTCCTCGGGAGTCAGATACTCTCGAGGAGCGAGAAAGGAAGCGGCTGCGGGATATCTTTGCAGAACCATCTGACGAGGATTCCTTTGAGGGTTTTACTGAGAGAATGGAGGAAGAGATGGTTGGCTCAGAGGAGGATGACATGGAATGGACTCGTGTGAGGGAGGATTTGGGTGCCACTGGCAATGATAGTATGGAAGGCGATTGGGGACCTTCAGGATTAGACCCGTGGACAAGCTGGAGGGATGGGACGGGATCCACAGCTGGGGATGCTGTGGGGCGTAGTCAAAGGTGTTTCAGTTCTTATGAGGAAAGTGATGAGGAAACGCCTGGAATTAGGGTAACAGCTGATAGTGATGAGGAGCTGTAAACTGGCATAAAATGGGGTTTGGAAGCAATGGCTAATTGCGTTGGGCAAGGTAATCTGGACGAACGCTTGGGCTCTGTGTGGGAAATTCCTGAAGACGGGTGTGATTCGTTTGCTGACTACGTAAGTTACCAAGGACACTGGGCATAGACGGCGGGAGGAACTGTGTGGGCTTTTGTTGTGCAACCTGTGCTTAATCTTAATAGCTTGGACCTCCGTCGTCTTCTTGACGGACGCCATCTGTTTATTCTGGACTGACTGACTGACTGACTGACTACGGCCTCGGACTCTCCTTCCTGTGATTATCGTTGGACCTGGTGAACTACAAACGTCTGTACCTGCCTTACGACCTTCGGACCGGATTGGAACTTCGCTGACCGCTTCTGCCCTTGAATGCTGCGTTTGTATCTGGAAATTGCTTGCTGTGTGGAGGAGTAACCTCTTAGTTACTCAAACATAGCTTTTGGCAGCAGAGAAGCATCTGCTGCCAGTTTTTTGTATTCCTTTGAACCTTTTGTTCACCAGCTTTTGTTTGTTTTAGTCCCAGGCTGAAGTAAGCTTTTTTGGTTTAACCCGGATTAAACTCCGGTTTAATCCGGTTTATCTTTTGTACGTTTTCCTTGTGTCTTTTTACTTTTAAGGCCAATGTTTGCCTAGCCCTTGTCTTTTACGGGCATTTTTGGTTCTGTAACTCCAATAAACTTTGTTATATCTTATCTTGTGGCGTTCTGTCCTTGACAGATTGCCCAACGCCCATAAAAAAGTTTTTTTTTCTTAGTAGTTAATTGCGTCAAGAAGACGATGGAGGAGCTCAAGGCTCGCTTTGATCAGTTGCAGGCTGCTTTTTACGCTGCACAAGCAGCACAGCCAGGCAAAGGACATGTTATGACTCCCGAACGTTTCGACGGGTCTCGGAACAAACTGCCTACCTTTTTGGCACAAATTGAACTCTATTTTTCCCAGATTAGTGTACAAGCTTTTCCTACGGACACTAGCAAGGTGGCATTTATTTTGAGTTTATTGACTGGTCCTGCAGGACAATGGGCCACTAATTTGATTTTGGGAAATGACCCAGTCAAGGACAATTTAAGTGATTTCAAAAAATTATTAACTGACACTTTTGGGGATCCCCTCCGTACGGAGAATGCTAGCTGGGCTCTTTATCGGTTGAAACAGGGAAAGGGGACTGTTTTGGATTATTTAAATAAGTTTAACTCGTATCAACATCAATTAGACTGGGGGGAGAATGCATTTATGCTTTTGTTTATTGCGGGTTTAAATGACTACCTCCAGGATGAATTGGCACGTTTAGAGCCGGCAGAAAGTTGGGATGCCTTAATAGCTAAAGTGTTGCGTTTGGACGCCCGGTTCGAATCCCGTAAACAGTCTAGAGCTATGTCTGCGCCACCTGTGCTTGAGCCTAAGGCACTTGTGACAAAGGGGGACGAACCTATGGAACTCGGGGTGTTTAAAAAACTATCTATAGCAGAAAAAAACCGTAGGAGACAACTGGGGTTGTGTTTGTATTGTGGGAATGCTGGGCATTTTGTCAGAACTTGTAATGTAAAACCTTCCCAGCTTTCGGGAAAAGGCCAGCCCTAGTGCGACGTGAGTCCAACGCATTAGGGCTTTTAAAGCAGTCAACTGAGGGGAAGAAACATGTCTTTGTACCCATTTCTTTATCTGTTGGGGGAAAAGAACTTGCTTCTACTTTGGCACTGCTGGACTCAGGGGCTACGGTCTCATATGTGGATGTTGGGTTTGCAAGGAAGCATGGACTTCCTGTAGTGCGTAAAGCATGCGATGTATGGGTGGAAGGGGCGGATGGGAGATTATTGGAGACTGGGGTGGTTAATCATGAGACCTCAGAGATAACGTGGGAGGTACAAGGAGTAACGGGAAAGTTTGTTTGGGATATTACACGATTACCAAGGTATGACGTGATCCTGGGAATGGATTGGTTAACCTTAGTAAATCCTCAAGTGGACTGGGTAACGCGTACTATAGCTTTTAAGAGGCAGGAATGTTTTGCTCTAAACCCTTCTCAGGTTGATATGGAGGGAGTGCCTGGTGAATATGGGGAATTTCAAGACGTATTTTGTAAGAAAGAAGCAGATAAGTTACCGCCTCATAGACCATACGATTGTGCCATTAGACTAGTGGATGGTGCAAAATTGCCAGCAGGAAGGTTGTACGCCTTAACAGTACCAGAAAGGCAAGCCTTGAGAGAATTCCTTGACGAAAACCTAGCTAAGGGGTTTATTCGCCCATCTAGCTCTCCAACTGCTGCACCTGTGTTCTTTGTAGCTAAAAAGACAGGAGAACTCAGGTTGGTTTGTGATTACCGGGTTCTTAACAAGCACACCATTAGAGATAGGTACCCGCTACCTCTGATTTCGGAATTACTATCGAGGGTGCAAGGGGCTAAGATCTTTACCAAGCTTGACCTGCGGGGGGCGTATAACTTGATTAGAATACGGAAGGTGATGAATGGAAGACGGCATTTAACACGTGTTTCGGATGCCACGAGTTCCGTGTAATGCCTTTCGGACTTTGCAATGCGCCTGCGGTCTTCCAAAGGTTCATAAACGATGTATTTAGAGACTTAATTGATCAATTTGTGGTGGTTTATTTGGACGATATATTAATTTTCTCTAAGGATGAAAAAGAACACCGACAGCATGTTAAGCAGGTACTACACCGCCTACGGGCTAATGGGCTTTTCGCTAAGGCTTCTAAATGTGTTTTTCATGTACCTGAAGTTGAGTTCCTGGGACATGTAGTTTCCGGAAAGGAACTCAAAATGGATCCGCATAAAGTTGACGCAGTCAACTCATGGCAAGAACTTAAGACTAAGAAAGATGTGCAGCGGTTCTTAGGCTTCGCTAACTACTACCGGGAGTTTATCCCAAACTTTGCCAAACTCACGGTACCGTTAACGCAACTCTTGCGTAAGAAACAACCGTTTGTGTGGGGACGGGAGGCTCACGATGCGTTCTTACAGTTAAAGTCTAGCTTCCAGGCAGACAATATACTAATACATCCGGATGTGGACAAGCCGTTCATAGTAGAAGCAGACGCTTCTAGCTATGCGTTGGGGGCTGTATTATCTCAAAGGGATTCATCAGGGACTTTGCGTCCCTGTGGATTTTACTCTCGGCAACTAACACCGTTTGAACAAAATTATACCATATGGGAGAAGGAATTACTGGCTATCAAGGTGGCGTTTGAGGTGTGGCGGCACTGGTTAGAGGGCGCACGGCATCAAATTGTGGTCAGATCTGACCACAAGAATTTGGAGCATTTGCAAACGGCCAAGAAATTAAATCAACGCCAGATTCGATGGGCTTTGTTTTTCTCTAGGTTTAATTTTAAAGTTCAGTTTGTGGAAGGGAAGGCAAATTTGCGGGCAGATGCATTGTCTCGCAAACCCGAGTTTAAGACCAGTGAGCAGGTAGTGTGCCAGACAATTTTGCCTACTGCCTCTTTAGGTGTAGTGGAAAATGAGATGGGATTACATGCTCAAATCCTAGAGGCTCAGAAGGAAGATAACTGGACTCTAGAGCAACTCATGCTATTGTCAGTAGGGAATCGTACAATGTTGCCTCATTTACAAGATCAGGATGGCGTACTGGTACGCAATGGACAGGTTTATGTACCAGTGGGGGCACTCAGGTTGGAGGTCATTAGAGCACATCATGACGAACCCATGGCTGGGCATTTTGGCAGATTTAAGACCGTACAGCTCATTACCAGAAACTACTGGTGGCCAAAGATGCGACAAGACATTCTTCGCTTCTGTGATAGCTGCGCTGTTTGCCAGCAGAGTAAGACGCCTGTTGGGCGCCCTAGAGGTTTACTATCTTCCTTGCCTGTCCCTGAGAGACCATGGCAAATTATTTCCATGGATTTCATTTCTGATTTGCCTAAGTCTGGGGGTTATACATGTATTTGGGTGGTGGTGGATTTATTTTCTAAAATGGCTCATTTTATACCATGTTCGACAATCCCAGCGGCTCCTACATTGGCGTTATTGTTTACCAAACACATTTACCGTTTACATGGCGCTCCTGAGGTGATTATTTCTGACAGAGCTCCACAATTTGTGTCGCGTTTTTGGAGACACTTCCATGAGTGTTTAGGAACTAAATTGAATGTCTCCTCAGCTTTTCATCCGCAGATGGATGGTCAATCTGAAAGAGTTAATGGGTTGTTGGAGCAATATTTACGTTGTTTCTGTTTAGACCAACCAACTGCTTGGGTAAAATGGCTATCGGTGGCTGAGTTCGCCTATAACAACGCCGTGCATACGTCTAGTCAGCATACCCCATTTGAGCTGACTTATGGTTTCCATCCACGGGGAGGTGTGGCGCCGTCAACCAATGTGGTTTCCTCTGACCCGGTGTACCGTTCTTCTGAAATGGCTGCTTTGCATGATGTTGCTCGTCGTTTACTATTAGAAGCTAAGGCAGCGCAAAAGACTCAAGCTGACCGTCATAGACAAGCAGGGGAAGAGTTGGAAGAGGGGGATTTGGTATGGTTGTCCTCTAAGTACATTAAACAGGCTGGGGGAAAGTTTGCGCCACGGTATTTGGGACCTTTTCCTATTGTTAAAAAGATTTCTTCGGTAGCATTTCGTTTGCGTTTGCCCTCTACTTTTAAGATCCATCCTGTTTTTCACCGTTCTTTGTTAAAATTAGATACCTCTGGACGTCGTGGTGCTGTAGTTGAAGACATCACTGCCGTCTCTCCGCCTTTGGAGGAGGAGGCCTTTGTGAGAGGGGATAGTGTTATGGTTGAGCCTTATGGCTCCGATACTGGGAGACGTGGTCGTAAGACTCCTCGGGAGTCAGATACTCTCGAGGAGCGAGAAAGGAAGCGGCTGCGGGATATCTTTGCAGAACCATCTGACGAGGATTCCTTTGAGGGTTTTACTGAGAGAATGGAGGAAGAGATGGTTGGCTCAGAGGAGGATGACATGGAATGGACTCGTGTGAGGGAGGATTTGGGTGCCACTGGCAATGATAGTATGGAAGGCGATTGGGGACCTTCAGGATTAGACCCGTGGACAAGCTGGAGGGATGGGACGGGATCCACAGCTGGGGATGCTGTGGGGCGTAGTCAAAGGTGTTTCAGTTCTGATGAGGAAAGTGATGAGGAAACGCCTGGAATTAGGGTAACAGCTGATAGTGATGAGGAGCTGTAAACTGGCATAAAATGGGGTTTGGAAGCAATGGCTAATTGCGTTGGGCAAGGTAATCTGGACGAACGCTTGGGCTCTGTGTGGGAAATTCCTGAAGACGGGTGTGATTCGTTTGCTGACTACGTAAGTTACCAAGGACACTGGGCATAGACGGCGGGAGGAACTGTGTGGGCTTTTGTTGTGCAACCTGTGCTTAATCTTAATAGCTTGGACCTCCGTCGTCTTCTTGACGGACGCCATCTGTTTATTCTGGACTGACTGACTGACTGACTGACTACGGCCTCGGACTCTCCTTCCTGTGATTATCGTTGGACCTGGTGAACTACAAACGTCTGTACCTGCCTTACGACCTTCGGACCGGATTGGAACTTCGCTGACCGCTTCTGCCCTTGAATGCTGCGTTTGTATCTGGAAATTGCTTGCTGTGTGGAGGAGTAACCTCTTAGTTACTCAAATATAGCTTTTGGCAGCAGAGAAGCATCTGCTGCCAGTTTTTTGTATTCCTTTGAACCTTTTGTTCACCAGCTTTTGTTTGTTTTAGTCCCAGGCTGAAGTAAGCTTTTTTGGTTTAACCCGGATTAAACTCCGGTTTAATCCGGTTTATCTTTTGTACGTTTTCCTTGTGTCTTTTTACTTTTAAGGCCAATGTTTGCCTAGCCCTTGTCTTTTACGGGCATTTTTGGTTCTGTAACTCCAATAAACTTTGTTATATCTTATCTTGTGGCGTTCTGTCCTTGACAGATACCTTCTTTGGGTTTTTTTAAAAAAATTAAATAAACCTTTTTTATTAATATGTTTAAGGTGTACTTGCTTATTGTGAGCTGCTGTGAGAAAGTTGGGGTATAAAATATATAAACCTACTAATCTATTGAGTCAGAGGGATTCGTGGTGCAGTGAGGACAGGTTGCTCACAGCCTTCAGGATTTTGGACTGAATTTCCCATCATTCTCTGCAAGCATAGCCAAATGAGTAGTGATAGGAGTTCCAATCCAGTAACAACAGAAGAATCACACATTCCCCATTCTTAGTCTACTCCTGTCAAGGACAGGACGCCACAAGATAAGATATAACAAAGTTTATTGGAGTTACAGAACCAAAAATGCCCGTAAAAGACAAGGGCTAGGCAAACATTGGCCTTAAAAATAAAAAGACACAAGGAAAACGTTCAAAAGATAAACCGGATTAAACCGGAGTTTAATCCGGGTTAAACCAAAAAAGCTTACTTCAGCCTGGGACTAAAACAAACAAAATGTCAAGGACAGAACGCCACAAGGTTCAAGATAACAGAGTTTATTGGATTACAGAACTCAAAAAATGCCCGTAAAATACAAGGGCCAGGCAGTATTAGCCTTTAGGAGCAAAAAGGGGCAAGGAAAAACATTCAAAAGATAAACCGGATTAAACCGGAGTTTAATCCGGGTAAAAACAAACTGCTTGCTTCAGCCTGGGGATAAACAAAACAAAAGCCGAGGAACAAAAGATACAAAAGAATGCAACTAATTGGCAGCAGATTCCTCTCTGCTGCCAACACTGTGCTTAGAGTAACTTGCGTCGCTCCCACACACACAGCAGACAGGATTTCCAACACGAACAGATCAGCCAAGGATTGTAGCAGTAGAGTAGACCCAGTTCCTTTCCGTAGATCAAGCCAGAAGCAGACGTTTGTAGATTCCAAGTCCAAGAAGGGGGGAAGACAAGCCGTGGTCAGTTCAGTCCGAGTTTTCAAAACAGGAGATGGCGTCCGTCAAGAAGACGACGGAAGGTCAAGCTAATAAGAGTAAGCACAAGTTTGCACAAACAAATGCCCACACAATTCCTCCCGCCGTCTGACCCTGAATTCCAAAACAACTTACGTCTCAGCACAGGAAAACACACCAGTCTTCAGGAAAGCGTCCCACACAGATCCCAAGCGTTCGTCCAGATTACCTTGCCCAACGCAATTTGCAATTGCTCCCAAGCCCCATTTTATGCCAGTTACAAATCCTCATCACTGTCAGCTGTCCTCCTTAACCCGGGCGTTTCCTCATCACTTTCCTCATCAGAGCTGGAACACCTCTGACTACGCCCCACAGCATCTCCAGCTGTGGATCCCGTCCCATCCCTCCAGCTAAGCCATGGGTCTAATCCTGAAGGTCCCCATTCATCTTCTATCCCATCATGACCAGTGGCACCCAATTCCTCCCTTACCCGAGTCCAATCCATCTCATCCTCCTCCGAGCTAACCAGCCCCTCCTCCATTCTCTCCGTAAACCCCTCAAAAGACTCTTCGTCAGATGGTGCTGCAAAAATGTCTCGCAGTATTTTTCTTTCTCGCTCCTCGAGAGTATCTGACTCTCGAGGAGTCTTACGCCCACGTCTGTCAGTAACAGAGCCATGAGGCTCAATCATAACACAAAAGCTGGTGAACAAAAGGTTCAAAGGAATACAAAAAACTGGCAGCAGATGCTTCTCTGCTGCCAAAGGCTATGTTTGAGTAACTAAGAAGTTACTCCTCCACACAGCAAGCAATTTCCAGATACAAACGCAGCATTCAAGGGCAGAAGCGGTCAGCGAAGTTCCAATCCGGTCCGAAGGTCGTAAGGCAGGTACAGACATTTGTAGTTCACCAGGTCCAACGATAATCACAGGAAGGAGAGTCCGAGGCCGTAGTCAGTCAGTCAGTCAGTCAGTCCAGAATAAACAGATGGCGTCCGTCAAGAAGACGACGGAGGTCCAAGCTATTAAGATTAAGCACAGGTTGCACAACAAAAGCCCACACAGTTCCTCCCGCCGTCTATGCCCAGTGTCCTTGGTAACTTACGTAGTCAGCAAACGAATCACACCCGTCTTTCCCACACAGAGCCCAAGCGTTCGTCCAGATTACCTTGCCCAACGCAATTAGCCATTGCTTCCAAACCCCATTTTATGCCAGTTTACAGCTCCTCATCACTATCAGCTGTTACCCTAATTCCAGGCGTTTCCTCATCACTTTCCTCATCAGAACTGAAACACCTTTGACTACGCCCCACAGCATCCCCAGCTGTGGATCCCGTCCCATCCCTCCAGCTTGTCCACGGGTCTAATCCTGAAGGTCCCCAATCGCCTTCCATACTATCATTGCCAGTGGCACCCAAATCCTCCCTCACACGAGTCCATTCCATGTCATCCTCCTCTGAGCCAACCATCTCTTCCTCCATTCTCTCAGTAAAACCCTCAAAGGAATCCTCGTCAGATGGTTCTGCAAAGATATCCCGCAGCCGCTTCCTTTCTCGCTCCTCGAGAGTATCTGACTCCCGAGGAGTCTTACGACCACGTCTCCCAGTATCGGAGCCATAAGGCTCAACCATAACACTATCCCCTCTCACAAAGGCCTCCTCCTCCAAAGGCGGAGAGACGGCAGTGATGTCTTCAACTACAGCACCACGACGTCCAGAGGTATCTAATTTTAACAAAGAACGGTGAAAAACAGGATGGATCTTAAAAGTAGAGGGCAAACGCAAACGAAATGCTACCGAAGAAATCTTTTTAACAATAGGAAAAGGTCCCAAATACCGTGGCGCAAACTTTCCCCCAGCCTGTTTAATGTACTTAGAGGACAACCATACCAAATCCCCCTCTTCCAACTCTTCCCCTGCTTGTCTATGACGGTCAGCTTGAGTCTTTTGCGCTGCCTTAGCTTCTAATAGTAAACGACGAGCAACATCATGCAAAGCAGCCATTTCAGAAGAACGGTACACCGGGTCAGAGGAAACCACATTGGTTGACGGCGCCACACCTCCCCGTGGATGGAAACCATAAGTCAGCTCAAATGGGGTATGCTGACTAGACGTATGCACGGCGTTGTTATAGGCGAACTCAGCCACCGATAGCCATTTTACCCAAGCAGTTGGTTGGTCTAAACAGAAACAACGTAAATATTGCTCCAACAACCCATTAACTCTTTCAGATTGACCATCCATCTGCGGATGAAAAGCTGAGGAGACATTCAATTTAGTTCCTAAACACTCATGGAAGTGTCTCCAAAAACGCGACACAAATTGTGGAGCTCTGTCAGAAATAATCACCTCAGGAGCGCCATGTAAACGGTAAATGTGTTTGGTAAACAATAACGCCAATGTAGGAGCCGCTGGGATTGTCGAACATGGTATAAAATGAGCCATTTTAGAAAATAAATCCACCACCACCCAAATACATGTATAACCCCCAGACTTAGGCAAATCAGAAATGAAATCCATGGAAATAATTTGCCATGGTCTCTCAGGGACAGGCAAGGAAGATAGTAAACCTCTAGGGCGCCCAACAGGCGTCTTACTCTGCTGGCAAACAGCGCAGCTATCACAGAAGCGAAGAATGTCTTGTCGCATCTTTGGCCACCAGTAGTTTCTGGTAATGAGCTGTACGGTCTTAAATCTGCCAAAATGCCCAGCCATGGGTTCGTCATGATGTGCTCTAATGACCTCCAACCTGAGTGCCCCCACTGGTACATAAACCTGTCCATTGCGTACCAGTACGCCATCCTGATCTTGTAAATGAGGCAACATTGTACGATTCCCTACTGACAATAGCATGAGTTGCTCTAGAGTCCAGTTATCTTCCTTCTGAGCCTCTAGGATTTGAGCATGTAATCCCATCTCATTTTCCACTACACCTAAAGAGGCAGTAGGCAAAATTGTCTGGCACACTACCTGCTCACTGGTCTTAAACTCGGGTTTGCGAGACAATGCATCTGCCCGCAAATTTGCCTTCCCTTCCACAAACTGAACTTTAAAATTAAACCTAGAGAAAAACAAAGCCCATCGAATCTGGCGTTGATTTAATTTCTTGGCCGTTTGCAAATGCTCCAAATTCTTGTGGTCAGATCTGACCACAATTTGATGCCGTGCGCCCTCTAACCAGTGCCGCCACACCTCAAACGCCACCTTGATAGCCAGTAATTCCTTCTCCCATATGGTATAATTTTGTTCAAACGGTGTTAGTTGCCGAGAGTAAAATCCACAGGGACGCAAAGTCCCTGATGAATCCCTTTGAGATAATACAGCCCCCAACGCATAGCTAGAAGCGTCTGCTTCTACTATGAACGGCTTGTCCACATCCGGATGTATTAGTATATTGTCTGCCTGGAAGCTAGACTTTAACTGTAAGAACGCATCGTGAGCCTCCCGTCCCCACACAAACGGTTGTTTCTTACGCAAGAGTTGCGTTAAAGGTACCGTGAGTTTGGCAAAGTTTGGGATAAACTCCCGGTAGTAGTTAGCGAAGCCTAAGAACCGCTGCACATCTTTCTTAGTCTTAAGTTCTTGCCATGAGTTGACTGCGTCAACTTTATGCGGATCCATTTTGAGTTCCTTTCCGGAAACTACATGTCCCAGGAACTCAACTTCAGGTACATGAAAAACACATTTAGAAGCCTTAGCGAAAAGCCCATTAGCCCGTAGGCGGTGTAGTACCTGCTTAACATGCTGTCGGTGTTCTTTTTCATCCTTAGAGAAAATTAATATATCGTCCAAATAAACCACCACAAATTGATCAATTAAGTCTCTAAATACATCGTTTATGAACCTTTGGAAGACCGCAGGCGCATTGCAAAGTCCGAAAGGCATTACACGGAACTCGTGGCATCCGAAACACGTGTTAAATGCCGTCTTCCATTCATCACCTTCCGTATTCTAATCAAGTTATACGCCCCCCGCAGGTCAAGCTTGGTAAAGATCTTAGCCCCTTGCACCCTCGATAGTAATTCCGAAATCAGAGGTAGCGGGTACCTATCTCTAATGGTGTGCTTGTTAAGAACCCGGTAATCACAAACCAACCTGAGTTCTCCTGTCTTTTTAGCTACAAAGAACACAGGTGCAGCAGTTGGAGAGCTAGATGGGCGAATAAACCCCTTAGCTAGGTTTTCGTCAAGGAATTCTCTCAAGGCTTGCCTTTCTGGTACTGTTAAGGGGTACAACCTTCCTGCTGGCAATTTTGCACCGTCCACTAGTCTAATGGCACAATCGTATGGTCTATGAGGTGGTAACTTATCTGCTTCTTTCTTACAAAATACGTCTTGAAATTCCCCATATTCACCAGGCACTCCCTCCATATCAACCTGAGAAGGGTTTAGAGCAAAACATTCCTGCCTCTTAAAAGCTATAGTACGCGTTACCCAGTCCACTTGAGGATTTACTAAGGTTAACCAATCCATTCCCAGGATCACGTCATACCTTGGTAATCGTGTAATATCCCAAACAAACTTTCCCGTTACTCCTTGTACCTCCCACGTTATCTCTGAGGTCTCATGATTAACCACCCCAGTCTCCAATAATCTCCCATCCGCCCCTTCCACCCATACATCGCATGCTTTACGCACTACAGGAAGTCCATGCTTCCTTGCAAACCCAACATCCACATATGAGACCGTAGCCCCTGAGTCCAGCAGTGCCAAAGTAGAAGCAAGTTCTTTTCCCCCAACAGATAAAGAAATGGGTACAAAGACATGTTTCTTCCCCTCAGTTGACTGCTTTAAAAGCCCTAATGCGTTGGACTCACGTCGCACTAGGGCTGGCCTTTTCCCGAAAGCTGGGAAGGTTTTACATTACAAGTTCTGGCAAAATGCCCAGCATTCCCACAATACAAACACAACCCCAGTTGTCTCCTACGGTTTTTTTCTGCTATAGATAGTTTTTTAAACACCCCGAGTTCCATAGGTTCGTCCCCCTTTGTCACAAGTGCCTTAGGCTCAAGCACAGGTGGCGCAGACATAGCTCTAGACTGTTTACGGGATTCGAACCGGGCGTCCAAACGCAACACTTTAGCTATTAAGGCATCCCAACTTTCTGCCGGCTCTAAACGTGCCAATTCATCCTGGAGGTAGTCATTTAAACCCGCAATAAACAAAAGCATAAATGCATTCTCCCCCCAGTCTAATTGATGTTGATACGAGTTAAACTTATTTAAATAATCCAAAACAGTCCCCTTTCCCTGTTTCAACCGATAAAGAGCCCAGCTAGCATTCTCCGTACGGAGGGGATCCCCAAAAGTGTCAGTTAATAATTTTTTGAAATCACTTAAATTGTCCTTGACTGGGTCATTTCCCAAAATCAAATTAGTGGCCCATTGTCCTGCAGGACCAGTCAATAAACTCAAAATAAATGCCACCTTGCTAGTGTCCGTAGGAAAAGCTTGTACACTAATCTGGGAAAAATAGAGTTCAATTTGTGCCAAAAAGGTAGGCAGTTTGTTCCGAGACCCGTCGAAACGTTCGGGAGTCATAACATGTCCTTTGCCTGGCTGTGCTGCTTGTGCAGCGTAAAAAGCAGCCTGCAACTGATCAAAGCGAGCCTTGAGCTCCTCCATCGTCTTCTTGACGCAATTAACTACTAAGAAAAAAAACTTTTTTATGGGCGTTGGGCAATCTGTCAAGGACAGAACGCCACAAGATAAGATATAACAAAGTTTATTGGAGTTACAGAACCAAAAATGCCCGTAAAAGACAAGGGCTAGGCAAACATTGGCCTTAAAAGTAAAAAGACACAAGGAAAACGTACAAAAGATAAACCGGATTAAACCGGAGTTTAATCCGGGTTAAACCAAAAAAGCTTACTTCAGCCTGGGACTAAAACAAACAAAAGCTGGTGAACAAAAGGTTCAAAGGAATACAAAAAACTGGCAGCAGATGCTTCTCTGCTGCCAAAAGCTATATTTGAGTAACTAAGAGGTTACTCCTCCACACAGCAAGCAATTTCCAGATACAAACGCAGCATTCAAGGGCAGAAGCGGTCAGCGAAGTTCCAATCCGGTCCGAAGGTCGTAAGGCAGGTACAGACGTTTGTAGTTCACCAGGTCCAACGATAATCACAGGAAGGAGAGTCCGAGGCCGTAGTCAGTCAGTCAGTCAGTCAGTCCAGAATAAACAGATGGCGTCCGTCAAGAAGACGACGGAGGTCCAAGCTATTAAGATTAAGCACAGGTTGCACAACAAAAGCCCACACAGTTCCTCCCGCCGTCTATGCCCAGTGTCCTTGGTAACTTACGTAGTCAGCAAACGAATCACACCCGTCTTCAGGAATTTCCCACACAGAGCCCAAGCGTTCGTCCAGATTACCTTGCCCAACGCAATTAGCCATTGCTTCCAAACCCCATTTTATGCCAGTTTACAGCTCCTCATCACTATCAGCTGTTACCCTAATTCCAGGCGTTTCCTCATCACTTTCCTCATAAGAACTGAAACACCTTTGACTACGCCCCACAGCATCCCCAGCTGTGGATCCCGTCCCATCCCTCCAGCTTGTCCACGGGTCTAATCCTGAAGGTCCCCAATCGCCTTCCATACTATCATTGCCAGTGGCACCCAAATCCTCCCTCACACGAGTCCATTCCATGTCATCCTCCTCTGAGCCAACCATCTCTTCCTCCATTCTCTCAGTAAAACCCTCAAAGGAATCCTCGTCAGATGGTTCTGCAAAGATATCCCGCAGCCGCTTCCTTTCTCGCTCCTCGAGAGTATCTGACTCCCGAGGAGTCTTACGACCACGTCTCCCAGTATCGGAGCCATAAGGCTCAACCATAACACTATCCCCTCTCACAAAGGCCTCCTCCTCCAAAGGCGGAGAGACGGCAGTGATGTCTTCAACTACAGCACCACGACGTCCAGAGGTATCTAATTTTAACAAAGAACGGTGAAAAACAGGATGGATCTTAAAAGTAGAGGGCAAACGCAAACGAAATGCTACCGAAGAAATCTTTTTAACAATAGGAAAAGGTCCCAAATACCGTGGCGCAAACTTTCCCCCAGCCTGTTTAATGTACTTAGAGGACAACCATACCAAATCCCCCTCTTCCAACTCTTCCCCTGCTTGTCTATGACGGTCAGCTTGAGTCTTTTGCGCTGCCTTAGCTTCTAATAGTAAACGACGAGCAACATCATGCAAAGCAGCCATTTCAGAAGAACGGTACACCGGGTCAGAGGAAACCACATTGGTTGACGGCGCCACACCTCCCCGTGGATGGAAACCATAAGTCAGCTCAAATGGGGTATGCTGACTAGACGTATGCACGGCGTTGTTATAGGCGAACTCAGCCACCGATAGCCATTTTACCCAAGCAGTTGGTTGGTCTAAACAGAAACAACGTAAATATTGCTCCAACAACCCATTAACTCTTTCAGATTGACCATCCATCTGCGGATGAAAAGCTGAGGAGACATTCAATTTAGTTCCTAAACACTCATGGAAGTGTCTCCAAAAACGCGACACAAATTGTGGAGCTCTGTCAGAAATAATCACCTCAGGAGCGCCATGTAAACGGTAAATGTGTTTGGTAAACAATAACGCCAATGTAGGAGCCGCTGGGATTGTCGAACATGGTATAAAATGAGCCATTTTAGAAAATAAATCCACCACCACCCAAATACATGTATAACCCCCAGACTTAGGCAAATCAGAAATGAAATCCATGGAAATAATTTGCCATGGTCTCTCAGGGACAGGCAAGGAAGATAGTAAACCTCTAGGGCGCCCAACAGGCGTCTTACTCTGCTGGCAAACAGCGCAGCTATCACAGAAGCGAAGAATGTCTTGTCGCATCTTTGGCCACCAGTAGTTTCTGGTAATGAGCTGTACGGTCTTAAATCTGCCAAAATGCCCAGCCATGGGTTCGTCATGATGTGCTCTAATGACCTCCAACCTGAGTGCCCCCACTGGTACATAAACCTGTCCATTGCGTACCAGTACGCCATCCTGATCTTGTAAATGAGGCAACATTGTACGATTCCCTACTGACAATAGCATGAGTTGCTCTAGAGTCCAGTTATCTTCCTTCTGAGCCTCTAGGATTTGAGCATGTAATCCCATCTCATTTTCCACTACACCTAAAGAGGCAGTAGGCAAAATTGTCTGGCACACTACCTGCTCACTGGTCTTAAACTCGGGTTTGCGAGACAATGCATCTGCCCGCAAATTTGCCTTCCCTTCCACAAACTGAACTTTAAAATTAAACCTAGAGAAAAACAAAGCCCATCGAATCTGGCGTTGATTTAATTTCTTGGCCGTTTGCAAATGCTCCAAATTCTTGTGGTCAGATCTGACCACAATTTGATGCCGTGCGCCCTCTAACCAGTGCCGCCACACCTCAAACGCCACCTTGATAGCCAGTAATTCCTTCTCCCATATGGTATAATTTTGTTCAAACGGTGTTAGTTGCCGAGAGTAAAATCCACAGGGACGCAAAGTCCCTGATGAATCCCTTTGAGATAATACAGCCCCCAACGCATAGCTAGAAGCGTCTGCTTCTACTATGAACGGCTTGTCCACATCCAGATGTATTAGTATATTGTCTGCCTGGAAGCTAGACTTTAACTGTAAGAACGCATCGTGAGCCTCCCGTCCCCACACAAACGGTTGTTTCTTACGCAAGAGTTGCGTTAAAGGTACCGTGAGTTTGGCAAAGTTTGGGATAAACTCCCGGTAGTAGTTAGCGAAGCCTAAGAACCGCTGCACATCTTTCTTAGTCTTAAGTTCTTGCCATGAGTTGACTGCGTCAACTTTATGCGGATCCATTTTGAGTTCCTTTCCGGAAACTACATGTCCCAGGAACTCAACTTCAGGTACATGAAAAACACATTTAGAAGCCTTAGCGAAAAGCCCATTAGCCCGTAGGCGGTGTAGTACCTGCTTAACATGCTGTCGGTGTTCTTTTTCATCCTTAGAGAAAATTAATATATCGTCCAAATAAACCACCACAAATTGATCAATTAAGTCTCTAAATACATCGTTTATGAACCTTTGGAAGACCGCAGGCGCATTGCAAAGTCCGAAAGGCATTACACGGAACTCGTGGCATCCGAAACACGTGTTAAATGCCGTCTTCCATTCATCACCTTCCGTATTCTAATCAAGTTATACGCCCCCCGCAGGTCAAGCTTGGTAAAGATCTTAGCCCCTTGCACCCTCGATAGTAATTCCGAAATCAGAGGTAGCGGGTACCTATCTCTAATGGTGTGCTTGTTAAGAACCCGGTAATCACAAACCAACCTGAGTTCTCCTGTCTTTTTAGCTACAAAGAACACAGGTGCAGCAGTTGGAGAGCTAGATGGGCGAATAAACCCCTTAGCTAGGTTTTCGTCAAGGAATTCTCTCAAGGCTTGCCTTTCTGGTACTGTTAAGGCGTACAACCTTCCTGCTGGCAATTTTGCACCATCCACTAGTCTAATGGCACAATCGTATGGTCTATGAGGCGGTAACTTATCTGCTTCTTTCTTACAAAATACGTCTTGAAATTCCCCATATTCACCAGGCACTCCCTCCATATCAACCTGAGAAGGGTTTAGAGCAAAACATTCCTGCCTCTTAAAAGCTATAGTACGCATTACCCAGTCCACTTGAGGATTTACTAAGGTTAACCAATCCATTCCCAGGATCACGTCATACCTTGGTAATCGTGTAATATCCCAAACAAACTTTCCCGTTACTCCTTGTACCTCCCACGTTATCTCTGAGGTCTCATGATTAACCACCCCAGTCTCCAATAATCTCCCATCCGCCCCTTCCACCCATACATCGCATGCTTTACGCACTACAGGAAGTCCATGCTTCCTTGCAAACCCAACATCCACATATGAGACCGTAGCCCCTGAGTCCAGCAGTGCCAAAGTAGAAGCAAGTTCTTTTCCCCCAACAGATAAAGAAATGGGTACAAAGACATGTTTCTTCCCCTCAGTTGACTGCTTTAAAAGCCCTAATGCGTTGGACTCACGTCGCACTAGGGCTGGCCTTTTCCCGAAAGCTGGGAAGGTTTTACATTACAAGTTCTGGCAAAATGCCCAGCATTCCCACAATACAAACACAACCCCAGTTGTCTCCTACGGTTTTTTTCTGCTATAGATAGTTTTTTAAACACCCCGAGTTCCATAGGTTCGTCCCCCTTTGTCACAAGTGCCTTAGGCTCAAGCACAGGTGGCGCAGACATAGCTCTAGACTGTTTACGGGATTCGAACCGGGCGTCCAAACGCAACACTTTAGCTATTAAGGCATCCCAACTTTCTGCCGGCTCTAAACGTGCCAATTCATCCTGGAGGTAGTCATTTAAACCCGCAATAAACAAAAGCATAAATGCATTCTCCCCCCAGTCTAATTGATGTTGATACGAGTTAAACTTATTTAAATAATCCAAAACAGTCCCCTTTCCCTGTTTCAACCGATAAAGAGCCCAGCTAGCATTCTCTGTACGGAGGGGATCCCCAAAAGTGTCAGTTAATAATTTTTTGAAATCACTTAAATTGTCCTTGACTGGGTCATTTCCCAAAATCAAATTAGTGGCCCATTGTCCTGCAGGACCAGTCAATAAACTCAAAATAAATGCCACCTTGCTAGTGTCCGTAGGAAAAGCTTGTACACTAATCTGGGAAAAATAGAGTTCAATTTGTGCCAAAAAGGTAGGCAGTTTGTTCCGAGACCCGTCGAAACGTTCGGGAGTCATAACATGTCCTTTGCCTGGCTGTGCTGCTTGTGCAGCGTAAAAAGCAGCCTGCAACTGATCAAAGCGAGCCTTGAGCTCCTCCATCGTCTTCTTGACGCAATTAACTACTAAGAAAAAAAACTTTTTTATGGGCGTTGGGCAATCTGTCAAGGACAGAACGCCACAAGATAAGATATAACAAAGTTTATTGGAGTTACAGAACCAAAAATGCCCGTAAAAGACAAGGGCTAGGCAAACATTGGCCTTAAAAGTAAAAAGACACAAGGAAAACGTACAAAAGATAAACCGGATTAAACCGGAGTTTAATCCGGGTTAAACCAAAAAAGCTTACTTCAGCCTGGGACTAAAACAAACAAAAGCTGGTGAACAAAAGGTTCAAAGGAATACAAAAAACTGGCAGCAGATGCTTCTCTGCTGCCAAAAGCTATGTTTGAGTAACTAAGAGGTTACTCCTCCACACAGCAAGCAATTTCCAGATACAAACGCAGCATTCAAGGGCAGAAGCGGTCAGCGAAGTTCCAATCCGGTCCGAAGGTCGTAAGGCAGGTACAGACGTTTGTAGTTCACCAGGTCCAACGATAATCACAGGAAGGAGAGTCCGAGGCCGTAGTCAGTCAGTCAGTCAGTCAGTCCAGAATAAACAGATGGCGTCCGTCAAGAAGACGACGGAGGTCCAAGCTATTAAGATTAAGCACAGGTTGCACAACAAAAGCCCACACAGTTCCTCCCGCCGTCTATGCCCAGTGTCCTTGGTAACTTACGTAGTCAGCAAACGAATCACACCCGTCTTCAGGAATTTCCCACACAGAGCCCAAGCGTTCGTCCAGATTACCTTGCCCAACGCAATTAGCCATTGCTTCCAAACCCCATTTTATGCCAGTTTACAGCTCCTCATCACTATCAGCTGTTACCCTAATTCCAGGCGTTTCCTCATCACTTTCCTCATAAGAACTGAAACACCTTTGACTACGCCCCACAGCATCCCCAGCTGTGGATCCCGTCCCATCCCTCCAGCTTGTCCACGGGTCTAATCCTGAAGGTCCCCAATCGCCTTCCATACTATCATTGCCAGTGGCACCCAAATCCTCCCTCACACGAGTCCATTCCATGTCATCCTCCTCTGAGCCAACCATCTCTTCCTCCATTCTCTCAGTAAAACCCTCAAAGGAATCCTCGTCAGATGGTTCTGCAAAGATATCCCGCAGCCGCTTCCTTTCTCGCTCCTCGAGAGTATCTGACTCCCGAGGAGTCTTACGACCACGTCTCCCAGTATCGGAGCCATAAGGCTCAACCATAACACTATCCCCTCTCACAAAGGCCTCCTCCTCCAAAGGCGGAGAGACGGCAGTGATGTCTTCAACTACAGCACCACGACGTCCAGAGGTATCTAATTTTAACAAAGAACGGTGAAAAACAGGATGGATCTTAAAAGTAGAGGGCAAACGCAAACGAAATGCTACCGAAGAAATCTTTTTAACAATAGGAAAAGGTCCCAAATACCGTGGCGCAAACTTTCCCCCAGCCTGTTTAATGTACTTAGAGGACAACCATACCAAATCCCCCTCTTCCAACTCTTCCCCTGCTTGTCTATGACGGTCAGCTTGAGTCTTTTGCGCTGCCTTAGCTTCTAATAGTAAACGACGAGCAACATCATGCAAAGCAGCCATTTCAGAAGAACGGTACACCGGGTCAGAGGAAACCACATTGGTTGACGGCGCCACACCTCCCCGTGGATGGAAACCATAAGTCAGCTCAAATGGGGTATGCTGACTAGACGTATGCACGGCGTTGTTATAGGCGAACTCAGCCACCGATAGCCATTTTACCCAAGCAGTTGGTTGGTCTAAACAGAAACAACGTAAATATTGCTCCAACAACCCATTAACTCTTTCAGATTGACCATCCATCTGCGGATGAAAAGCTGAGGAGACATTCAATTTAGTTCCTAAACACTCATGGAAGTGTCTCCAAAAACGCGACACAAATTGTGGAGCTCTGTCAGAAATAATCACCTCAGGAGCGCCATGTAAACGGTAAATGTGTTTGGTAAACAATAACGCCAATGTAGGAGCCGCTGGGATTGTCGAACATGGTATAAAATGAGCCATTTTAGAAAATAAATCCACCACCACCCAAATACATGTATAACCCCCAGACTTAGGCAAATCAGAAATGAAATCCATGGAAATAATTTGCCATGGTCTCTCAGGGACAGGCAAGGAAGATAGTAAACCTCTAGGGCGCCCAACAGGCGTCTTACTCTGCTGGCAAACAGCGCAGCTATCACAGAAGCGAAGAATGTCTTGTCGCATCTTTGGCCACCAGTAGTTTCTGGTAATGAGCTGTACGGTCTTAAATCTGCCAAAATGCCCAGCCATGGGTTCGTCATGATGTGCTCTAATGACCTCCAACCTGAGTGCCCCCACTGGTACATAAACCTGTCCATTGCGTACCAGTACGCCATCCTGATCTTGTAAATGAGGCAACATTGTACGATTCCCTACTGACAATAGCATGAGTTGCTCTAGAGTCCAGTTATCTTCCTTCTGAGCCTCTAGGATTTGAGCATGTAATCCCATCTCATTTTCCACTACACCTAAAGAGGCAGTAGGCAAAATTGTCTGGCACACTACCTGCTCACTGGTCTTAAACTCGGGTTTGCGAGACAATGCATCTGCCCGCAAATTTGCCTTCCCTTCCACAAACTGAACTTTAAAATTAAACCTAGAGAAAAACAAAGCCCATCGAATCTGGCGTTGATTTAATTTCTTGGCCGTTTGCAAATGCTCCAAATTCTTGTGGTCAGATCTGACCACAATTTGATGCCGTGCGCCCTCTAACCAGTGCCGCCACACCTCAAACGCCACCTTGATAGCCAGTAATTCCTTCTCCCATATGGTATAATTTTGTTCAAACGGTGTTAGTTGCCGAGAGTAAAATCCACAGGGACGCAAAGTCCCTGATGAATCCCTTTGAGATAATACAGCCCCCAACGCATAGCTAGAAGCGTCTGCTTCTACTATGAACGGCTTGTCCACATCCGGATGTATTAGTATATTGTCTGCCTGGAAGCTAGACTTTAACTGTAAGAACGCATCGTGAGCCTCCCGTCCCCACACAAACGGTTGTTTCTTACGCAAGAGTTGCGTTAAAGGTACCGTGAGTTTGGCAAAGTTTGGGATAAACTCCCGGTAGTAGTTAGCGAAGCCTAAGAACCGCTGCACATCTTTCTTAGTCTTAAGTTCTTGCCATGAGTTGACTGCGTCAACTTTATGCGGATCCATTTTGAGTTCCTTTCCGGAAACTACATGTCCCAGGAACTCAACTTCAGGTACATGAAAAACACATTTAGAAGCCTTAGCGAAAAGCCCATTAGCCCGTAGGCGGTGTAGTACCTGCTTAACATGCTGTCGGTGTTCTTTTTCATCCTTAGAGAAAATTAATATATCGTCCAAATAAACCACCACAAATTGATCAATTAAGTCTCTAAATACATCGTTTATGAACCTTTGGAAGACCGCAGGCGCATTGCAAAGTCCGAAAGGCATTACACGGAACTCGTGGCATCCGAAACACGTGTTAAATGCCGTCTTCCATTCATCACCTTCCGTATTCTAATCAAGTTATACGCCCCCCGCAGGTCAAGCTTGGTAAAGATCTTAGCCCCTTGCACCCTCGATAGTAATTCCGAAATCAGAGGTAGCGGGTACCTATCTCTAATGGTGTGCTTGTTAAGAACCCGGTAATCACAAACCAACCTGAGTTCTCCTGTCTTTTTAGCTACAAAGAACACAGGTGCAGCAGTTGGAGAGCTAGATGGGCGAATAAACCCCTTAGCTAGGTTTTCGTCAAGGAATTCTCTCAAGGCTTGCCTTTCTGGTACTGTTAAGGCGTACAACCTTCCTGCTGGCAATTTTGCACCATCCACTAGTCTAATGGCACAATCGTATGGTCTATGAGGCGGTAACTTATCTGCTTCTTTCTTACAAAATACGTCTTGAAATTCCCCATATTCACCAGGCACTCCCTCCATATCAACCTGAGAAGGGTTTAGAGCAAAACATTCCTGCCTCTTAAAAGCTATAGTACGCGTTACCCAGTCCACTTGAGGATTTACTAAGGTTAACCAATCCATTCCCAGGATCACGTCATACCTTGGTAATCGTGTAATATCCCAAACAAACTTTCCCGTTACTCCTTGTACCTCCCACGTTATCTCTGAGGTCTCATGATTAACCACCCCAGTCTCCAATAATCTCCCATCCGCCCCTTCCACCCATACATCGCATGCTTTACGCACTACAGGAAGTCCATGCTTCCTTGCAAACCCAACATCCACATATGAGACCGTAGCCCCTGAGTCCAGCAGTGCCAAAGTAGAAGCAAGTTCTTTTCCCCCAACAGATAAAGAAATGGGTACAAAGACATGTTTCTTCCCCTCAGTTGACTGCTTTAAAAGCCCTAATGCGTTGGACTCACGTCGCACTAGGGCTGGCCTTTTCCCGAAAGCTGGGAAGGTTTTACATTACAAGTTCTGGCAAAATGCCCAGCATTCCCACAATACAAACACAACCCCAGTTGTCTCCTACGGTTTTTTTCTGCTATAGATAGTTTTTTAAACACCCCGAGTTCCATAGGTTCGTCCCCCTTTGTCACAAGTGCCTTAGGCTCAAGCACAGGTGGCGCAGACATAGCTCTAGACTGTTTACGGGATTCGAACCGGGCGTCCAAACGCAACACTTTAGCTATTAAGGCATCCCAACTTTCTGCCGGCTCTAAACGTGCCAATTCATCCTGGAGGTAGTCATTTAAACCCGCAATAAACAAAAGCATAAATGCATTCTCCCCCCAGTCTAATTGATGTTGATACGAGTTAAACTTATTTAAATAATCCAAAACAGTCCCCTTTCCCTGTTTCAACCGATAAAGAGCCCAGCTAGCATTCTCCGTACGGAGGGGATCCCCAAAAGTGTCAGTTAATAATTTTTTGAAATCACTTAAATTGTCCTTGACTGGGTCATTTCCCAAAATCAAATTAGTGGCCCATTGTCCTGCAGGACCAGTCAATAAACTCAAAATAAATGCCACCTTGCTAGTGTCCGTAGGAAAAGCTTGTACACTAATCTGGGAAAAATAGAGTTCAATTTGTGCCAAAAAGGTAGGCAGTTTGTTCCGAGACCCGTCGAAACGTTCGGGAGTCATAACATGTCCTTTGCCTGGCTGTGCTGCTTGTGCAGCGTAAAAAGCAGCCTGCAACTGATCAAAGCGAGCCTTGAGCTCCTCCATCGTCTTCTTGACGCAATTAACTACTAAGAAAAAAAAACTTTTTTATGGGCGTTGGGCAATCTGTCAAGGACAGAACGCCACAAGATAAGATATAACAAAGTTTATTGGAGTTACAGAACCAAAAATGCCCGTAAAAGACAAGGGCTAGGCAAACATTGGCCTTAAAAGTAAAAAGACACAAGGAAAACGTACAAAAGATAAACCGGATTAAACCGGAGTTTAATCCGGGTTAAACCAAAAAAGCTTACTTCAGCCTGGGACTAAAACAAACAAAAGCTGGTGAACAAAAGGTTCAAAGGAATACAAAAAACTGGCAGCAGATGCTTCTCTGCTGCCAAAAGCTATGTTTGAGTAACTAAGAGGTTACTCCTCCACACAGCAAGCAATTTCCAGATACAAACGCAGCATTCAAGGGCAGAAGCGGTCAGCGAAGTTCCAATCCGGTCCGAAGGTCGTAAGGCAGGTACAGACGTTTGTAGTTCACCAGGTCCAACGATAATCACAGGAAGGAGAGTCCGAGGCCGTAGTCAGTCAGTCAGTCAGTCAGTCCAGAATAAACAGATGGCGTCCGTCAAGAAGACGACGGAGGTCCAAGCTATTAAGATTAAGCACAGGTTGCACAACAAAAGCCCACACAGTTCCTCCCGCCGTCTATGCCCAGTGTCCTTGGTAACTTACGTAGTCAGCAAACGAATCACACCCGTCTTCAGGAATTTCCCACACAGAGCCCAAGCGTTCGTCCAGATTACCTTGCCCAACGCAATTAGCCATTGCTTCCAAACCCCATTTTATGCCAGTTTACAGCTCCTCATCACTATCAGCTGTTACCCTAATTCCAGGCGTTTCCTCATCACTTTCCTCATAAGAACTGAAACACCTTTGACTACGCCCCACAGCATCCCCAGCTGTGGATCCCGTCCCATCCCTCCAGCTTGTCCACGGGTCTAATCCTGAAGGTCCCCAATCGCCTTCCATACTATCATTGCCAGTGGCACCCAAATCCTCCCTCACACGAGTCCATTCCATGTCATCCTCCTCTGAGCCAACCATCTCTTCCTCCATTCTCTCAGTAAAACCCTCAAAGGAATCCTCGTCAGATGGTTCTGCAAAGATATCCCGCAGCCACTTCCTTTCTCGCTCCTCGAGAGTATCTGACTCCCGAGGAGTCTTACGACCACGTCTCCCAGTATCGGAGCCATAAGGCTCAACCATAACACTATCCCCTCTCACAAAGGCCTCCTCCTCCAAAGGCGGAGAGACGGCAGTGATGTCTTCAACTACAGCACCACGACGTCCAGAGGTATCTAATTTTAACAAAGAACGGTGAAAAACAGGATGGATCTTAAAAGTAGAGGGCAAACGCAAACGAAATGCTACCGAAGAAATCTTTTTAACAATAGGAAAAGGTCCCAAATACCGTGGCGCAAACTTTCCCCCAGCCTGTTTAATGTACTTAGAGGACAACCATACCAAATCCCCCTCTTCCAACTCTTCCCCTGCTTGTCTATGACGGTCAGCTTGAGTCTTTTGCGCTGCCTTAGCTTCTAATAGTAAACGACGAGCAACATCATGCAAAGCAGCCATTTCAGAAGAACGGTACACCGGGTCAGAGGAAACCACATTGGTTGACGGCGCCACACCTCCCCGTGGATGGAAACCATAAGTCAGCTCAAATGGGGTATGCTGACTAGACGTATGCACGGCGTTGTTATAGGCGAACTCAGCCACCGATAGCCATTTTACCCAAGCAGTTGGTTGGTCTAAACAGAAACAACGTAAATATTGCTCCAACAACCCATTAACTCTTTCAGATTGACCATCCATCTGCGGATGAAAAGCTGAGGAGACATTCAATTTAGTTCCTAAACACTCATGGAAGTGTCTCCAAAAACGCGACACAAATTGTGGAGCTCTGTCAGAAATAATCACCTCAGGAGCGCCATGTAAACGGTAAATGTGTTTGGTAAACAATAACGCCAATGTAGGAGCCGCTGGGATTGTCGAACATGGTATAAAATGAGCCATTTTAGAAAATAAATCCACCACCACCCAAATACATGTATAACCCCCAGACTTAGGCAAATCAGAAATGAAATCCATGGAAATAATTTGCCATGGTCTCTCAGGGACAGGCAAGGAAGATAGTAAACCTCTAGGGCGCCCAACAGGCGTCTTACTCTGCTGGCAAACAGCGCAGCTATCACAGAAGCGAAGAATGTCTTGTCGCATCTTTGGCCACCAGTAGTTTCTGGTAATGAGCTGTACGGTCTTAAATCTGCCAAAATGCCCAGCCATGGGTTCGTCATGATGTGCTCTAATGACCTCCAACCTGAGTGCCCCCACTGGTACATAAACCTGTCCATTGCGTACCAGTACGCCATCCTGATCTTGTAAATGAGGCAACATTGTACGATTCCCTACTGACAATAGCATGAGTTGCTCTAGAGTCCAGTTATCTTCCTTCTGAGCCTCTAGGATTTGAGCATGTAATCCCATCTCATTTTCCACTACACCTAAAGAGGCAGTAGGCAAAATTGTCTGGCACACTACCTGCTCACTGGTCTTAAACTCGGGTTTGCGAGACAATGCATCTGCCCGCAAATTTGCCTTCCCTTCCACAAACTGAACTTTAAAATTAAACCTAGAGAAAAACAAAGCCCATCGAATCTGGCGTTGATTTAATTTCTTGGCCGTTTGCAAATGCTCCAAATTCTTGTGGTCAGATCTGACCACAATTTGATGCCGTGCGCCCTCTAACCAGTGCCGCCACACCTCAAACGCCACCTTGATAGCCAGTAATTCCTTCTCCCATATGGTATAATTTTGTTCAAACGGTGTTAGTTGCCGAGAGTAAAATCCACAGGGACGCAAAGTCCCTGATGAATCCCTTTGAGATAATACAGCCCCCAACGCATAGCTAGAAGCGTCTGCTTCTACTATGAACGGCTTGTCCACATCCGGATGTATTAGTATATTGTCTGCCTGGAAGCTAGACTTTAACTGTAAGAACGCATCGTGAGCCTCCCGTCCCCACACAAACGGTTGTTTCTTACGCAAGAGTTGCGTTAAAGGTACCGTGAGTTTGGCAAAGTTTGGGATAAACTCCCGGTAGTAGTTAGCGAAGCCTAAGAACCGCTGCACATCTTTCTTAGTCTTAAGTTCTTGCCATGAGTTGACTGCGTCAACTTTATGCGGATCCATTTTGAGTTCCTTTCCGGAAACTACATGTCCCAGGAACTCAACTTCAGGTACATGAAAAACACATTTAGAAGCCTTAGCGAAAAGCCCATTAGCCCGTAGGCGGTGTAGTACCTGCTTAACATGCTGTCGGTGTTCTTTTTCATCCTTAGAGAAAATTAATATATCGTCCAAATAAACCACCACAAATTGATCAATTAAGTCTCTAAATACATCGTTTATGAACCTTTGGAAGACCGCAGGCGCATTGCAAAGTCCGAAAGGCATTACACGGAACTCGTGGCATCCGAAACACGTGTTAAATGCCGTCTTCCATTCATCACCTTCCGTATTCTAATCAAGTTATACGCCCCCCGCAGGTCAAGCTTGGTAAAGATCTTAGCCCCTTGCACCCTCGATAGTAATTCCGAAATCAGAGGTAGCGGGTACCTATCTCTAATGGTGTGCTTGTTAAGAACCCGGTAATCACAAACCAACCTGAGTTCTCCTGTCTTTTTAGCTACAAAGAACACAGGTGCAGCAGTTGGAGAGCTAGATGGGCGAATAAACCCCTTAGCTAGGTTTTCGTCAAGGAATTCTCTCAAGGCTTGCCTTTCTGGTACTGTTAAGGCGTACAACCTTCCTGCTGGCAATTTTGCACCATCCACTAGTCTAATGGCACAATCGTATGGTCTATGAGGCGGTAACTTATCTGCTTCTTTCTTACAAAATACGTCTTGAAATTCCCCATATTCACCAGGCACTCCCTCCATATCAACCTGAGAAGGGTTTAGAGCAAAACATTCCTGCCTCTTAAAAGCTATAGTACGCGTTACCCAGTCCACTTGAGGATTTACTAAGGTTAACCAATCCATTCCCAGGATCACGTCATACCTTGGTAATCGTGTAATATCCCAAACAAACTTTCCCGTTACTCCTTGTACCTCCCACGTTATCTCTGAGGTCTCATGATTAACCACCCCAGTCTCCAATAATCTCCCATCCGCCCCTTCCACCCATACATCGCATGCTTTACGCACTACAGGAAGTCCATGCTTCCTTGCAAACCCAACATCCACATATGAGACCGTAGCCCCTGAGTCCAGCAGTGCCAAAGTAGAAGCAAGTTCTTTTCCCCCAACAGATAAAGAAATGGGTACAAAGACATGTTTCTTCCCCTCAGTTGACTGCTTTAAAAGCCCTAATGCGTTGGACTCACGTCGCACTAGGGCTGGCCTTTTCCCGAAAGCTGGGAAGGTTTTACATTACAAGTTCTGGCAAAATGCCCAGCATTCCCACAATACAAACACAACCCCAGTTGTCTCCTACGGTTTTTTTCTGCTATAGATAGTTTTTTAAACACCCCGAGTTCCATAGGTTCGTCCCCCTTTGTCACAAGTGCCTTAGGCTCAAGCACAGGTGGCGCAGACATAGCTCTAGACTGTTTACGGGATTCGAACCGGGCGTCCAAACGCAACACTTTAGCTATTAAGGCATCCCAACTTTCTGCCGGCTCTAAACGTGCCAATTCATCCTGGAGGTAGTCATTTAAACCCGCAATAAACAAAAGCATAAATGCATTCTCCCCCCAGTCTAATTGATGTTGATACGAGTTAAACTTATTTAAATAATCCAAAACAGTCCCCTTTCCCTGTTTCAACCGATAAAGAGCCCAGCTAGCATTCTCCGTACGGAGGGGATCCCCAAAAGTGTCAGTTAATAATTTTTTGAAATCACTTAAATTGTCCTTGACTGGGTCATTTCCCAAAATCAAATTAGTGGCCCATTGTCCTGCAGGACCAGTCAATAAACTCAAAATAAATGCCACCTTGCTAGTGTCCGTAGGAAAAGCTTGTACACTAATCTGGGAAAAATAGAGTTCAATTTGTGCCAAAAAGGTAGGCAGTTTGTTCCGAGACCCGTCGAAACGTTCGGGAGTCATAACATGTCCTTTGCCTGGCTGTGCTGCTTGTGCAGCGTAAAAAGCAGCCTGCAACTGATCAAAGCGAGCCTTGAGCTCCTCCATCGTCTTCTTGACGCAATTAACTACTAAGAAAAAAAACTTTTTTATGGGCGTTGGGCAATCTGTCAAGGACAGAACGCCACAAGATAAGATATAACAAAGTTTATTGGAGTTACAGAACCAAAAATGCCCGTAAAAGACAAGGGCTAGGCAAACATTGGCCTTAAAAGTAAAAAGACACAAGGAAAACGTACAAAAGATAAACCGGATTAAACCGGAGTTTAATCCGGGTTAAACCAAAAAAGCTTACTTCAGCCTGGGACTAAAACAAACAAAAGCTGGTGAACAAAAGGTTCAAAGGAATACAAAAAACTGGCAGCAGATGCTTCTCTGCTGCCAAAAGCTATGTTTGAGTAACTAAGAGGTTACTCCTCCACACAGCAAGCAATTTCCAGATACAAACGCAGCATTCAAGGGCAGAAGCGGTCAGCGAAGTTCCAATCCGGTCCGAAGGTCGTAAGGCAGGTACAGACGTTTGTAGTTCACCAGGTCCAACGATAATCACAGGAAGGAGAGTCCGAGGCCGTAGTCAGTCAGTCAGTCAGTCAGTCCAGAATAAACAGATGGCGTCCGTCAAGAAGACGACGGAGGTCCAAGCTATTAAGATTAAGCACAGGTTGCACAACAAAAGCCCACACAGTTCCTCCCGCCGTCTATGCCCAGTGTCCTTGGTAACTTACGTAGTCAGCAAACGAATCACACCCGTCTTCAGGAATTTCCCACACAGAGCCCAAGCGTTCGTCCAGATTACCTTGCCCAACGCAATTAGCCATTGCTTCCAAACCCCATTTTATGCCAGTTTACAGCTCCTCATCACTATCAGCTGTTACCCTAATTCCAGGCGTTTCCTCATCACTTTCCTCATCAGAACTGAAACACCTTTGACTACGCCCCACAGCATCCCCAGCTGTGGATCCCGTCCCATCCCTCCAGCTTGTCCACGGGTCTAATCCTGAAGGTCCCCAATCGCCTTCCATACTATCATTGCCAGTGGCACCCAAATCCTCCCTCACATGAGTCCATTCCATGTCATCCTCCTCTGAGCTAACCATCTCTTCCTCCATTCTCTCAGTAAAACCCTCAAAGGAATCCTCGTCAGATGGTTCTGCAAATAAGTCCCGCAGCCGCTTCCTTTCTCGCTCCTCGAGAGTATCTGACTCCCGAGGAGTCTTACGACCACGTCTCCCAGTATCGGAGCCATAAGGCTCAACCATAACAGTATCAGTCTAATGACTCTTATCTGGGAGCAGGTCTCATTAAACTCAGCACAAACATTGTGGAACATTTAGTAGATATGGTATAATCTCAATTGGTTTCCCAGCAGACAAACATGCCACCTCTCTGGAAAACAATAATAGAAATAAAAATATCACTTTAACATATACATATGAAAAACAGTACTAAAATATTTGCTCCGATGGGGAAGGGGGAATTTAGAGCCAAGCCCTACAGAATCTCATTTAAAAGAAGAATAACTGAACCCTCAGAAAATATGTTCTTGTATCTCTTTGGTCGGACAACCCCCCCCCCCCCCCCCCGCCATAAAATGTCAAGACCAGATGTTCTGAAACAGTGTGATATAATGGGTTTTCACAGGATACCAGAAACAATGTGCCCGAATACCAATAACAAGCCTGGATATTGGAAACAGGTTCTCTCATTTGATTTTTCCGGTAATTGGGCCAAGGAATTTCATTGTGATATAATAACAAACTCATTAAATGATTTTACAAACATTTATTTAATACCACTGAGCTTCACATGTGTCTAAACACCCTTTCCATTTCAGATGTCATAAATATGTTTTTAGTGTTGCTGTTGTGTGCCCTCAGGTCATTTCTGTCTTGTGGCAACACTAAAGTAACCAGTTTTGTTTTGTTTTTTTGAAAGATTTGTTCGGATGGGTTTGCCTTTGCCTTCATCTGACACTGAAAGAATATGATTTGCTCAGGGTTATCCAGTGGAGCCCCCGGTGGCACAGTGGATTAAACTGCTGAGCTGTTGAACTTGCAGACTGAAAGGTTGGCAGTTCGAATCCAGGGAGCTGAGTGAGCTCCCATTATTAGCCCCAGCTTCTGCCAATCTAGCAGTTCGAAAACATGCAAATGTGAGTAGATCAATACTCTGGCGGGAAGATAACAGCGCTGCCTCTTTGGCTTAGAAATTGAGATGAGCACCAACCTCCAGAGTCATGCATGACTAGATTTAATGTCAGGGGAAAACCTACCCTATCCAGTACGTTTCCATGGCAGAGTGAGTATTTGAAATCCGGTCTGCATAATCATTGTCCAACGCTGAAACCACTACAACACCCTATCCAGGCTTATCACGAAGAAAGAGGCAAGAATAAACAAACTGTAAGAAATGTATAATTATATCCCCTGACTTATTTATTACGTTACTTTCCTAAAATTAACCATGATTATGTTTTGGACAGGGACCATGGTGCTGGGAGAAGAGGTTAACTGTTCCACTTTTCCCAGCACTAATCCTTATTTGTTGTAGGGAGGACAGCAAAAAGGCACAGTATGATAATGTATGTTTTTTTCAGCCAGCCCAACAAAAAAAAAAATCTTGGTTGTTAAAGCCTGTTCCTCATGTTATATGGGGTGCTAATTCAGAAAAATGCATTGGATAGACCACATCTGCTTCAGTTTCTTAGATGTAGTTATCATGCTTTTCTATGGGTGAACAGATGAAAACTGATATATAGCATATGGTCTGTATCTCAAAAACTAGAGCTGATGGGAGAAACTGTTTGTTGTTTTGGAATCAGCAGGTGAAATATACCCAGAAACAGGTCTAACATTTGAGACACCAAATGTTCAGCAGGGTAAATGTCTCAGGGCCCTTTCACTCAGTCATATAATCCAGAATATCAAGGCAGAAAATCCCACAATATCTGCTTTGAACTGGGTTATCTGAGTCCACACTGCAATATATTCCAGTTCAAAGCAGAAAATTTAAGATTTTATCCAGGTGTTCAAGGAGTCTCGCTAAGATGAATTGTGAATTGTTTCATTGGTGATGGGAAAACATGATAGACAACATGTCAGTTATTTCTGTGTACTTTGGCATGGGGGTCTTGGGCAGAGAAAGAATACCCATAACACAAACACAATGTGAAGTCTGCCTCTGGCAAGAGCAGATGTTTTGCCTCATGGGGTCCTCAGCAAGTAATGAAAAGGACCTGGAAGCCTGGAACAAAGTTGCTGGAGATATTTATGCTTCTGCTGTCACAGCTTCCATGTCACATCTGGAGATAGGTTTATTTTTTTCCAGATTAATAGTTGCAATTGTCCCCAGGCTTCAGTAATACTATAAATTTAGAGCACAGCAGGAACCTGTGCTCACAGTGAGAAAAAAATGGTTTGCCTCTATTTCACAGAGGCATTTTGAGAGTTTGGTTTGCAAACTGACAAGACAAGACAGAAGAAAACAAATGGGTTTGCATCAAGCTGTCCTGGTTCTAGGGAAGGGTGGATCTGTTCAGGTCATAAATAAGTGAGGAAAGTGGGAACTGCAAGAAAATACTGCAGTGTTAATCTTATCTCATAACCTAATCACATACCTGGAAAACTCCTGTTCAAGGCTAGTGGGTAATTTATGATTTATACTAGAGTTGTGCAATTCATAATGTCAAATGCAGGCAAGAATAAATGTGAACTGATTTATACCAGTTCCAGATCAGATCTGATTTCTGGAGCAAAACAGTTCTGTGATCATTTGACATGAGAAATAGGTGGCAAAATCCAGATAGTGTTACCTCTAACATGGTCATATAAACAAACTAGCAAGGTGTTGTGATTTGGAGTTGGAAGAGGGAGCTAGCTTTTGCTTGTCGACAGCTTGGTCATGTAGTATCATGAATACTTTCTAATCATGGTGCTTATGAAGAAGATTTGTGTGAAGTCACTAAAGTAACATAATTAATAACTGCCTGATGTTTTCATTAAATTGCAACATGAAACTGTTAATTGTAGATTTGTGGTGAAGTTTCAGTTGGCTGTGGTCTGAGGTTGTTTTTTTTGCCATCTTCCTCTTTTATTTCCTAAGTTTGTGTCCTACTGACTAGCGTAGCTTAATCCTCTATTTGCCTTGCTTGTTAATTTGAAGAAGAATATTTTTCCAGTGTGAGAAACTTTGTGTTTTTGGTAGTGAAACTTATTCCTCCCACTCAACTCACCCTCCCAAGTTGTTGTTTGCTGATACCATGATACCATATTAGAAATCAACTTTATTTCTTTTCTTTTTTTTAATATTTTATTTATAATTTTAACATATACATAAAATGGAGAAAAGAAAAGAAAGAGAAAATAATGGTGATAATAACAATAAAAAAGAAAAAAAAACCCAATCCACTTCCAGCTCCACTACATTGCTAGATACATCATCCATCAAATGCTGGGTATATGTTGCGGCAAATCGCCGTTTGCACAAGAAGTCTAAGAATTCCTGGAGAACAGAAGTTACAGAAGTTCTATATTACTTCTCGATAGATATTGTCTCAGATTGTTCCAGTCGGTCCGTTGTTTTGGCGAAATATTCTGTGATACTTTTTGTGTTAGTAAATCCATGTTTTTGATGTCGATTAGCTTCAACATCCATTGTTCTATTGTAGGGATTTCTTCTGTTCTCCATACTTTAGCGATACATATCCTGGCTGCTGTTGTCATGTATATAAAAAGTTTTTCCATATTAGAATCCATTTGGAAGTCCATCATACCTAATAGGAAGTATTCAGGTTTTACAATAAATTTAATTTGCAGTATTTTTTCCATTTCTCTCTTTATTTCCAGCCAGTATTTTTTTATTTTCTTGCATCCCCACCACATATGCATGAAATCTCCGACATGTTTCTGACACTTCCAACATTTCCCGTCACCTTTACCCTTACTGAATTTCGCAAGCCTTTCTGGAGTAAGGTACCATCTGTAAAAGATCTTAAACCAATTCTCCCTTAATTCAATTGCATAAATGAGTTTTTGATTCATCCTCCATATCTTTTCCCAGTCTGATAGCATGATCGTGTGTCCTAACTCTCTAGCCCATTTTATCATTACCGTTTTTACCTGGTCTTCTTCTGTATCCCATGCTAATAGTTGTTTGTATAATATTTTTGTTGTTTTGGTTTCTATTTTTTGCAGCCTGTCCCAGTATGTTTCCTTTAGTTCAAAACCTATTCTCTTGTCCTCTTGGAAGATACCCCTTATTTGCCAATAATTTAGCCAAGTCATAGTGGGATCCGTCCTCCTAATCTCCTCATATGATTTAAGGCTAGCCTCTTGATTTTCTACTGTTAATATTTGTCTATAAGTCAACCATGTTTCCCTTGGTATTTCTCTCCTGTGCTCTGCTTCGAGGGGGGAGCACCACAGTGGTATCTTATTGTGGAATCTTTTTTTGTATTTCTCCCAGGTTCTTATGAGTGCTGCTCTCAAAAAATGGTTTCCAAAATTTCTTTCTTTGCTGGATTTCTCTTTGCACAGATAGCTATGCCACCCCTTCCTTAGATCCTGGCCTTCTAGAGCTAATGTTTTCCTTTTAGTTAGGGTGGTCCAGTCCTTGACCCAGCTCAGAGCTGCTGCGTCATAATATAACTGGAGGTCAGGTAAACCCATCCCTCCCCTCTTAACGTCATCCTTTAATTGTTTAAACCCTATTCTGGCTTTTTTACCTTCCCATATAAATTTCAGTATATCCTTGTGCCATTCTGCAATAATTTTTTTTGTTCTTAAAATTGGTAAGTTTTGAAATAGAAAGTTCACTTCTGATAATATCTTCATTTTCACTAGTGCAATCTTGCCAAGAAGTGAAAACTGTAAAAATCTCCACTTCTTCATTTTTTCTTTCATCTCATTCCACTTCCTCACATAATTATTTTTATAAAGTTGGGCATTACTTGCGGTTAATTCTATCCCCAAATATATAACTTTCTTAACGACTTCTATGCCCGTAACCTTTTGCAGGTTCTCTTTTTTTTCCTGTAGCATGTTCTTTGTTAGTATTTTTGTTTTTCCTCTATTTATTTTCAATCCTGCGACTTCTCCAAAGTCCAGAATTACCTTCCACCATTTTTCGAATTGTTCTAGTGGGTCTTCAATTAAACATACCAGATCATCAGCGAATGCTCGCGTTTTATAACTGTAGTTCTTTGTTTGGAGGCCTTTTAGTTCTTTGTTGTTCCTTATCACATTCAGGAGGACCTCTATTGTCAGAATAAATAGAGACGGGGATAAAGGGCATCCCTGCCTTGTTCCTTTGTTTATGTTTATAGTGTTGGATATCTGGCCATTCGTTATGACCCTCGCTGTTTGCTGAGAATATATAGCCTTAATAGCATTCGAAAAATAAAATCCCGCATCCATTTCCCTTAAAATTTCAAACATACAGGACCAATTGACGTTGTCAAACGCCTTCTCAGCGTCTAAGAAAAGGAAGGCTATCTCCTTCTGGATGTTCTTATCATAATATTCTATGGCGTTTAAGATGTTCCTAATATTCTCTTTCATTTGCCTACCGGGTAGGAAACCGGATTGGTCCTCCCCTATTCTAGCCTTTAGTACCTCTTTTAACCTATCTGCTAAGATACTGGCGAAGATTTTATAATCCGCATTTAGAAGCGATATCGGCCTGTAGTTCTTAACCTGTGTGTTGTCGGCATTACCTTTAGGTATTACTACGATGTTAAAGTCGGTGTGAATACACTGCAGCATATTTATTTATTTACCAAGTACATATAATAATATATATAGCACGCTTAATTCTTGTTATGAAGAAAAGCACACTTAAGCCATTCCCCATTTGATTGAACAACTCAACCATTTAACTTTCATAGTTAAACTTTAAAATTTCAGCTTACAGTTACAATTTCTTAGGGACAGCCAGGAGGTTAGGAACACCACCAGCATGACTGAGCTACTGAGAAGGAAGGCAAGTTGTCTGACTCACCATATAAAAAGTCAACATATTACCTGCAACCATAGAACCCAGGATTGCTGTCTGCTTGCCTGTTAGTAGCAATATTGCCAGGATAATGCAGCACCAGGAGCTTGCGGAAGTTTTCAAAGAGGTAGTGCTTGATGGGTTTGCTCAGAGGAGAGCCAGAAAAATATCAGCAGGCAGGGAGCAAAAGGGAGATTGGTTGAGCATGAACAAAGTGGTGAAAGCAGCTCTCATCAGTCTCTCTTGTCCCTCCCAAAGTCAGACAAAAGTGGAAGAGAAGGGATGAGATATCTATCAGTACCATGAAATGGATGCTTCCAGAGCCATTCTGGAAGCCCTGATGGAGATTGGAGGGATCGTCAGAAGGATGCTACCAGTTGGGTTGTTTGGCATGGCATCTTCTCATCCCCGTGACTTCTTCATGGGATTTCTAGAATGGACGGCTACTATAATAAAACAGATTGACCCTCCAATTAAGTCATTATGTCAATTTCATCAATAGTATCATATACTTGGTGCAGCGGGTTAAACCGCTGAGCTGCTGAACTTGTTGACTTGTAAGGTCAGCAGTTCAAATCTGTGGAGCGGAGTGAGCCCCTTCTGTTGGCCCCAGCTTCTGCCAACCTAGCAGTTCAAAAACACGCAAATGTGAGTAGATTAATAGGTACAGCTCCATGCAGTCATGCCGGCCACATGACCTTAGAGATGTCTACTAACAACGCTGGCTATTTGGCTTAGAAATGGAGATGAGCACCAACCCCCAGAGTCGGACACAACTAGACTTAATATCAGGGGAAAACATTTACCTTATCATATTGTTCATTAACTACAATTCAATAGACTTTGAGCAAAGTCACTGGTGCTTTTTTGGTTCCAAACTTGTCTAAAGATGCCCAAATTATCTGAAGTCAGCTTCTCTGTCTCTTGACACTGTGCAGTTTCCTGTTCCATTACTTTGGTTCTTTGGTTCTTCAACTGAAGAAACAGGGAAACATGTAATTTCTCCAGGAAGGGATTCCAGTACTGGTGGAACAGTGCCAGGGAAACGCAGCCAAATAATACAATGGTGTATCAAGATCAAGCAATTACCAGCTTTTAAATGGTTTTTTTGTTTTTTGTTTTAAAAATCCAGCCAAACTAACAAGTACAAAAGCTTCTATTTGAAATTTGGCTTAATCCCCATTTTAGGGTCTATTTATCTTTTTCCCATTTTTCAAGTAGATGTGTGATAAAGCAAAAAAAGTTATAGCTATGTTGCTTTTTTGATATAGGTCAGTGAGGGAGGAGATACTCGCAGGAACACTTCAGCAAGCGAGAATCCAATAGTGGCAGGCTAAAGCCAAGAACCTCATTCAGTGGCTGACACCGGATGAGAGACTCCCTCCTGGGCACACAGAAGACTGGGCGACTTGGAAGGCGCTGAATAGATTGTGCTATGACACCACGAGATGCAGAGCCAACCTTAAGAAATGGGGCCACAAAGTGGAGTCCACAGCATGCGAGTATGGAGAAGAGCAAACCACAGGCCACCTACTACAATGCAGTTTGAGCCCTGCCACATGCACAATGGAGGACCTTCTTACAGCAACACCAAAGGCACGCCAAGTGGCCAACTACTGGGCAAAGGACATTTAGTATAATGCCAAGTTGTTGTTGTTGTTGTTGTTGTTGTTGTTGTTGTTGTGTTTTTTAAACTTTGTGTTTTCAAATGCATTACAACTTGTACCCTCAGTTTGCTTCTGACACAGTTTGCTTCTGACCCGCCGGGTTTGGAAAAAGCTCAAATTTTCCAGAAAAAGTGACCTCTGCCAAATCTGAAAAACTTGCCAAATTTTGATTTTTCTGACCCGCCGGGTTTGGAAAATGATGAAATTTTCCAGAAAAAGTGACCTCTGCCAAATCTGAAAAACTTGCCAAATTTTGATTTTTCTGACCCGCCGGGTTTGGAAAATGATGAAATTTTCCAGAAAAAGTGACCGCTGCCAAATCTGAAAAACTTGCCAAATTTTGATTTTTCTGACCCGCCGGGTTTGGAGAAAGCTCAAATTTTCCAGAAAAAGTGACCTCTGCCAAATCTGAAAAACTTGCCAAATTTTGATTTTTCTGACCCGCCGGGTTTGGAAAAAGCTCAAATTTTCCAGAAAAAGTGACCTCTGCCAAATTTGAAAAACTTGCCAAATTTTGATTTTTCTGACCCGCCGGGTTTGGAAAAAGCTCAAATTTTCCAGAAAAAGTGACCTCTGCCAAATCTGAAAAACTTGCCAAATTTTGATTTTTCTGACCCGCCGGGTTTGGAAAAAGCTCAAATTTTCCAGAAAAAGTGACATCTCCCAAATCTGAAAAACTTGCCAAATTTTGATTTTTCTGACCCGCCGGGTTTGGAAAAAGCTCAAATTTTCCAGAAAAAGTGACCTCTGCCAAATCTGAAAAACTTGCCAAATTTTGATTTTTCTGACCCGCCGGGTTTGGAAAATGATGAAATTTTCCAGAAAAAGTGACCTCTGCCAAATCTGAAAAACTTGCCAAATTTTGATTTTTCTGACCCGCCGGGTTTGGAAAATGATGAAATTTTCCAGAAAAAGTGACCTCTGCCAAATCTGAAAAACTTGCCAAATTTTGATTTTTCTGACCCGCCGGGTTTGGAAAAAGCTCAAATTTTCCAGAAAAAGTGACCTCTGCCAAATCTGAAAAACTTGCCAAATTTTGATTTTTCTGACCCGCCGGGTTTGGAAAAAGCTCAAATTTTCCAGAAAAAGTGACCTCTGCCAAATCTGAAAAACTTGCCAAATTTTGATTTTTCTGACCTGCCGGGTTTGGAAAAAGCTCAAATTTTCCAGAAAAAGTGACCTCTGCCAAATCTGAAAAACTTGCCAAATTTTGATTTTTCTGACCCGCCGGGTTTGGAAAATGATGAAATTTTCCAGAAAAAGTGACCTCTGCCAAATCTGAAAAACTTGCCAAATTTTGATTTTTCTGACCCGCCGGGTTTGGAAAATGATGAAATTTTCCAGAAAAAGTGACCTCTGCCAAATCTGAAAAACTTGCCAAATTTTGATTTTTCTGACCCGCCGGGTTTGGAAAATGATGAAATTTTCCAGAAAAAGTGACCGCTGCCAAATCTGAAAAACTTGCCAAATTTTGATTTTTCTGACCCGCCGGGTTTGGAAAAAGCTCAAATTTTCCAGAAAAAGTGACCTCTGCCAAATCTGAAAAACTTGCCAAATTTTGATTTTTCTGACCCGCCGGGTTTGGAAAAAGCTCAAATTTTCCAGAAAAAGTGACCTCTGCCAAATTTGAAAAACTTGCCAAATTTTGATTTTTCTGACCCGCCGGGTTTGGAAAAAGCTCAAATTTTCCAGAAAAAGTGACCTCTGCCAAATCTGAAAAACTTGCCAAATTTTGATTTTTCTGACCCGCCGGGTTTGGAAAAAGCTCAAATTTTCCAGAAAAAGTGACATCTCCCAAATCTGAAAAACTTGCCAAATTTTGATTTTTCTGACCCGCCGGGTTTGGAAAATGATGAAATTTTCCAGAAAAAGTGACCTCTGCCAAATCTGAAAAACTTGCCAAATTTTGATTTTTCTGACCCGCCGGGTTTGGAAAATGATGAAATTTTCCAGAAAAAGTGACCTCTGCCAAATCTGAAAAACTTGCCAAATTTTGATTTTTCTGACCCGCCGGGTTTGGAAAATGATGAAATTTTCCAGAAAAAGTGACCTCTGCCAAATCTGAAAAACTTGCCAAATTTTGATTTTTCTGACCCGCCGGGTTTGGAAAATGATGAAATTTTCCAGAAAAAGTGACCTCTGCCAAATCTGAAAAACTTGCCAAATTTTGATTTTTCTGACCCGCCGGGTTTGGAAAAAGCTCAAATTTTCCAGAAAAAGTGACCTCTGCCAAATCTGAAAAACCTGCCGAATTTTGATTTTTCTGACCCGCCGGGTTTGGAAAATAATGAAATTTTCCAGAAAAAGTGACCTCTGCCAAATCTGAAAAACTTGCCAAATTTTGATTTTTCTGACCCGCCGGGTTTGGAAAATGATGAAATTTTCCAGAAAAAGTGACCTCTCCCAAATCTGAAAAACTTGCCAAATTTTGATTTTTCTGACCCGCCGGGTTTGGAAAAAGCTCAAATTTTCCAGAAAAAGTGACCTCTGCCAAATCTGAAAAACTTGCCAAATTTTGATTTTTCTGACCCGCCGGGTTTGGAAAATGATGAAATTTTCCAGAAAAAGTGACCTCTGCCAAATCTGAAAAACTTGCCAAATTTTGATTTTTCTGACCCGCCGGGTTTGGAAAATGATGAAATTTTCCAGAAAAAGTGACCTCTGCCAAATCTGAAAAACTTGCCAAATTTTGATTTTTCTGACCCGCCGGGTTTGGAAAATGATGAAATTTTCCAGAAAAAGTGACCTCTGCCAAATCTGAAAAACTTGCCAAATTTTGATTTTTCTGACCCGCCGGGTTTGGAAAAAGCTCAAATTTTCCAGAAAAAGTGACCTCTGCCAAATCTGAAAAACTTGCCAAATTTTGATTTTTCTGACCCGCCGGGTTTGGAAAATGATGAAATTTTCCAGAAAAAGTGACCTCTGCCAAATCTGAAAAACTTGCCAAATTTTGATTTTTCTGACCCGCCGGGTTTGGAAAAAGCTCAAATTTTCCAGAAAAAGTGACCTCTGCCAAATCTGAAAAACTTGCCAAATTTAGATTTTTCTGACCCGCCGGGTTTGGAAAATGATGAAATTTTCCAGAAAAAGTGACCTCTGCCAAATCTGAAAAACTTGCCAAATTTTGATTTTTCTGACCCGCCGGGTTTGGAAAATGATGAAATTTTCCAGAAAAAGTGACCTCTGCCAAATCTGAAAAACTTGCCAAATTTTGATTTTTCTGACCCGCCGGGTTTGGAAAATGATGAAATTTTCCAGAAAAAGTGACCTCTGCCAAATCTGAAAAACTTGCCAAATTTTGATTTTTCTGACCCGCCGGGTTTGGAAAAAGCTCAAATTTTCCAGAAAAAGTGACCTCTGCCAAATCTGAAAAACTTGCCAAATTTTGATTTTTCTGACCCGCCGGGTTTGGAAAATGATGAAATTTTCCAGAAAAAGTGACCTCTGCCAAATCTGAAAAACTTGCCAAATTTTGATTTTTCTGACCCGCCGGGTTTGGAAAATGATGAAATTTTCCAGAAAAAGTGACCTCTGCCAAATCTGAAAAACTTGCCAAATTTTGATTTTTCTGACCCGCCGGGTTTGGAAAATGATGAAATTTTCCAGAAAAAGTGACCTCTGCCAAATCTGAAAAACTTGCCAAATTTTGATTTTTCTGACCTGCCGGGTTTGGAAAAAGCTCAAATTTTCCAGAAAAAGTGACCTCTGCCAAATCTGAAAAACCTGCCAAATTTTGATTTTTCTGACCCGCCGGGTTTGGAAAATAATGAAATTTTCCAGAAAAAGTGACCTCTGCCAAATCTGAAAAACTTGCCAAATTTTGATTTTTCTGACCCGCCGGGTTTGGAAAATGATGAAATTTTCCAGAAAAAGTGACCTCTCCCAAATCTGAAAAACTTGCCAAATTTTGATTTTTCTGACCCGCCGGGTTTGGAAAAAGCTCAAATTTTCCAGAAAAAGTGACCTCTGCCAAATCTGAAAAACTTGCCAAATTTTGATTTTTCTGACCCGCCGGGTTTGGAAAATGATGAAATTTTCCAGAAAAAGTGACCTCTGCCAAATCTGAAAAACTTGCCAAATTTTGATTTTTCTGACCCGCCGGGTTTGGAAAAAGCTCAAATTTTCCAGAAAAAGTGACCTCTGCCAAATCTGAAAAACTTGCCAAATTTTGATTTTTCTGACCCGCCGGGTTTGGAAAAAGCTCAAATTTTCCAGAAAAAGTGACCTCTGCCAAATCTGAAAAACTTGCCAAATTTTGATTTTTCTGACCCGCCGGGTTTGGAAAAAGCTCAAATTTTCCAGAAAAAGTGACCTCTGCCAAATCTGAAAAACTTGCCAAATTTTGATTTTTCTGACCCGCCGGGTTTGGAAAATGATGAAATTTTCCAGAAAAAGTGACCTCTGCCAAATCTGAAAAACTTGCCAAATTTTGATTTTTCTGACCCGCCGGGTTTGGAAAATGATGAAATTTTCCAGAAAAAGTGACCTCTGCCAAATCTGAAAAACTTGCCAAATTTTGATTTTTCTGACCCGCCGGGTTTGGAAAATGATGAAATTTTCCAGAAAAAGTGACCTCTCCCAAATCTGAAAAACTTGCCAAATTTTGATTTTTCTGACCCGCCGGGTTTGGAAAATGATGAAATTTTCCAGAAAAAGTGACCTCTGCCAAATCTGAAAAACTTGCCAAATTTTGATTTTTCTGACCCGCCGGGTTTGGAAAATGATGAAATTTTCCAGAAAAAGTGACCGCTGCCAAATCTGAAAAACTTGCTAAATTTTGATTTTTCTGACCCGCCGGGTTTGGAAAAAGCTGAAAATTTTCCAGAAAAAGTGACCTCTGCCAAATCTGAAAAACTTGCCAAATTTTGATTTTTCTGACCCGCCGGGTTTGGAAAAAGCTCAAATTTTCCAGAAAAAGTGACCTCTGCCAAATTTGAAAAACTTGCCAAATTTTGATTTTTCTGACCCGCCGGGTTTGGAAAAAGCTCAAATTTTCCAGAAAAAGTGACCTCTGCCAAATCTGAAAAACTTGCCAAATTTTGATTTTTCTGACCCGCCGGGTTTGGAAAAAGCTCAAATTTTCCAGAAAAAGTGACATCTCCCAAATCTGAAAAACTTGCCAAATTTTGATTTTTCTGACCCGCCGGGTTTGGAAAATGATGAAATTTTCCAGAAAAAGTGACCTCTGCCAAATCTGAAAAACTTGCCAAATTTTGATTTTTCTGACCCGCCGGGTTTGGAAAATGATGAAATTTTCCAGAAAAAGTGACCTCTGCCAAATCTGAAAAACTTGCCAAATTTTGATTTTTCTGACCCGCCGGGTTTGGAAAATGATGAAATTTTCCAGAAAAAGTGACCTCTGCCAAATCTGAAAAACTTGCCAAATTTTGATTTTTCTGACCCGCCGGGTTTGGAAAATGATGAAATTTTCCAGAAAAAGTGACCTCTGCCAAATCTGAAAAACTTGCCAAATTTTGATTTTTCTGACCCGCCGGGTTTGGAAAAAGCTCAAATTTTCCAGAAAAAGTGACCTCTGCCAAATCTGAAAAACTTGCCAAATTTTGATTTTTCTGACCTGCCGGGTTTGGAAAAAGCTCAAATTTTCCAGAAAAAGTGACCTCTGCCAAATCTGAAAAACTTGCCAAATTTTGATTTTTCTGACCCGCCGGGTTTGGAAAATAATGAAATTTTCCAGAAAAAGTGACCTCTGCCAAATCTGAAAAACTTGCCAAATTTTGATTTTTCTGACCCGCCGGGTTTGGAAAATGATGAAATTTTCCAGAAAAAGTGACCTCTGCCAAATCTGAAAAACTTGCCAAATTTTGATTTTTCTGACCCGCCGGGTTTGGAAAATGATGAAATTTTCCAGAAAAAGTGACCTCTGCCAAATCTGAAAAACTTGCCAAATTTTGATTTTTCTGACCCGCCGGGTTTGGAAAATGATGAAATTTTCCAGAAAAAGTGACCTCTGCCAAATCTGAAAAACTTGCCAAATTTTGATTTTTCTGACCCACCGGGTTTGGAAAAAGCTCAAATTTTCCAGAAAAAGTGACCTCTGCCAAATCTGAAAAACTTGCCATATTTTAATTTTTCTGACCCGCTGGGTTTGGAAAAAGCTCAAATTTCCAGAAAAAGTGACCTCTGCCAAATCTGAAAAACTTGCCAAATTTTGATTTTTCTGACCCGCCGGGTTTGGAAAATGATGAAATTTTCCAGAAAAAGTCACCGCTGCCAAATCTGAAAAACTTGCCAAATTTTGATTTTTCTGACCCGCCGGGTTTGGAAAAAGCTGAAAATTTTCCAGAAAAAGTGACCTCTGCCAAATCTGAAAAACTTGCCAAATTTTGATTTTTCTGACCCGCCGGGTTTGGAAAAAGCTCAAATTTTCCAGAAAAAGTGACCTCTGCCAAATTTGAAAAACTTGCCAAATTTTGATTTTTCTGACCCGCCGGGTTTGGAAAAAGCTCAAATTTTCCAGAAAAAGTGACATCTCCCAAATCTGAAAAACTTGCCAAATTTTGATTTTTCTGACCCGCCGGGTTTGGAAAATGATGAAATTTTCCAGAAAAAGTGACCTCTGCCAAATCTGAAAAACTTGCCAAATTTTGATTTTTCTGACCCGCCGGGTTTGGAAAATGATGAAATTTTCCAGAAAAAGTGACCTCTGCCAAATCTGAAAAACTTGCCAAATTTTGATTTTTCTGACCCGCCGGGTTTGGAAAATGATGAAATTTTCCAGAAAAAGTGACCTCTGCCAAATCTGAAAAACTTGCCAAATTTTGATTTTTCTGACCCGCCGGGTTTGGAAAATGATGAAATTTTCCAGAAAAAGTGACCTCTGCCAAATCTGAAAAACTTGCCAAATTTTGATTTTTCTGACCCGCCGGGTTTGGAAAAAGCTCAAATTTTCCAGAAAAAGTGACCTCTGCCAAATCTGAAAAACTTGCCAAATTTTGATTTTTCTGACCCGCCGGGTTTGGAAAATGATGAAATTTTCCAGAAAAAGTGACCTCTGCCAAATCTGAAAAACTTGCCAAATTTTGATTTTTCTGACCCGCCGGGTTTGGAAAATAATGAAATTTTCCAGAAAAAGTGACCTCTGCCAAATCTGAAAAACTTGCCAAATTTTGATTTTTCTGACCCGCCGGGTTTGGAAAATGATGAAATTTTCCAGAAAAAGTGACCTCTCCCAAATCTGAAAAACTTGCCAAATTTTGATTTTTCTGACCCGCCGGGTTTGGAAAAAGCTCAAATTTTCCAGAAAAAGTGACCTCTGCCAAATCTGAAAAACTTGCCAAATTTTGATTTTTCTGACCCGCCGGGTTTGGAAAATGATGAAATTTTCCAGAAAAAGTGACCTCTGCCAAATCTGAAAAACTTGCCAAATTTTGATTTTTCTGACCCGCCGGGTTTGGAAAATGATGAAATTTTCCAGAAAAAGTGACCTCTGCCAAATCTGAAAAACTTGCCAAATTTTGATTTTTCTGACCCGCCGGGTTTGGAAAATGATGAAATTTTCCAGAAAAAGTGACCTCTGCCAAATCTGAAAAACTTGCCAAATTTTGATTTTTCTGACCCGCCGGGTTTGGAAAAAGCTCAAATTTTCCAGAAAAAGTGACCTCTGCCAAATCTGAAAAACTTGCCAAATTTTGATTTTCTGACCCGCCGGGTTTGGAAAATGATGAAATTTTCCAGAAAAAGTGACCTCTGCCAAATCTGAAAAGCTTGCCAAATTTTGATTTTTCTGACCCGCCGGGTTTGGAAAATAATGAAATTTTCCAGAAAAAGTGACCTCTGCCAAATCTGAAAAACTTGCCAAATTTTGATTTTTCTGACCCGCCGGGTTTGGAAAATGATGAAATTTTCCAGAAAAAGTGACCTCTGCCAAATCTGAAAAACTTGCCAAATTTTAATTTTTCTGACCCGCTGGGTTTGGAAAAAGCTCAAATTTCCAGAAAAAGTGACCTCTGCCAAATCTGAAAAACTTGCCAAATTTTGATTTTTCTGACCCGCCGGGTTTGGAAAATGATGAAATTTTCCAGAAAAAGTGACCTCTGCCAAATCTGAAAAACTTGCCAAATTTTGATTTTTCTGACCCGCCGGGTTTGGAAAATGATGAAATTTTCCAGAAAAAGTGACCTCTGCCAAATCTGAAAAACTTGCCAAATTTTGATTTTTCTGACCCGCCGGGTTTGGAAAATGATGAAATTTTCCAGAAAAAGTGACCTCTGCCAAATCTGAAAAACTTGCCAAATTTTGATTTTTCTGACCCGCCGGGTTTGGAAAAAGCTCAAATTTTCCAGAAAAAGTGACCTCTGCCAAATCTGAAAAACTTGCCAAATTTTGATTTTTCTGACCCGCCGGGTTTGGAAAATGATGAAATTTTCCAGAAAAAGTGACCTCTGCCAAATCTGAAAAACTTGCCAAATTTTGATTTTTCTGACCCGCCGGGTTTGGAAAATGATGAAATTTTCCAGAAAAAGTGACCTCTGCCAAATCTGAAAAACTTGCCAAATTTTGATTTTTCTGACCCGCCGGGTTTGGAAAATGATGAAATTTTCCAGAAAAAGTGACCTCTGCCAAATCTGAAAAACTTGCCAAATTTTGATTTTTCTGACCCGCCGGGTTTGGAAAATGATGAAATTTTCCAGAAAAAGTGACCTCTGCCAAATCTGAAAAACTTGCCAAATTTTGATTTTTCTGACCCGCCGGGTTTGGAAAATGATGAAATTTTCCAGAAAAAGTGACCTCTGCCAAATCTGAAAAACTTGCCAAATTTTGATTTTTCTGACCCGCCGGGTTTGGAAAATGATGAAATTTTCCAGAAAAAGTGACCTCTGCCAAATCTGAAAAACTTGCCAAATTTTGATTTTTCTGACCCGCCGGGTTTGGAAAATGATGAAATTTTCCAGAAAAAGTGACCTCTGCCAAATCTGAAAAACTTGCCAAATTTTGATTTTTCTGACCCGCCGGGTTTGGAAAATGATGAAATTTTCCAGAAAAAGTGACCTCTGCCAAATCTGAAAAACTTGCCAAATTTTGATTTTTCTGACCCGCCGGGTTTGGAAAATGATGAAATTTTCCAGAAAAAGTGACCTCTCCCAAATCTGAAAAACTTGCCAAATTTTGATTTTTCTGACCCGCCGGGTTTGGAAAATAATGAAATTTTCCAGAAAAAGTGACCTCTGCCAAATCTGAAAAACTTGCCAAATTTTGATTTTTCTGACCCGCCGGGTTTGGAAACTGATGAAATTTTCAAGAAAAAGTGACCGCTGCCAAATCTGAAAAACTTGCCAAATTTTGATTTTTCTGACCCGCCGGGTTTGGAAAAAGCTGAAAATTTTCCAGAAAAAGTGACCTCTGCCAAATCTGAAAAACTTGCCAAATTTTGATTTTTCTGACCCGCCGGGTTTGGAAAAAGCTCAAATTTTCCAGAAAAAGTGACCTCTGCCAAATTTGAAAAACTTGCCAAATTTTGATTTTTCTGACCCGCCGGGTTTGGAAAAAGCTCAAATTTTCCAGAAAAAGTGACCTCTGCCAAATCTGAAAAACTTGCCAAATTTTGATTTTTCTGACCCGCCGGGTTTGGAAAAAGCTCAAATTTTCCAGAAAAAGTGACCTCTGCCAAATCTGAAAAACTTGCCAAATTTTG